>NC_136811.1:23202472-23397472 GCF_951216825.1 Electrona antarctica
AACCAAAAAAAAAGAGTCTACAAACCAGGCTTGGCCGGCTGGCTGGCATAGGACCTCGGCATCATTTTTCAGCCGATGTAAACGCCAACTTCTCTGGAGGCTAGGCCATGTGTTGACATTTTTGACACCTGGCCAGAGGCCCGTATAGACAGTGCTAAACTTAAACTTGGAGATATGATCAATTACTTCACAGTTTTCTCATTCTTGCAAGTCCATCTTATTCTGCATTCCACACAACACTATAGGACATACAGAACGTGGTCAAACAAGGTATGAGATAACTAAGACAAGGAAGACATACGTGGGGTGGGCCAGTTTGAAAAACATAAGCAATGTAAAGGGAACTATAAAGCAAAATACAGAGTGTTCATTTAACTCACAACACTATACAGACTACTGTGTAGCATGTTTGAAAGAGCCTGTGTCTGAGCTACGCAGCTGAAAGTTTAACCACTATCCACCACCCTATACATCATGTTGCTATGCGTCGAGCTGGTGATATTTTCGCTAAATGATCAACTATTATGATATGCCCAGAATAGGAATGCTAGGATTCAAGTGAGAATGCATGGTCTCAGGGACATGCTAGATCTCAGTCAATCCTGCAGTCATGCACTTCAGATAATAGGTTCAATAGCCCTGATTCTGCAAAGACATTTCTAGTTTTCCATAAAAGAGTGGTATAAAGAATGCATACTGTGAAAACTGTGTAGTCCGGTGTTTAACCCCTGACTCTAACTTCAACACAGGCAATCATATGTCACTTCATTCCAACATGCAATTACCCACGTTTCCTCTTGGTAATCTCTAAATTACTCCATCCTAAGATTTCACTAACTCTTCCTTCAAGCCACACATATTTTTTCAGCTGCTTATTTATCCTCTTGAGACAGTGAGAACGATTGTGCGTGCACGTCTGTCTGTCTGTCTGTCTGTCTGTCTGTCTGTCTGTCTGTCTGTCTGTCTGTCTGTCTGTCTGTCTGTCTGTCTGTCTGTCTGTCTGTCTGTCTGTCTGTCTGTCTGTCTGTCTGTCTGTCTGTCTGTCTGTCTGTCTGTCTGTCTGTCTATCTGTCTGTCTCTTTGTGTTTGCGTCTGTATGTGAATTGAGAGGCTGCTTTAGATTTGAGACGAGCTAAAGCAAACCACAGAGTTGTGCTTGGGGTGTCTCTCCGTCTCTCTGGCTGTGCGTGGACTCGCTGGCCGCTCTGAGAGTGAAGATATCAAAGGACAACCACCATCTGGTTCTCTAAACCATCACTGTCCTCTCTGTCTCTCACTCCACATGTAACAATAGGAGATCCAGACCTTCAAGCTGTCTTGAGGACCTCATGCAGGGGACCTGTTCACGTGGCTTTACAATGGCAGAGGTGCGTTGGACCTAATTTCTTCCTCACAGAATGGCTGTGCCGCTCATCCAAAATAACACATTTTCAGTTGAGCACTGAAGACATAAAGCATGTGTTCCATGTGTGGGTTTGTGTGTGCGACGCGTGCGTGTGTGCAACGCGTGTGTGCGTGCGTGCGTGTGTGCGTGCGTGCGTGCGTGCATGCGTGCGTGCATGCGTGCGTGCGTGCGTGCGTGCGTGCGTGCGTGCGTGCGTGCGTGCGTGCGTGCGTGCATGAGAGACAGATCTTTTCAAACCAATAGGAAATAAAGAAAGACACAAACACACCTGCATGCAAACGTACTGTACACACGTACGTAGTTACGTACGTATGTATATATGTAGACACATAACAAATTTAACACACACACACACACACACACACACACACACACACACACACCTAGGAACATATGCATATACACACAAACTGATCCCATCTACACCTGGAAGCAGATTTTCACACAGGTAAACTGTGGGCGTGTCTTTCAGACTGACTGCACATAGTGTACATTTCTGTGGAGCGGGAGCGTGAGGCAGAGCAGAACCGCTGCCCGCCGTATCTCGTCCGTTTAGCCTTTATTCCACCGATAAGAACAGCCCTCCACCACAATGTGCACGATTGTGTACTTAAGATCCTGCAGGGTGACTGAGCAGCAGTACAAACACACACACACACACACACACACACACACACACACACACACACACACACACACACACACACACACACACACACACACACACACACACACACACAAATAAATGGTTTTCTCAATCCCTATACACTTCCCCATTGAGCTCGTTGACGTTGTGGTTTTGGTGTACAATATGTGAGATGTTACTGTGGTCCTCGGGTCGGTTTATGGGGCTGCTTCTTTCACCATTTGTATTGAATATACCGTGGATGGCTTCCACGTGAAGTTAATGATGTGTAGCCAACCTGTATTTGAACCCGGGTCTTCACCATGGGAAACCAAACATCTACTGCTCATCCAGGAGTCCCCTCTCTCGATCCCCTCTATTATGATATTAAGCTTACCGTATGTCATCGTGCACGTTTGTCTTTGTGCATGGCTACTTCTGTATAACCCCCCCCCCCCCCCCCCCCACCACACACACACACACACACGCACGCACGCACGCACGCACGCACGCACGCACGCACGCACGCACGCACGCACGCACGCACGCACGCACGCACGCACACACACACACACACACACACACACACACACACACACACACACACACACACACACACACACACACACACACACACACACACACACACACAGGGGAACCTGAGCCAGACGAGCCACAATTCTATAAGGCAACAGGTCTTCAGGCAGGGCTACTATGCTGCAGGTGCAATGGCCAGTAGTTTGGAGGTAGTTGAGGGTAGAAGAGTACTTGCGAATTCAGATTGTTTCCAATCATTGGACATGAATTATGGACTTTGGGAGTAAACTTTCTAAGAATATGGGGAGGCATGTACTGTGCACTAAGTATCACAACAATCTTCACTCAAATGTATGTTTTTTTTATCACAACATTCTAGATATTTGGGATTGGTCCAATTTGTGCATTAAAAATATTTAATGTTGAATGTACATTTGTAGTGTGATAAGCATGCTTGTTGTCCATCATATGTGTTGCACATGTCCCTTTCCTTGTTGTATATATTTATATACAATCAATTAGATTCGATAATATCATAATTATGGATTTAATCGCAATTGACTTTGACTTTACCCAGTCAAGAGTTAACAAGCTACGATATACCTCCAAATTCAGCTATACGTAGGCATGTATGTGGTACTGGTATCTGTTTTATCTATAGTTTTCACCACAACACGATCTCTGACAACAGTCACTGTGAATGGTTCTCTACATTTCAGAGGGCGCTTATCAGCCAGACCACTTAACAGCATGGACCTGGGAACCACAGGCCATAATTCTCTGTAAATCTCTGGGAGATAAAACTCTGCTCGCTCCCCTTTGTGCAAAGGCAGACACCAGTACATAAGGAGAGATGAAAGGACATGCTTTCAACACCAAACGGAAACAAACAGACAGGCTGAAGAGCCAAAAGCATGCTTCCCACCCACTCCACCCCATCTCTCCACTCATCTCATCTCCTCTCCTCTGCCCTATGCGCTCTTTCCCTCGGTCATAGGGGAGTCCTCCGAATCATCAGTCAAGCGTACATTGGCTTGATGCTGAGACGTTCACCGCTACTCTGAGGGTGCTCAAGTCTGGCCTTAAATGATCTAAAGGTACACTGTAAAATGTATTGAGACGATCAAGCACCCATACATCACAGTGTATGGGGCCTCTGGATTGTTATGCCGAAACTGAGCTTTTTGTCAAAATTGTAACTCTTTGGAGTTGTAATTTACTGTTATCATACAGTACATTCATTTAGGAGATGTGAGAAGGGAAAATTTGGAAGAATGGTACAGTAAGTTATTTTTTAACCAGATTTTTAAGATAAATTGAAGTCTGCCGGGAAATAACAAGAATAAAAAGTCAGCTGCAAAAAAACAGATAGAAAGTGCTTAAAAGTAGGATATCATTTGCATCTTAATCATGAGCAAAGAAACTGAATCTCATTCAGAATCAGAATATTGGCCGAGTGCGCGTCCACACGACTGGTCTTGATATGTTGAGATATATGTTCACATAAAGAAATAAGAAACAGTCAATTAAATACCGTATTGATTCATGTAAATCTGAGAGTAATAATGATATAGATGATCTGTTCTGGGCCTGTCTTATTGCCCTAGTACAGGGGTTTCTAGCTCTGGTCGATAGCACTAATGCCGTCGCATTTAGAGATATGTTACTGTCGACTTCCGGGGCTCGCATAAATGCAGACCAGCCTCTCCTCTGTAGCGAAAATAAAAATAATGTTTTACCTACTCGCCAATACAAAGACGGCTTGTGTAATTAGAAAGCCTACTTTCTTCTTCTCTTTCTTCTCTATGAGGGTTTTCTCTTGGCAATATCGGTAGAGGGCGCAGTGGAGTAACAAAAAATATTTATTTTTCTGGTGAAAACAAAATCCCTTTCTGGCCAAAAAGTGCATTTATACGTGTGGTGGGGGGCTCAAAGTGCGTCCACTAAGGAAAGTATAGGCATTCTAATTACACAACCCGTTGTTGTATTGGTGAGTAGGTAAAACATTATTTTTGAGTGGTGCAACCACTCAAAAATTCCTTCCTATGTGTGTGGGTGGGTGGGTGGTTGGCTGGGTGGCTGGGTGGGTGCGTCTGAGCACGAAAACAGCATGGTTGTTTTTCACCACCTGTGCGCAACCTAACACACACACAAACACACACGCACATATTAACTGTATATATGGTGATTGCGGGTGTGCCAGTACAGTACAGTGACAGTACAGTAGAGGGTACAGTTGAGGGACCCCCACACGGTAACTCTGTCATTTCTCAACCGTTTCGGACGCGGGGCGGCTCGCTGGAATCGGGCCGGCACCCTGGGTGCGTTCCTGTGGGTCTGGAACTTCCGGTTCCATGCAGGTGCTAACAAACATCAACACGAAGAAGGTAGAAATACTGGCCGTGGGTCTGTTCAAGATTACTAATGACAGCCATATGTAAGTGGCAAAAAACTATTTTTATAGACAATTAAATGGTAATATGAAGCCATTGTCCTTTCACTGTGGCCTACATTGTCTTTAATCATTCAATCAATGGTCATTAATGGTTAATGTTCAACTTCTCATAGACAATTACTGGAGTTTGTAATTTATCTGCATTATTTATTCTTCAGAATAAAGAGAGATGCTTCACCCAAGACGTGAGTGGGGGAGATAGGAGAAAGTGAAGAGAGGAAGAGAGAACCTTTTCATGGCATTCATTCACAGATGTTTATCACTTGTGAGTGATAAAGGAGAGAATGAAAGTGGGCGCTGGTAGTGTCACAGTGTCACACATGTCATATACACATGTGAAATACAGAAAAATCTTAATGTGCACATGAGTGCACGAGTGTTTTCTAAGAGGCTGTCTGGTTTCCCTCTCTCATAGTAAACACCCTTTATGATATGGCGCTCTCTCTCTCTCTCTCTCTCTCTCTCTCTCTCTCTCTCTCTCTCTCTCTCGCTCTCTCTCTCTCTCTCTCTCTCTCTCTCTCTCTCTCTGATTCTGTTGGTTTCTGTCCCTTCGTTTCGCTATCACAAAAGCTCACACAAAAACCACACGCATGTATGCATGCACGCACGCAGGCACCCACGCACCCACAAACGCACACTCACACACACACGCACATTTGAATCATTTATTTATGTCCACATCAATGCAAGAATAAACACGAACAGAACCATGGAGTCCGCAATCAGACGGTTTCCGGGTCCTGCCCGCTACCTCTGTGATTGCAGCACTTACACACAGATAGAGATAGATAGCATCACAACAAAATCAAGACAACTCTTTAAGCTTTCCTCTTGGATGCTGTTTGTAGCAGCACACACACACACACACACACACACACACACACACACACACACACACACACACACACACACACACACACACACACACACACACACACACACACACACACAATCCATAAAGAACAACAACGATCCTTGGCTTCAAACCACATGTTGATAGATGACAACACAAATTTAAAACTAAACTTTCAGTGCAGCTCTCATTACTTCCTGCACTTACTCATCATGCTGGCTGTGATTACAATGAAATCTATTAGAGCCATCAGCATTTCAAAGCAATGGCACATCTTTGCAACACATGCTTCATGTTAGTTTATGTCATCTTTACTGTTGAGCATGGTTAAACTTTATCAGTAAGCATCTCACACAATAAAGAATAAAGGATGTAATAAATATGGTTAATTAGTTACTTGAATTGCATCAGCAGTTCTGGCTGAGTTTAAATTTTTTTCAAACGTAAATTACGTTTCATTGTGAAAAAAAATTGAAAACCGTATTCCAAATGATTACGTTACGGTTGGGATACGGTTTTATAACCTTGTTAATCTTTTAAAAGCGTCAAACTGAATTCTGAAAAGCCTGGCATCCAATCAGAATCAATAAGATTCTTCAATAAGGATGCCTGAATAAAAGTCCTTACACGAAAACAAATCCAAAACAAAATGATCTCACATGTTCAGGGCTTTCAAGCCTCAAGCAGAGTGCTAAAACATAAACGAAATGTGCAAATTAAAACACAGTGGGAATAACTCACATAAAGCTCTTAGCAGTCCATGGTTTTCTACTTTCCTCATCTGTTTAAAGGAGAGGGGAAAAGGAGCGTGTCAGGGTGCAGGCAGCTGGAGGGTTGATGAGGGTGTCCTAAATACTGCCACCAGCACAATGCTCACTCCAAAATACAATATAGACTTGCACATGTAGTACAGTATAGGCCTCACACAGATGTGACATGGGCTCATATTAGAAAAACACAGACAGTAAGCAAAATACAGACACATGTGAATGTGTGCAAGAATGCATACATGCTCGTGCGCACACACACACACAGACACGCGCACACACACACAAATGCGTGCACCCTCGTGCACGCACGCACGCACGCACGCACGCACGCACGCACGCACGCACGCACGCGCGCACGCACGCACGCACACACACACACACACACACACACACACACACACACACATGCACAATGGCATAATTTAAATAAGTTTGGATTCTGTCCAGACATCTACCATGTTCAAGGGGATTTCCATTTTCATAAAATTTCATTGGGAAAATAAGTACATTTTGTTTCACCTCACAATTTCATTTCTACTCCACAAGGCATTTTTTCACATTCTTATTTTAAGTTGAGTATGTTTATGTACCCTATTCTTTGTCTATTAACAGTGTCCGAAATAAACAAATCAATCAATCCTGCCAACTTGTGAATAAAGAGAAGAAGTTCTGCGTGGTCCCTATGGAGTAACTGCAAGTAACTGCAAACAGGTGCTCATTGGAGAGGGTTCGATAATAGAAAAATAAATTCAAGTTCCTTCCCCTGTGGTAGTGGGCTGACAATCATCCAAGTGAAAAAATAAAAAATCTACGGCACTCTGTTCAGTAACACTTAAAAAGCCTTTATTTTCATGGCTTAGCTTTGCCAAAAAAAGACCTACTGTCTTTTGTACTTGTACACATACAAGTCATTTTATAGCGACCGCATAGACTGTCAATCATAATTAAAAACAATTACAGAACAATCAATGTCACATTCAAATATATATAACCCATTATGTCCACTCCACACTATAATCAAGGAATAGAAAATGTAGCTATATCGAACAAATCGATATCATCATTAAGACCCGGAAAGTTTGTATAGCTTTAAGTGTTACAATCCAGAAAGTTTCTCTTTGGAGCAGCTGTTTAAGTCTGAACACAACTCTCACAGATTTGGGAATGATTTCAGTAGCCATGATTTTGAAAGAGTTTGAATTGGCATGACCAGCTTTTTTTGTAGTGTTCCATCATGGCATAGTCGGGGGTTCCCAGTTCATATTGCATACTTGTGTTCAGCCAGTCTGTCTCTGGGCAATTCACACTATGGTCCCGGGTTCGGACTCGGGACCACTTGTCAGATGTTGTGGTAATGTGAATGATGCATACCGTTCCCGGGAGCGGATCGCCCAACCGTCCCCGAGACCGCGGAAACGGTTCCAATGAAACGGATTCAGTCCCTCTCAGTGTGAATTGCCTATAAGTCTGCGCTTAGTGCATCAAATATAGAAGCAGCCACAGTCACATTCTAGTCAGTATACCACCACAAGTAGTGTTGCAGTTAGCAAAACTTCTGACCTGTTAGGTTTTTTGACTGAAAACATCCACAAAGCTCTTGGTTTTAACAACGTTAGTGCAGTGGTTGCGGTATTGCCACCTGCCAACTTGTCATATTGATCCTTCCTTCCTTTCTTGACCTCAAAGGCATTCCCAGGTTACATTCACTCAATGTTCAGTGAGTCATATATGAGACACTAAGGATACAACTGTGACACAGTGATTCAGAGAGGTTCTCTTTGCTCATCAATGGAGCGTTAACATCAAAAGGTACGGTCAAGTCATAGAGGAATATGCAGGAAAACAAAGACATTTGATTTTGTCCCCCTATGATCTTTTACCTTTAAACAGCTACTTTTACCTGTCAACAGCAGTCATTTTACCTTATAGTGTACCACATCACTGTGGTATGGAAAAGTAAGATTGTTTTCTTTTATGGTTATTGGACTGAAAGTTGTCATTTGTGTGTTAATCTGGTTTCATGACCTGTTAAAAACTGACTCCCAAGTTGAATGAAGCAGTTGAATGACGTTCCTGTGAAAGGGGAACCCCTTTGGACTCATGCAGAAACAGTGATATCGTTTTACTTTGTCTTCAACCAAAAGGCATACCTCATTTCTACAGGGGAATAGCATTAAGGAGAACAATCAGTTTGCTCTTTTTGTAATCCAACATGAATGAATCGAGATGTTGTTTTGATCTCATGCCCGAACAATTATTCTATTGGTAAGAAAATGACTGCTTTTCATCACAGTGAGGAAAACTATTCATACAGGATTACCTCCACTCAAACTAGCCTCCCTCCAGACACGATACTTTAGAGTCTACATCCTCACCAAAGTCTTTTAATAACCCTTTGATTTATACCATCCCTAGCCACACAGGCTATCTATACTCATAGTTTCCACTGTCCTATCTTTCAAGTTTAATCATCTAATGCATCAACAAACTGGTAGAGCAAACCCACACTGTTCAAAACAAACCCACTAATTGTTTCAGGTTGCTCTCAGATAATGAAGGTAGGGTAAGCAATAAGCATTTATTCTTCCGGCCAACAACATCTCTTCAACATTATCTCCCGCAGTTTGATTGTCATTTCCCTATTGAGCGAGAACAAGCCCATTATCAGATGAGTCTGCCAGCATGCCAGATCACTTCTCATCCCGCAGTGAGCATCATTCTGCATGGGTCCGGAAGCAGAGAGACATGGTGGTTGGCGGGTGGCGGTGTCAAACTTCTGATACAGCCCATGGTACTTGTGTCTGCCAACAGTAACCTAAATCAACCTCAACCAGCCACAAAACCCAAACTAATCTTGGATATTGCAGTACATGTATTTTTGCTTGGCAAAAAAAACAAAAAAAGATGCAAACCATTACATATTCTAACGGTAACCCACTATTTTCTCTGTGTTTCCATGGACTTGTCTTTCTGGGAAATGTAACCACTAATGTGATATGGATAAAGAAGGATTTAGTAGTTTAAGTGAATGCACTTCATTGGTCATAAGCTTGACTGAGGACACAATACAGCAACATGTTGGGATATAAATGCGCGCTATTCCTCTTGTCAGCTCAACTCTTGTCTGCATATGTTCCAGTTCAGTGGACCATGTATGCACATGCTTTCTATGAAGAGCCACATCTTCAAAACATTTTCTTTTTTCACATGTCACAAAAATGATTCAAAATGTTGTATTTCTGGACAACGTGTAATTCATCTCTTTTTGTTGTCAAACCACAGTGACTTATTGTGAACACTTGGGCAACATTCACCATATTCACCAATTTCCACGGCCCAGCTCTGCTGTCCTCAAACAACACTGGCCCAGCTGACACTGACATGACCTGCACCCTGACATTCAGCTTGAGTTACAGTGTATACTTTGTTGCACACTGTGTCGTGCATGAAATTAGTAGATCTGCAAACTTGGTGAGCTTATTAGATCAGCAATTTTTCGGGTGCGCAACATGGCACACAACTAAGTATAAATCAGTCTTTACAGGGATCGGCAGGGGAGCCATCCTCCTAATTTCACACATTCTCCTTCTTGCTGGGAGACCTGAGTTTACATGCCGCACCAGCAACAAAACGGCACTCTGTCTTTCAGCCGCTGCCTAATTTAATGTTTTGTTTAGTTTTTCTCCCCCTCTAAGAGCTCATCCAAAGGGCTGACGTTGATGAATGCAAGTAAAAGATCTGCTGCAGGTAGGATACAGTTACCTGCTAAGCTGAGAGGAGGGAGGGAGGGATGGGGAGACTGAGAAAAGGATGGAAGGAGGGATGGTTGGTAGATGGACGTGTGTGTGTGTGTGCGTGCGTGTGCGTGCATGTGTGTGTGTGTGTGTGTGTGTGTGTGTGTGTGTGTGTGTGTGTGTGTGTGTGTGTGTGTGTGTGTGTGTGTGTGTGTGTGTGTGTGTGTGTCTGGGGGGGGTGGAGTGTGGTGGAGGGTCAGGATGTTTGTCTTCAAATGAGCCGTGACCCTGGAGGAGGAGGAGGAGGAGGAGGAGGAGGAGGAGGAGGAGGAAAGCGACGACGAAGGGGGTGGTTGTAGGTAAGAGAGGAGGGCAGGGTGAGAAGAGATTAGATAGAGAGAAAGGGAAGGGTCATTGCAATCTCTTTACAGGTAAGAGAGGTCAAGGTGAGGAAGATAATTTAGGCATTTAGCAGACGCTCTTAATACAGAGCGATTTACAGTAAGCAAGGTAAACACATCAAATGCATAGAGACAGTGAGCAACAGACCATATAGTAGTTGTACATATTAAAATAAAAACAAATGTATTTGAGTAATGAAGACAGAGTGAGTAAGAGTATGTGAGAGTGACTATACCCTGTGTGTGTGTGTGTGTGTGTGTGTGTGTGTGTGTGTGTGTGTGTGTGTGTGTGTGTGTGTGTGTGTGTGTGTGTGTGTGTGTGTGTGTGTGTGTGTGTGTGTGTGTGTGTGTGTGTGTGCGCGTGCATGCATGCGTGCGTGCATGCGTGCGTGCGTGCATGCGTGCGTGCGTGCGTGCGTGCATGCGGTGCATGTGCATGTGCATTGCAAAGGCACTTTGCGGGCCAGTGTGGAGTTTGTTTATTTGTTTTCCCACATGGCTATGAAATCTGCGTGCGTGCGTCCGTGCGTGCGTGCGTGCGTGCGTGCGTGCGTGCGTGCGTGCGTGCGTGTGTGCGTGCGTGCGTGCAAACATGGGCA
The DNA here is from genome assembly GCF_951216825.1 of Electrona antarctica. Taxonomy (NCBI): domain Eukaryota; kingdom Metazoa; phylum Chordata; class Actinopteri; order Myctophiformes; family Myctophidae; genus Electrona; species Electrona antarctica. The sequence goes on from NC_136811.1 coordinate 23,213,852, forward strand.
AACATGGGGCTATGTGTCCCCGTTGGTGTTTAAACATCAAAACACACACACACACACACACACACACACACACACACACACACACACACACATTTAACATCTTTATTTGCATTCACATTTTAAGAAATTCTTGAACACAAACAATAGTGGATGTGCAAACTTGAAAAAACTCTACAACAAGTGCTTCAGGATACAGATAACGATTACAGAAAGCATCGCCTTCTATGGCGACTGCCAATTATTGCAGACACTGAACAGAATTTTGCTGAAGCCTTAGCTCTCGGCTTGGGCATGCCTGCAATCTGCAGGCCCCTCACGACTGATTTATGGACATTACCGAGGCTTCCAAATATGAACACAAGTAGTTTACATTTGTAGCCAAGGTGTATAATAGCATCCTTAAGACGCTGGTATTTAAGCACCTTGGTAAGGAATGCCTCTTCCAGACTGTGGTCAAATGTACATGCCACTTCCAAAATGGTCACTTCTCTACTGTCCTCATCAACAACAACAATATCTGGTGTATTAGCTGACATGTAGACATCTGAGAAGGCATCATTTTCATTGTTTTGCATGAACATGGCAGTTGAAACACGTGAGTGCTTATACATTTTGGCAGATGATGAAACATATGAACTTATGTCCTTAGCTAATAGGTCAACAATGATGTCGTACCTAGCAATGTACATTCCCTTATATACATAGCAGCCATTAAGAATATGTGACAGTGTTTCTGTAACTGGAGTGTGGTCATGGTGCAGACAATGAGGAGGAAACGTGTTAGGGTACCACAGAGAGAGACTGAGTCTGGTTGGAAGGACCTGTAATCTGGCTTTGACTGTAAAGTCACGCACGCGCACACGCACACACACACACACACACACACACACACACACACACACACACACACACACACACACACACACACCACACGCACACGCACACGCACACACACGCACACACACACACACACACACAGGCTGCCCCATGCTGAGGTGTTTACAGCCTCCCGCTGCACCCCGGGGGCTTTCCCATTCCAAGCCCATTAAACACACACCCACCCTCTTGCACACATACATGTATACACACAGTATACTGAATGCACACATATACACACAGTATACTGAATGCACACATATACACACAGTATACTGAATGCACACGTATACACACAGTATACTGAATGCACGCATATACACACAGTATACTGAATGCACACATATACACACAGTATACTGAATGCACACATATACACACAGTATACTGAATGCACGCATGCACACAAAGATAGATTAGATGCAGATAAATGTCAGACTTTGGTTTAACATTTTCTTGGTGTTGCAGCTTTTATCATAGTAATTATGATGTTGTTGCCACTAGGCGAGCGAAAGTCCACACCAAGCAATCAATTGACTATATTCACGCAGCGGCCATCTTGCTCTCATGTCATATTTGCGGGTTGGGAGGATCCCCGCTGGCACGTTGATGCGGAATAGCCATATATGTATCAGTGGCTCTTGAACTTTTTAATTTTGAGGACTCCCATAATTGTCAGAGTTACCGACATGTAAGGGTATAAAAAACTAGAGTTCTCAACAGGCCCGAACATTAAGGCCCGGCCCTCATCAAACCCTGTACACTCAAGAGAATGTCCCCGCTAGCACCCTCAGATCTCCACATATGGAGCTGACCTGTTCTGACATTCCATATGTTGATCTGACCTCATCAAACCCTGTACACTCAAGACATGCTCATATGGCCGTACAGAATTCATTCCATGTTGACCTGACCCCCCATGTCAAAGCACCAGCGCTCGCCCAGCAGTCTGCCGTCAACGAGACGGATGCGTGGACGCTTCTCGTCCATAGGCGTCTTACTGGTAGATCATCATCATCATTTTTCGACCGCGGTCGAGATCGTGGATTTCACAATAACACGCCAGACTTCCCGGTCCTTATTTGCCATCCCCTGTTCCTGCTTACTGATGCCTGTGTCCCTATAGCGATGACATCAGGGAACGACAGTTTTCTACCTCTGGTCTGCTTTGAGGCAGGACTCCAGAGAAGAAGGGAAACTAGGAAACCCCCTGTCAAACTAGGGGGTTTTCATGATTCTGAACCCATTCCAAGCATTCATTTTGCACGAAAAACACTCCTTGGGCTAAATCCGACCATAGCCACTTGCCCACATGTCCTGACCTCATCATTTTGTGATGACGGCTATGGCCGTTTTTAGCCCAAGGAGTGTTTTTCGTGCAAAACTTGAGGACAAGTCACATGCTACTTAAAGCATAATGACATTTAGAACATTTTGCCTTATATTGGTTGTATACCCCAACTTTCAGCAGCTGTCAAAAATTCCCCTAGGGTGGTTGAATAGAAACCAATGTGGGATGTGTTAGTAGACACCTTTACAAACACATTGGTGAAGAAGATTCTTGGTAAGAAAATGTATTCACAGATTTGACATTATTCTGATTATTCCCTGAAGTGAACACTAAACTGGAAGTGAATGCACATCTCAGTTGATGTAGTTGTGTTCAACGTAGATTCAGGAGTGGACACCACCCACTGCTCAACCCAAATCACTCCCATCCCTATCTCCTCGTCAAGTTCACCCGCGTCTCCACGGCAGCGCAGCCAATCACGCAACATTCCCCACAGCATAAATACACACCTCATATCATTACTTACCTGTTTGATACCGCCTCGCGCTGTCAAATTTCCCCCCCCTCCTCCCCAACTAACCCCCTCCATCCTCAGCATTGCCCCGCTAACACTTCTCTCTCTCTCCTTCTCCTAGGAGCCCCCGGGGGGGCAGCGTCCGAGCAGAGGCGACCGACCGCTCCCGGGTGAGCAGGTCGGCCGTCAAGCTCTCGAGACTACGTCCCCATCCTCAGTCTCGCCCTCCCCGGGCTCCTCATCATTACACCCACATCTCATTTGTGCAAATAAATACTACTAATCTTGAACAGTGGTGTGGTTTCTTACTAGTGAAATTAATGTTAAATCTGTGTGCAATACATATGCAGAGCAAACCCGATCTGTTTCCAAGTAAAACATGCCTAATATTATCACTGTGTGTGCATGCGTGTGTGTGCGTGTGTGTGTGCGTGTGTGTGTGTGTGTGCGTGCGTGCGTGCGTGCGTGCGTGCGTGCGTGCGTGCGTGCGTGCGGGCGTGCGTGCGTGCGGGCGTGTAGTGTGTGTGCACGCGCATGTATGTGTGTGTGTTTTGATCGTGTGTGGGCATTAGTGCATGTCTCTGTTCTTGCTTTAAGTGAGTGTTGTCAGCTATGTACAGTCTGGCTCTATGGTATCTTGAAGATCATCGTCCATGCTGTGTTCCACACACGGCTTCAGTTCCACTACTATAATCTATTGCACATTTAGGGAATCAGTGCCTTGCAAAGACCTATGTGCAGCCAGACATGTATTTTCCATTTGGTGGCTTTGGTAAGTTTGGTAGCTGTGATAAATTACTACCTGCAATGTAAGAATTGTCCCTCAAGATATTTTCTTCTAATTCTCCCAATGCCTCTGAAGTCATTGTTGCTAATAAAAAGCAGAGTACAATTTCTTGACTAGTTATTCTCTAGGGTTTCATATGAAACAAGCGCTGTCAGAAGAGCTGACCCAAACTAATCATTTCTCACAGGACTTGGGTGTGTTCGTGAGCTGATTGTCCTGATAGGTCAGTCAGGAACACTCACATCATGTCATAGATTTTACCATTTATTGAAGCAAATTAATACAGTTATACTTCATGGCTCTGCTCTTAAGCTGCTCCTTGAATTATCCAAGCAGGCTGCTAAGCTAAATCAGGGAACGCAATGCAGAATCCCCATGGGAGTGCGCCCAATTAAAGCGAAGGCATTGAATTTCCATCTTAACTTTTGAGCCATGCAAGACTCAGATGTACTAGAAAGGTGAAGGCAAGCTCTCGAAGCAGCAGTGTGTGTGCAGTGATCCGGTGTAGCAGGGAGCCATTACATGGACAGCCTTGTTGTGAGAATGGTCTGTGATTGGTGGCTACAAAATGTGTGGCTGATTAGATTAGCTGTTAGCTGACTGATATTTACTGCCTACTCTCATCAACTACTAGAGTAGGGTAGACTAGGGGCCTACAGAGAAGATCAGGGGCGCTCGGCTGTGGGCGGGCGGCGTTTAATATATTCAAGTGCACATTTTCTTCATTTCATCGTAGACTTTTTTTCATCATCTCTGCAGTCAAATGAGGCGTGGTTGCTGAATTGTGTGTAGTTGCAAGTTTTTTATTGGGATGATAAAAAACAAAAAAACCTGATGCGACTCGTTGTTGGCATGTACATGTGACCTGTCAGTATTATGGTCAGTATCATGTCGGTATTATGGTTTATGGTCTGTATCATGGTCAGTATTCTGTCAGCCTGATATCCCTGTGACAGTGCCACAGTCCTGTCACAGCCCTGTCACAGTAATGTCAGGCCCTGTCGCATCAGGCTCCTCTCCCAGCACTGTGTCACTGTCAGGCCCTGATATTAAATCCCTGTGACTAGGCTGGTAACATGGTACCATAGTATCATGACAGGGCCTCACGCTGTGACCATGATATTTGATAGGGGCACTGGCCCAAAAAAGGTTGAGAAACACTGTACCAGAGGATCTGACAGAGCCTTAGCAACGCTGCATAGTCTACCATAGTATACTGTAGGGTTTAAGTGGTCAAATCAAGAAAAACATTTCAATACAATGGCGTGAAATGGCGTATTAACATTAACAAAATGAACTGAAGGGAAGGGAAAGCTGTGTGTGTGTGTGTGTGCGTGCGTGCGTGCGTGCGTGCGTGTGTGTGTCGTGTTTGATCACTGATATGGTGCATATTAAATAAAAGCGGTGATGCTTTGCCAAGGGAGACAGCCGTTCCAATTAACTATGTTCTGTGTATCTGTTTACTCTGTTGCTGATGTAAACATTACTGGGAGGCATTGTTACATAACGACCCCAGACATATTTACTGCCCTGAGCACGTGTGTGTGCATGTATGTGTGTGTGTATGCGTGTGTATGCGTGTGTGCGCCACTAGATTTTGAGACATCTCGTGTGCGAATACAAAGGGTGGCGGCGCTATAGGAGAAAGGTCAAGGGGTCACCAAAATAAGTGGATTCATCCTCTGGAGAGCATGAAGGTGCACTGCAAATTCCCCGGCAATCCAGACAGTCATTTTCAATACATCTTAAATATGGGAGTAAACGGACGCAGGCATTAGCCGACTGGCCCACATGGCCATCCTTAGCAGTGCTAAAAATACCAGCTCTAATGTTCTGGTGGACACTGCTGCTTTGTGCTGGGTTCAGTGAGGCTATGTTTTTCCGTTCTCATGCAACACCTCGCCACACACCTATAAATCTCTTCCACTTAACTACCGGCACTAAAACATCTCTGATTAAATAGCAGGAAGACAACTGCATATATACTGAAGACTGAGGCAGAGACTCTGTCTTTATACAGCTGCTCTCTTTTTAGGCTCTTATCCAGGGGTGTGCAGTGAGATCCGTCAAGCTTTCGTGAATGCTTTGCAAATGATAAAGGTTTATCTCGGATAATCCTGAAGAGCCATATTCCCATCAAAACGTAATTTATTTGCGTGATAGATTTCAGGCCATACTGAACTGAGGGCTGTCTGTTCTGATCTTGCAGGTTTCTTTGTGAGTGTGACCAGTGTTGAAATCACGCAGTAGATTATTTTGTGCTTCTCATTCATCTATATATGGACCTACTGTAGGCTTTTTTTATCACCCCAGATAGGTCAAATGCCTCTTCCTTCCTTCCTTCCTTCCTTCCTTCCTTCCTTCCTTCCTTCCTTCCTTCTTCCGTCCGTCCGTCCGTCCGTCCGTCCGTCCGTCCGTCCGTCCGCCTCTCTCTCTCTCTCTCTCTCTCTCTCTCTCCTCATCCCCTCTTTCCTGCAGCCTTTCTGTAGACGAATTGTGGAGTTGTGTTTTTAGAACTCAAAATGATATATGTATTTACGCATAAAGGTGCATCCGGCTTTGTCAAGCGTTTGGGGGAGGTATCTGGGCCAGGAGCGTGATATTTGTCTCTGCATGTATTCTCACAGGCTGGCGCGGCACCTGACAGCAGGGAGTGTTGGGCGGTAGAAGTAGGACGAAAGCCCTACATCCTCCCGGTGGGAGCTCCTCACTGTCAGGTGAGTCAGAAGGTTACAACAGCAGTGACAATACACAAATGTCTGTAGGGAGGATTCAATTGGCATAAATTGGGGAGTACAATGGAATAAATATAAAAAACAAGTACAGACAATTCCACAACCATTGCACTGACACATGTTTTCAGGCTGCAGTGAAAGTGAAGCCACATAAACCATATCAATTCCTCTTGGCACTGAGCACAAATGGAGAAAAATGTTTTTATCTCCCCAAAACCAAACATATACAAGGCGACAGCAGCAGGGCACCGAGTCGCTAGCCTCATCTTGTAAAAAATGATTATAGCCTAATAACTTTGATTTAACTTCTTATAATAAACACATAAATCAACTAATTCACTGCAGTCACAGCTACAGCCACTGGTAGCAATTTTTTCAGCAATTTGTTTTTGCAAAGTGATAAATACTTAGGCTCCAAAATACTGCTCGGTCAGCCTCTGGAAAGATTGCAGGGTGGGCTAAGCTCTGTATTATTACAGGACAAATGGAGCAGGCAGAGAAAGGGAAACCAATGACTCACTGTTGACAGAACGCACATCCAGACTGTGTTACAACTACAGTGACCATAATCCCCTGGGAAGTCGGAAGTTGTTATTACCCAAAGAGCTATTACACAGCAGCAAGACATAGAAAAACAAACAAAAACAATAAAACAAGGTGAAATTATTTCCCCAGCTCAAAATGAATGAGTTACCATGGTGTGTGTTTGTGTGTGTGTGTGTGTGTGTGTGTGTGTGTGTGTGTGTGCGTGCGTGCGTGCGTGCGTGCGTGCGTGCGTGCGTGCGTGCGTGCCTGGCTGCCTGCATGTAAGCACAATTGCCCCCCCCTCTCTCTCTGTCTTCTCTCTGCTCACGCGCGCACCTCTCTCGTTCTTTCTCTCTCTCCTTGCCTCTCTTTTTCTGAGTCATGAACTAAAAGCACCCCCAGCATTCATGTTTGCGTGTGATCTGGTACCAACACTGGTACAGAGGCACCAGTATAAGCAGCATATTCCATGGAAGCATTATACAGTGCATTTAGTCACACAATGTTAAATCTTCAGGGTTAACTCTGAGAGTGCATGTATAAAAGGAGACTGGTGTCCTTAATGTACTTATTTTATTTCAACACACACACATGTGTTCTATTGCTAGAAATAACTAGAAAAAGTGCTCCTCGGAGCACTTTAGGTAAGTTATTGTGGACCAGCAATGTTCGGAATGGAATGGAATATGACAATATGAAATCAGACGGCTCTGTCTTGATCACTTGACTAGAGATAACGGGCCTGGGATTCACTTGTCGTAAATAACAAGTGACTAAAGGAGGGTGTATTTAAGCAAAAAACAACGTACAATTCACAAAGTGGTGTGTATCCTTAACATTTAACACCAACAGGAAATATTCAAACTTCAAACTGACTTCACCTAATGTGAAGCAAACTTCACAGTGCTTAAGAAGTTAAACGTCGTCTCTGGTAAAAAAAAAAGAAAGAAAAGAAAACAGCTTGCATCGCCTTGTCAATTTGTAGGCCTACATCTGTTCTGTCTGGAAGCGAATCCCCGATTGCACGATGGATGAGCTGAACATAATGCTCTACATGAGAATAAGAAGTTTAACTCCACCACCAAATAATAGGTAGACTAATAAAACAACAATGAAAGGATATTAATGAGCCTTTTCTACTGAACATTTACCGAGGTAAGAACTTCAATCCACAGGCCATTACTGGCTGGCTCAGTCGGCCCGACACTGGCAAACACGCTGAGGGACCTAATCATTCAACTCTAAGTGAAACTGATAGCCTACAAAATAAAATAAAATATTGTGGAATTTGCATCATGTCTATATTATGCATAGGCTACAAACATCGTTTGACATATTCCTTATTTTTTATATGTGTTGACAAATGTTGGGCACATACATATTTTATTTGAGGTTTGGCACTATTTTCATTCAGCATTCTAAAGACTGGTCACATGCACGCACGCACGCACGCACGCACGCACGCACGCACGCACGCACGCACGCACGCACGCACGCACGCACACACACACACACACACACACACACACACACACACACATGTATACCGTTGGAGCTGTGCACCCAGCAAGTTTTGTCATACTGTTCTTCTGACAAACTGACGTTGTGCTGCTCGCATTCTTTGTCACATGATTAGTACACTCTCAGTTACAAATAAAAAATCACACTGATGATTTTACTGTGTAAATATGAGTCGTACTGTCGTACTGAAGCTGCTACTATGGGATTGTGAACCAGAAGAGAGCATTATGTTTTACACTACAGTAAGAGGTATTTCCTGGTCAGAACAGGCTGTCAGAGGGGTGATCACAGGAAAGGATGGGAGGACTAACCAGTGCCAAATGAACCATCCAAGTACAACAAACCTGCCCATATCATACATATCCAAGTACGGTCCCTCAGCGCCCTCGGTTCTGTGCTGCATTAGCCCTTCCCAACATCCAATCCCATGTTGGAAGTGTTTTTAGATCCAGAGCAGTTTGACCCGCGACCTTCACGGGACAAAAAAGGAAAAACCAAGAAAAAGGGGCCCTATGATTTGAAATTCAGCCTCACTCAGGGACCCGTGCTCATTAAAACATATACAAGCACAAGTCATGTTGGGCCCCACCAAAAGCCATGGGCTCCAACACTCCTTGAAAACAATTTGACCTTGGTGCTGGATTGACTCACGATGAACACACAATACTGATTGTAGCTGAATCACTAAATAATGATTCACCCTAAGGAGCGTAATGTTTCTCGCGTTGTCATTGTCTGACCTTAAATTATAAACTAGGGATACACAACGTGATTCTTCCATGTCTTCTGTCATCTAATTAGGGCAGTGAAAACAATGGAAACCCAGGAAGCAGCGTCCATTTTCCTTATGGTGAATCTTGTCTAACATGTGGACTGATGTGCTTGAGTCCAGCTGGCTAAGAGATTGGACAAGGATGTTTGACTTGTTTCGGTTCCCTGACCATTTACAGTTGCTAAAATAATTGCTGAAGATGTGTGATTTTTCTTTCTTTCTTTTTTTTTTACAGGGGAGTAAATCACCAGTGTTTGGAGGATTGGACATGTTGCAATGCTTTAAATGTACTTGATTATGTCTTGAATGTCACAAAATGGTGTGAGCAAATATAAGCCATTGCAACTTCATATTATGCTATTGTACTGTATGTCAATATGACACAATTAACTGTCCATGTGTATTCATATATTTGATTAATACTTTAAAGAACCTCTTCACAGGCGTTTATTCCAAATTTTAAGCAGATATTTGGATAGAAAAGCCTAACCCAACAAAATTAGCCCATCGGCTAGAATCCTCACATATAATGCAACGGTTTACAACTTGATAAAATTGTTTATTGTATTGTCCCTGTCAAATAAACATAGAAAACATACCAGTAAGACGCCTGAGGGCGAGAAGCGACCTCGCCTTAAAGGGCAAGGTCGCGTGCACGCATCCGCCTGGGTGACAGCAGACTGCTGGGCGAGCGCTGGCGCTTTGGAATAGGGGGTCAGATCAACATATCCGCCTGGGTGACAGCAGACTGCTGGGCGAGCGCTGGTGCTTTGGCATGGGGGGTAAGATCTTAATTTCCGGGCATGTTGAGATCTCTAGTTTTCACCGGCTGCCGGGCGCGGCTGCACTAATAACTTTGGGGATCAGTCAAATCTGCTGGCAGATTCCTATGTCATATATGGGATTTGCTGACTGTGACATCAGTCAGCAGGAAAATCAGAGCACTTGTTTGAGACAGAAAACCCCAGACCACAGAAAATCTACTGAATGTTAAAATTTCCGGTTTTTTTGTGTGCAATTGAGCTCAGAAAACCTAAAGAAATTAAGAAAAGTTTTATTTTTTATGTCACAATCCCTTTAACTATAACGAAGACAGATTATGATAACTATGTTTTTGTCTCTTCTTCATTCATCAACAAAATTGCATAATTATAAATCATTTAGTCCCAGTTATTTATTTATTTTTTATACAAAATATAAATCAGGCTTAAATGATTATGAACAGGTGAAGAAGGGAATCACTTTAGCATCAATGACTTTCATTTCAGCGTATTATATATGCAGTACCCATAGGCCTATTTTGTTCTGAAACTGACACACATGCACAGTAAAATTGTGTTAATTTAACTCAAAAGGGAGTATGCAGAACCAAGTGGACCAGTTTGTACAATCTTTGGCATCTCACATGAACACTGAGGATTTTACTGTACAGATTAGTAGAATTGAGTCTGGGTGAAACACATGGACTGTCTCCACTAAAGACTCCAACAGATTAGTAGAATTGAGTCTGGGTGAAACACATGGACTGTCCCCACTAAAGACTGTCCCCACTAGACTGTCCCCACTAAACACATGGACTGTCCCCACTAAAGACTGTCCCCACTAGACTGTCCCCACTAAACACATGGACTGTCCCCACTAAAGACTGTCCCCACTAGACTGTCCCCACTAAACACATGGACTGTCCCCACTAAAGACTGTCCCCACTAGACTGTCCCCACTAAACACATGGACTGTCCCCACTAAAGACTGTCCCCACTAGACTGTCCCCACTAAACACATGGACTGTCCCCACTAAAGACTGTCCCCACTAGACTGTCCCCACTAAACACATGGACTGTCTCCACTAAAGACTCCAACAGATTAGTAGAATTGAGTCTGGGTGAAACACATGGACTGTCCCCACTAAAGACTGTCCCCACTAGACTGTCCCCACTAGACTGTCCCCACTAAACACATGGACTGTCCCCACTAAAGACTGAGTCTGGGTGAAACACATGGACTGTCCCCACTAAAGACTGTCCCCACTAGACTGTCCCCTATAAACACATGGACTGTCCCCACTAAAGACTGAGTCTGGGTGAAACACATGGACTGTCCCCACTAAAGACTGTCCCCACTAGACTGTCCCCTATAAACACATGGACTGTCCCCACTAAAGACTGAGTCTGGGTGAAACACATGGACTGTCCCCACTAAAGACTGTCCCCACTAGACTGTTCCCTATAAACACATGGACTGCAGTACCCACTAAAGACTGTCCCCACTAAACACATGGACTGTCCCCACTAAAGACTGTCCCCACTAGACTGTCCCCACTAAACACATGGACTGTCCCCACTAAAGACTGTCCCCACTAGACTGTCCCCACTAAACACATGGACTGTCCCCACTAGACTGTCCCCACTAAACACATGGACTGTCCCCACTAAAGACTCCAACTTTGGTCATTAGCAAGAACTAGCTTTGGTTCTGATTATAAAAACAGCAGCCCTTGAATCACACTGTTTTATTGGCCCTGGGTACTTTTTATATGACTGGTTTTTAAACATGAAATGGATTACTGTGTGTGAGAATAATCAACACCAGTTAATTCTTTAGTGCCTCCGGCCTCTGGTCTCCAAGAAATTCCTTCTCTTTTGTTGGATATCACAACAATGTGTGACCAACATGAAACAGAATCAGATCTATGATTGCTTAGTTTGGTAAACATGGTGGTCGTTTTTATTTGTTGTTTTGCTTTATGTAATTATGTTATGTTATTAATTATGATTTTGTGAGCGATGGGAAACGTTGTAAATAATTTGTTCATTCATTCATTGATGCATTCATAAAAAACATATAGGCCTACACACAATATTTCACGCCACATTAAATTTGTTTGAATGTGGATTCACTTCCATAGCGATAGTTATCTACTGGGACAGCAGTAGATACTGTAACTCTCTTTACTTCATTTAAATGTGTTTAGTGCTTGATTCTGTCAAGCATACAGCGAACTGTTGAGGATATTTGCAGTAAACTTTTAAACTCTTCAAAAAAATCTATACAAATTAAGAGTGTCATTTTGGGTCACAATTATCACAAACAGCCAATCACTGAATAAATCTACCAATCACTGAATAAATCTACCAATCACTGAATAAATCTACCAATCACTGAATAAATCTACCAATCACTGAATAAATCTACCAATCACTGAATAAATCTACCAATCACTGAATAAATCTACCAATCACTGAATAAATCTACCAATCACTGAATAAATCTACCAATCACTGAATAAATCTACCAATCACTGAATAAATCTACCAATCACTGAATAAATCTACCAATCACTGAATAAATCTACCAATCACTGAATAAATCTACCAATCACTGAATAAATCTACCAATCACTGAATAAATCTACCAATCACTGAATAAATCTACCAATCACTGAATAAATCTACCAATCACTGAATAAATCTACCAATCACTGAATAAATCTCAAAACCTCAAAAGCAGCAGCAGCGCAGTAGTACATCTCTGAAACCCATTGATGCACGCACGCACACACACACGCACGCACGCACGCACGCACGCACGCACGCACACACACACGCACGCACGCACGCACGCACGCACGCACGCACGCACGCACGCACGCACGCGCGCACGCACACACACACACATACACACATATATATATATATATATATATATCACCTTATAGAGTGCTAAAGTGCAGTAGTAAATTGGGTAAGTGAGAAACTCTTTGGTCCAACCATATGTGAGGGTCTCCAAAACAAATCATTTTCGTTTGTGAATTGGGCTCAGTTAAACAGCACGTTAACAGCCGTGTAGAACGTTACATTCGCCGCTGCTAACTGCCCAAAGAACACATGTGGTGAACACCTAGCGCTGCTCGTACAGGTCAAGGGTCTAGTTTTTACTGGACGGAAAATGTCTGAATTAATTTGCTTTACAAAAAGACAAATTCTTATTGTGGTTCGCCGAGGTTGTCCTGCCTGGGTTTGAAACAAAGGGGTAAATTGTGCTTTCACACGTGTTTTAATTCAAGTTTTCCAAAAGAAACCCTTCGATTGGGAGGAAATTGTTCACTAGAAAAAATAAATGTTCAGACCATCTGCCTTCTTTCAACTTTCTATGGCAAAGGTAAGGTTCTTGAAACTTCTCTTCTCTTCTCATGACCTGTGTGCTTTGAAAGAAAGTTGACAAAAATTAGTAAGGTACTTGTACTTTGTATAATATACTTTAAGATGGTGTTTTGTGCCAAAATAGCAGATCTACAAGCTCACACATCTTGTAGATCTGCTATTTTGCTATACCATGACAAGATGTGAGTATTAAGCACAGCAGTCTTTAGAATAGGCAGTGTTAAAGTTGCATTGAAGTCTCTCTCTCTGTCTCTCTCTCTCTCTGTCTCTCTGTCTCTCTCTCTCTCTCTCTCTCTCTCTCTCTCTCTCTCTCTCCCTCTCTCTCTCTCTCTCTCTCTCTCTCTCTGACTCTCACACATCTACATATACCCACACACAACCTGTCTTTGAGGTAGCTGCCTAACCAGAGACCCTGCAGGGCTGGGTGATTACTGCTGGACAAAAGTCTAGGGCAGACAGGCCACCTGTTATGAAGAAAAGAAAAGAAGGAAGACAAAACGCTTTCATCAGGGTGAGAAAGAAAGAATCCCCATGTAGATTAATAAAATAACCCCACGGTTTCTTCTATACATGCCCTGATCCCTGCCCCCTCCAAATCTCCCTACCACACACACACACACACCGAATACCTGGGGGCTGCTTCACCCTTTGCCTGGCAACAACTGATGAGAAGAAAGCAGTTCGAGCTGGGATGATTAAAATTTCTGGGGGTCACGGGGTCTGACCCCATCATCGGTTCCAATACGCTGCCATTATGTCTCTGCAGCTTCATGAGGAACCCAACGGTGGGGTAGCAAGAGAGAGAGGAGAATGTATAAACTTTCTCACTCTTGTCAAGAGGTGGCTGGCTTTGCTCACCAATATTTTCCGCTCAGATTTCTTGGATGAAAGGAAAACCCCTCATAGTAAGTTCAGGATTTCTTTGCCCCCACAACCAGACACTGTGATAGTTCAACAGGCAGTCACGTTTTTTAAAAGACAGGCTAAAAAGAAACGGAAATACATCAATTGAGGTCTCGCTGCACGCCAGACATAGAATCCGGTGCCCTTTTGATTTGTCTAGTGTTGAGTTTATTCAAAGTTTTGTCATCCAGCGAGCGAAGTGGAAAGGTTGTCTTGCGAGGAATGCGCAGTTAATGCCACGGCCCACGATCATGCATGGTCGAATCAGTCAGGACTGCCGTGGGGATTCATACTAGGGCTGTCTCCAAAGTGAAGCACAACACATACACACTTAAATACATTCACATGCACACACACAGACATGCACGCTTGCGCTCATTCACATGTGGTCGTAGTACACATGTGCAATGCATGCATTAACACACACTTTAGTGCATAGGCCTACTGTCTGTGAACACACACCTCTAGGCCCACAAAAACCATGTAGGAACAAGCTGTGAATGTCCCACCATCATCTATGAAAATTATGTCTCGGTAGAGCATCTTTGGACCACAAGGTTATGGGTGTGATCCCATGGGGACCGCCAACTTGGTGCATGAGTAGCACGCATTTGGTGTGGCAAGTTGTGCATTAAATATTGGGGGCTAATCTGGGTGTTGCGCTCCACCTCAGCAATAAACATCTCCCAGGAATCTAGTTCATTGAAACAGGGATAGATTCCCGCATTCTGGTTGACACACTCTTTCCGACCTACTTACTTACCTAATGAAAGACTGCGATGCAGCCTGAGATTAGCTGCAGGAGCAGCAGGTGCAGGGCTCAATTCAGGGAGTCCCCTTAATCCTGAAAGTGTGACCTACAGTTGGGTGCCACCGATATTGTCCCTTATCATTTGACCCATTTAGGCCTGACCTCAAAATTTTAAAAAATCCTTCTAAATCCTCCAGTTTTCTGAAATAAATATTTTCACGATTTTTCAAAAATAGCAGACCTACAAGCTCGTAGCGCGCCACCTGATGAGCTTGTAGATCTGCTATTTTTCAATAGCTAAATTATAACAATGTTTAAAACACCAAAAGGGGTTCCCGCCCAAAATGGGTTAACTGTCCTTTTGCGCAGATCACGCAAACCTCAGCAAAAAGAAAAGGACAATATCGATGGCCTCCAACTGTATACACTCACAAAACAGTGCACACAAATATGAAGTGGTCCCCATTTGTAACTGTGATTAGATTGATTAGGTTGATTTAAAAAAGGTTGTTTGCAACCTTCAAATAAGGATGATGTGGTCACTTGCACAATCCCCTTTGATCCCAATGGAAATCTTGTATGTGAACACACGCACACACTATCCCTATCGTTTGACCTTCTCTATATACAAGCATCTGACCTGTGTTCTCTCTGTATGTGCAGCTGACAGCTCTTGCTCATCTCATCTCATCTGTTCTTGGCTACCTTCTGAATCCCTCTGAGAATGAACTGATCCCCATAGCTCCAACACGCACGCACGCACGCACGCACGCACACACACACGCACACACGCACACACACACACACACCTTATGTCTGTCTGTTTGCACAGAATTGTACGAAGCAATAATCATTGATTAGAACCTCACGTGATTAAGACAATCAAGGGTTTTTTGCTATGAATGTGTGTTTGAATGTGCAAATGCACCATTTAAATTATTGCGATTGTAGGTCGCAATTTACTATGAAATTCCATCAGTCAGTCCGTCCGTCCGTCATGCCATATGGCCAGTACAGAATTCATTCCATATGTTGATCTGACCCCCCATGCCAAAGCGCCAAGGCTCGCCCAGCAGTCTGCCGTTACCCATGGCGGATGCGTGCATGCGTGCATGCGACTAATTCTGTAATCAATTGATTATAAATGATTTACTTATTCTATGCTTGTATTATTCTAATTATAGCAACCTCAAGACGTAAACGCAATGGTGTTTTTTCACCATCTGATCACGCCAGCCTTGGAAAACAGCTCTGCCATAGAGTGAGCCATCATGTTTTCACAAGCTGCAATAGGGCATATTACTTGCAATCTATGTTGAGCCTGATCTAATTCAAAAGCTCATGATAATAGACACTGTCAAAGTCATTGGATTTTATGAGTCATGAGCTGGGGAATGAACAATTTGTTGGCCACATTGTGGAGGTGTTAGTGCCTGTTGACACTGGTGAGCCTGATATTTTCAACAAGGTCAAGGCAAGTGGTTTCAAATGCTAACGCAATATCAATATCATAAAGGAATCACAACATGTCAATCATTTTAGGAACTTAGATTCTGGATATATGCTCAAAGTGGTTAATGTCAGAATATTTAGTCCCCTGTCCATTCTAGGGAGCTATGATAGGAAGCTGGGGATAAATTCCTTACCAATACATTTCTTCACCAATGTGTTTTGTAAAGGTGTCTATAGTAACACATCTCACAAAGACTGAACTTCAGTCTATCTATCTATCTATCTATCTATCTATCTATCTATCTATCTATCTATCTATCTATCTATCTATCTATCTATCTATCTATCTATCTATCTATCTATCTATGACAGCTCAACTGCTATAAGTTGTGATATTGCATAAGCATATTGATACTCCACCACCTCTTTCTTTCTCATGCAAGTAATTGACAATATCTAATGTCACAACACCAACTTTGATGAGGGAGTATTGCATTGTTTGAAAAATATAAGGTTTTATTGTTTTCCTTAAAAATGTATATTATTAATTTCCTGAAAAATTTACATTTTGGAGTTATGAGGTTTCCTCCGGACAGCAGAGATATGATATGAGATGCCTGTGTGTTCCTGCTCATTCTGTTCTTATCAAGGGTTCCACAATCTAGGGAGGGACGTCATAGATGCACTGTATATATTCCTCTGTGTGTGCAATAAACTTTAGAATGTATGTGTAAAGCATCACTGTGTGTTGGCATATGTTCTCCGCGCCTGTGACTCGATGGATCCTTCCCGCCACCCCAAAGGTTTAGATGGAGACTTGTAGAGCCTTAGAGATGGTCGACCTTGAATCATTACACCATCATTACAACTGTCATCACATTTGGAAAAGTGGCTATGGCTGTTTTTAGCCCAAGGAGTGCAAAACAAATGCTTGTTAGAGATTTCCCGATCGGTATCGGAAAAGTATCGGTATCGACCCTTATTTGTCATATCGGGTCATATCGGTATCGGTGAATATGCCAGTCTAACCACCGACACAGGGGTAAGGGGTTGACACTATGGCAAGTAAATAAAATTTTGCGGCATGTGGAGCTTGCTTTGGAGTTGCCCAAACTGCAAGTGCACATTGGAGTGAGGAGTCTGCACAACAACACGTGCACAACACGAGATATATAGCTAGATAGCTATTCACAACACTGGTATCGGTATTCGGTATCGGCTAACACGAACGTCATCGGCGTCGACGTCATCGATCGACATCGGTCGACGTCATTGACATCGACATCCATCGACATCGATCAACATTGTCATCGATCGACATCGATGTGAGCGGGGGGCATAGCTAACATATCGTTCATTTTATGATAAAAGCGCCAAATTTGGCAGAAGTGTTGATAGATATATTGGGAACAAATCTGGATATTGGGCCGTCCCAAATTCTCATCCTGGTGGGCGTGGCAGCCATTTTTCAAAATGGCAGCCAGCGGTTGGTAAAATCTTCCTAAACGACCCTCTAGCAGCTACAATATTTGCATGAAGGTCAAGTGCTTTCATACCAATTGGCTAAAAGGGGTGGGGCAAATGCAATGGGAGTGGCCTATCATAAAAAGGTGCATAACTTCCAAGTAGACATACAAATTTGTACAGCATTTTCTTTTTTGGAAAGGTTGGTCATGACCCAAAGAACAGCTGAGTAACTGGTCATGACGTCTTCCAAAAAAGGGGTGTGGAAGTGGGAGGGGCTTAATCATCACAAAACAATCGTTTGTGATGTTTAGAGTACGACTCTGTCTGTAGGACGACCGCTGCAGATGATTGGGGTCGGATTTGGGTCACACACACACAGCCTGCACTGCTCAGTTCACAAGGGTGTGATTTTTTTACTTACTGTTTCACACAAACAACAGACCAAAATATCGAATAACCTTCAGGCGTGTATGAAATTTATAATAATTGGCATAATAATGTAATAAGGGATAATAATATATACTGACCTTTGCCGCCCCGCTCGATCCTCATGGCTGAAACGGGGAGCCAGTGTGTGGGGAGCCGTCCATCTCTAGTTTATGTTTTTCTCCCTTCACTCAGAAGGCACACTGTCCCAACCAGTCCAGAAAACAGAGGTGAAACATAACTGCAATGGATTCAGACTCATGAAAAAACCCATGTAATGGGTCAACCTCCCGTTATTACATCTGACGGAGTTGACAAAATTCTATATTTCTTTCATTTAACAGCACAGTCATAGAGATTTGGTCCCCCCCCCCCCACACACACACACACAGACACAAACACACAAACCCACACAGCTCTCTCTCTCATCATGTCAGTATCATGGTCAGTATCATGTCAAATTGAAGGGTTCATTATGGGATTGTCATCATGTAGATCTTAGTGTTCCAGACAGTAACATTTGTGGGTTTTCGTTAAAAGGGGTGATGCTATACATTTGTAACCCCCCTGCTGCATTATATTGGGGCTACATTGGAGATTATTTTTTAAATAAAAGAAAACATCATGTAGTGTGCATCCATCTTTGGTTGGAAAGGCTTGTGCACCTGCCCCGCTTCATTTACAGGTGTCGACTGATTCTCTCACTGGACGGTCACAGGGACTGACCAAGCGACCTTAACCTCCCCCATCCCATCACAGCACCACGCACGCACACACGCACACACACACACACACATGCACGCACGCACGCACGCACGCACGCACGCACGCACGCACGCACGCACGCACGCACGCACGCACGCACACACACACACACACACACACACACACACACACACACACACACACAAACACACGCACACACACACACACACAACACACACCATGTGCACACTCAAACACACATACTCCCCCATGAGAGTAAGGAAGGGATGGTTGGGTTAGTATGAGCTGGGGTACAAAGACAAGCATTATACCTCCACATCCATCACACCGATGTCTTTGGACTGATTCATTTTTCCCCCTTGGGGGGCTGTATTATGACCAGGGACTTCATAATATTTATTTTTGGAACAATCATTTATTGATTTTAGTGCATATAAACATACAGCAGTACGTCAGGGATAAACAAACCAAACAAACAACTAAACAGACTTAACAAAACAACATATAAAAGGGAAAGAGAGCAGGAAAGGAAAAGGAGAAAAGGTGGGGAGGGGTGCAGACTGCATGCGGAGGGTCAGAAAGACAGAAATAGAATAAAGTGTGACTAACCAGAAAACAGAATGAGAGGTCACAGGGTTTACAACGATGCAGCAAGCATCTCTCTTTCATGTCTCCCAAATGTTCTAGTTCTGAGTCAGACGCGGCAAACACAGAGGTTTCCCCCATAAAGAATAAAGGAACCCACACAATGTTTGCATTGCTTTCCACAACCTAGTGATTGATGGAACCCCAGAAGCCACAGCGAGGTGAGGCACAGATCTTCTGCATAGGCTACAGTTCCAAACATCAACACAACACACACACTGGTCTACAACCCCCCCCCCCCCCCCCCCCCCCCCCCCCCCTCTGTTCTAATCTCCTCTCGGCTTCTCTCTCCTCTTCTCCCCTGTTCTCCTTTGCTTTCTATTCATCTTTTGTCCAGCTCCCGACCCAGCATCTTCTCCGCTCCTGTCCCATTTTCTGTCCTTCTCTCCAGTTTTTTTGTATTGCCTGCCTGAGAAGCTTAGATTGTGTCACTCCTCAGGCTTTTATGGCACTAACCCCCTCTAGAGGTAATACAATGTAATGATTCTCCTCTCTACTGTCGCACAAAACTCCGTGTGGTTTTCTCTCTAGCCTAGGCTACTTGAGGCTGTCACTCACGTCCCCTAAAACATAAAATGAATAACTTTGGACTTTCTGTAACTGCAACCAAATATTTTTCTTCTGCCCTCATTTATATATCAATTCACTGCTGCACATAATTTAAAGTGCGTTGTGGCCCCTAGTGCATTGTGGCATTCAATCTCTTTCCTCTTTGGGGTCCTCTGGCTTGCACTGAGTGGGATCCTTTGTTTCTGCATTGCATCCATCTGTGAATAAACTTGGGATCCATAATTGGCACCGCATTTAAAACTAATATTGTAAATAATGTTGTCAGTCAGTCAGTCTTGAATAAGCATTGAAATGTGGGCCTACTGTGTAGCCCTAGGCTAGAGTAGCCTATATACAGTCCGATTCATACTTCGCATACGACGGCTTTGTGTGGCAAAATTAGCAGACAAGTTCACAGCGCGTTGGGGATGCGTTGTGGGCTATTTTCGGTGGAGCATAAATTAACAACCCCCCCCCCCCCCCTCTCTCTGTCTCTCTCGCTCTCTTTTAGGGCCTCCTCCACTCCAGTCCAGGGTTATGAGAGCAGTCAGAGCACCCACCGAGTACCAGAGCGGACTCGTGCACGCCGGGGT
This sequence comes from Electrona antarctica, assembly GCF_951216825.1. Lineage (NCBI taxonomy): Eukaryota > Metazoa > Chordata > Actinopteri > Myctophiformes > Myctophidae > Electrona > Electrona antarctica. The sequence continues at coordinate 23,234,545 of NC_136811.1, forward strand.
ATGATCGAAACCAGTTAACCCCAACCCCTTTGTCAAAGAAAGAAAGAAAGAAAGAAAGAAAGAAAGAAAGAAAGAAAGAAAGAAAGAAAGAAGCTAAATAAATATAACTTACCATATCTAAATTAAGCCCCCATATCCATGCGTTTATGTTACATACACCAAACGTTAAATTACCCGAAATTCTATGGTGCGTACTTCAACTGTCTGTCTGTCTGTCTGTCTGTCTGTCTGTCTGTCTGTCTGTCTGTGTGTGTGTGTGTGTGTGTGTGTGTGTGTGTGTGTGTGTGTGTGTGTGTGTGTGTGTGTGTGTGTGTGTGTGTGTGTGTGTGTGTGTGTGTGTGTGTGTGTGTGTGTGTGTGTGTGTGTGTGTGTGTGAAACTCTCTCTCTCGCTCTCTCTGGCGTGGGGGTTTGCCCTCTAAATAAACTTTGGAGCGCGTAGAGGGGGAGAGAGAGAAAGAGAAACGGCAGAGGGCTGAAGTCATCAGCGGGCCAGCCGGAGTGAGTGAATGGGTCCTGCACGCAAAGCAGAAAAGCGCTGGAACTGCGGAGATTAGGCTACTTTGGTTCAATTGCCTGCTGCCGACAGCGCGAGAGAGAAGTGTGTGTGTGTGTGTGTGTGTGTGTGTGTGTGTGTGTGTGTGTGTGTGTGCGTGCGTGTGCGCGTGTGCGTAGCCTACGTGCGTGCGTGCGTGCGCGCGCTGCGACAATCAAAAGAACGACGAAACATTCACACCCCGTCGAAACCCGCGACTTTATTGGCACTTTATTTCATAGTTTAGAGGTGGGCGTGTGACCGCGTGCACTTTTGGTACCAACTTTGATGCTGAGATGACGCGAGGACCTTCTCCGCGCCTGGCATAGAGGCTACTAGATACCGGGACGCACAGGCGCATCTCCAAAGAGCTAGAGAGAACTTACAGCTTGGAATACTGGAAGGAGAAATCAAATCTATATAATTTCTGAATATCTCAAACTTGTTTGTGTGTAAATCCATGGTTCTGCTTTCCTCCTGCGCATATAGCGGATGATAGTTTTTTTTTTTTTTATCTTCTTTTTGTTGTTGAGTAATGCTCTCAAACACGGCACGGATAACTGCTACCTGACTTCAGCCTGGCTTTCCTGGCGCATATGAGGATCCTATCCAGGATGTTACTGTCTAAGCGGCCCAGGCATCATTGGGCCACCGCAGATTTTTATCAACACACATCTCATACGTTTGCAACGGGCTGGGGGTCCTGCTCTGTCTAGGAATTCTATAGGCCTACCCTACACCTTCTACCACCGTGTAGCGGGAACAGCCGAGTCATATCCAATAAGTGATTATTGAGGTGGACATTGACATTGGCGTGAACGAGTCTCATCTGTGGGCTACTATGCAATTACAACTGATCTCCTTTGTTTTGATCCTTTGCATGGAATACACTGGTTGTCAGCAGCACAGCAGCGCCCGGCACCGGCAACATAAACGTGAGTATTTAAGCTCAGATACAAATAAATCCATAAGGGCGCACTGCGCACTGCGCGCAGTGAGATGCTGCCTGGTTGGTGCGCCCTCCTCATTCTCACCCACCCCAGGGCGCTGCATGCATGCATGCCGCTGCCTCTATGCGCTCATCACCACATTCAGCGCAAGTTCAACAAACTACAATTATTTGACTTTCTTTTAAAGTAGGCTATTGTTATTTTATAGTGTGTCGCCTATACAGTCACATTTTCCGTACTTGTTACAGTTGCTGGAAAATACATAGGCTACAAATAACGGCTTTGTCCAAAACACGAAACATGGAATACCGGAGAACTCGCCGGTTTACCACCATGTAGAGTAGGCTATAGGCTACTTCACTGTAATCACATTGATGTTTCCATACTCACGCAGCGCTCTACATATACTTTTATTGACATTTAGACGATTATTAGGCTTTTTCTGACAAATTCCATAACAGTTCAAATTATTCAGCTTTAAGTTACAGCTATTGCGCATTAATGCGCACTCTAAATTGAAGCGCACAGGCCTATAGGCCTATTCAATAAATTGTTTACCTTGCAAGAAGCAATGGCACCCAATCGTATTCTATTTCTTACCACTTCAAATCCAGCCCGGACTCGGAGGGTTTCTTTCGATGCATGCTGCTATCCATCCTATCCTGCACGCCACTCGGTGAGTCGGTAGCTGAGCAGCCTGAGCTCATTCGGTCCCCTAGTTCCCGTCGCTCTCTAGCGGTCAGAACAGTAGCCCACACTATGTGGGGTGCCCGATTCAAGTAGCCTACCCATATTCAAGGGCCACGCTCGTGTCAAGTGTAGTTATTTCCCCTATTTGTTCCACGCCACGGAATGTCTATATAGCTACATTTGTCTGTTAGCGATTCGAGTCTGTAGCCAGGGTCATGCCTAAATTCCCCCAAGCAGCAGTGAGCCAGACTCGTTCAAGATCATATAGTCAGACTCTGTAAAAGCTATTGGTTTGAGCAAAATCCAGATATCTGCCTGGCAGAAATTGGAAACAATAGAAAGCCACTTGCCGGCTACTTTCCACAAGTTGCACTTCATGTGGTTGTAAAGTGAGGAGAAAGGATCACTTTGTGGGATTTTTACCATCAGGTTGCTATTTTCCTATTTAAATATTGTGCTGTGCTCTATTGTGCTATGCTTATTTACTTAAGATGGAAATAATAACTCACTTTAATTGCCACTCAAAATCTGAGATAACACTAAATGTGGGTCCACCAGAAGAACAAAGGAGAATAAAGTATATTGAGATATGGTCCTCTAAATCTCTTGGTATTTCATAACCCATATATCACCCTACAGTCCAACATTATGTCTCATCTCTTGAGCTATGACCAGCGTTTTTCCATGACACTGAAATGAGTATCAATAAAGTATATTTTTGTATTCTTCCTACGCACACTTTATCACTGAGGGTGTCCAGATGTGCATTCTGACCAAGTCTGTTGGAGGAGAGCAGCAAGAGATAACTGGAATATTCCATGTTTCACCTGCCAGCGTGGCTTAAAACTGTTCATGATGTGCAGTAATAGACTTTAAAGTGATGTTTTTATCTCTGCCACCTGTGGTTGAAGACCCATGCTGCATTTCTTTCTTTTCAAAAGTTTGCATATACAGTACGTATAGCTCCATTATTTGAAACCTCGCTGACCAAGAAAAGTCCTGGTTTATTTTAAACAGGTGTAGCCTACACAACATCAATTAACACTGGAGTTTTTAGTGTGTAGATGTTGAAATTACACATTGTTTTTACGTATTGTTTATGTATTATTGCCATCTAGAGTTGTGCTCACAGAGCACTGAGATGTAAAATGATCAAGGAGCTGTGCTCACTTTGGGGAGAGCAGACCCAGTTCAGTTCAGTCCAATATAATTTCGTGTGTGCTCTGTTCTGTTCAATAATAGTTTTCAGCAGAAATAGAGCAAACAAACAAAAGTTGCCCCAGACAGAGGAGAGGACAGAGTAATAACCTATACTGTATGTGTTGACTGTAGACGTTCATTTTACATGCTTACTTTATTGCACCCCCAAGAAGAATTGTACAGAAATCCTGCTGTCAGTAATGTAGGACAGATGCAGATATACACTGGACTACAATGTCTGTATGCTTTTACCCATACATCATCTCCAGAAGCTAAGAGATCCTTTGAAATGTTAATTTCTGTCTGAAAATGAAATGGAAAAGGAAGGATATAAGACTGGGCAGACTGGGGAGAAAGAGAGAGAGAGAGAGAGAGAGAGAGAGAGAGAGAGAGAGAGAGAGGCATACTATGTTTTGACTACAGTTCAGTCACACCTGATTTTAAAACTATTCCAGGGACCAAAAAACAGGAGTATAGCACTGTGTTCTGATGAGCCTGTGTCCCAAGATGAGACAAGTTGAGCTCATGTTAATATGAACCCATCTGACTGAGAAATGCACTCACTCTGCATTAAGTGTTCAGGAAGGAGAGTGAACTTCTGCCTTCCCGATTGGCGCAGTAAGCTTTGATTGAATTGAGTTGGACATAAATGGGATGCATCCACAGACAGATATCAAGGAGGATGGAGGGGAGTGAATGAGTACACACTACTCAGAGAGGAAGAAGGGGCAGGAGGAGGAGAGAGTCAATGACCATTCAGTCAACTGGCCAAAATTACCATGCAAAGGCTGGGTCAGATCTCCAGGCTTCCTGTGAGTGATGATGCATGGGTACCCCCCCCCCCCCCCCCTCCACACACACACACACACACACACACACACACACACACACACACACACACACACACACACACACACACACACACACACACACACACACACACACACACAAACCACATATTTTAGATTTAATCTGAAGGGAAAACAATAAGAAGGGACGGGCATCCATTGTGTAGCATGATGGAAACCTTAAAAAGACAAGGAAGACATTAAACAATTGTGAAACTTGAACAGAGAATCACTGTCTGTGGTTCCACCTGTCTTCTATTATACTATAAAACTAATATTTTTCTGTCAAAATGTGTGTGTGTGTGCGTGCGTGCGTGCGTGCGTGCGTGCGTGCATGCGTGCGCATGCGTTTGTTTCTGTCTTCATGTGTTTATGCATAATGTGGGCGAGTGTGTCAGTGTGAGGGTATGTTAAGCACGATACCACTGCCCAGCTGAGAGGTGTGTGTTGGTGAAAGTGCAAGGGCAAGGCCAAATTCCTGTGTCTTAAGACTTCTCTGAATCAGGGCTGCTTGGCAGGAACACATGTGGGCAAATGGACAGCAGTTGTAAAGATTGCTGAGATATGTCAAACACAGTACCATGATATATGGCAAATTGGCAGCTAAATCCTGAGCTGAGAAAAGTGGGAGAACTGCCAACTCAAACCCAGTGGCATAAAATGTGTGTTTGAGAGAGAGAACCTCTCCCATGGCACCGTGGAAGCCATCTCCTTGTACTCTACAGTGGTTCCCAAAAAAAAAAGAGATTAGATGCTTGCCTGGGACCCAAACAGTGAAAATAGCACAACGCATCGCTTCGTGCTGTGTTCTGAGCTTGTAGATCGGCTATTTTAACTACTTCTTAAAAAATAGTTTTACTTTAATTTATGGAATTTCTTAAGATTTTTCATTTATTTCTTCATGAAATTACTGAGAAAAAAAAACGGGTTTGGGAATGTTTTTTGAAAATGTTTTGAAATAATATTAAAAACAAAATGTGTGAAACAAAAAAACTTAAGGGCCCATAAAAATGGGACCCAACCCAGTGTTTGGGAACCAGTGATCTATAAAGTATTAGTGCTGAACACCAAAAAGGGACCAAAGGATTAATGTCCCTTTTGGAGTTTTAGAGCAGGAGTGCAACAAGTATAATGGTATAATCCATATACATATAATAATAATATAAATGAATAATAATGGTAAATGGTGCATTTGGTAAATGGTTCAATTCAATTCAATTCAAACTTTATTTAAGATACTCACAGAGGGGTCCATAGGGAAGAACACATAAAACATAAAAACATAAAAGTAAACAAACTATAAATAAACAAAGCATAAACAAACAAGGGCGGTAGGCATCTGCCTTATCTCTGTAGGCTAAAGCGCCAGTGGCTCCATAGCTTGGATGACAGCCTAACAGAGCTCTTAGCAGGGTGGGAAAGTGCTACAATGATGCTGTTCACAGAATCTGTTAACCTGCACATAAATCTATACATCAGGTTTCGTAGCACAGCAGGGCAAGTGGGTACCTTTATTTCTACAAACATTTGACTGGCACTACAGCATCTTGGGGCTTTGAGCAGCAGTCTCATGTAGTCATGCAGTCTCATGCAGTCATTGCGACCAGAGGTCGCAGATAACTATGAAACGTTGCGTTTTTGTCACCTCACTCACAAACCCTGTCACTCTGACACGTCACCTAACTCAAATCCCCGTCGATCACCCCAGGCAAGCCCCCAGGTCATCGTGACATCACGTGACATCAGTCCCCTGGTCTCCCCAGGCAAGCCCCCAGGTGCCCAGGTCATCGTGACATCATCGTGACATCACGTGAAAAAGTTCCATACATGGGCATTCCCAGCTGATACCCTAATACAATCCCTGTTATGCCCATATATGGAGATCCCTGACTGTGATCAATATTAAGCCCATATATGGGAATGCCAATATATGATCATATTGTGGTCACAGTTGATCAAAGGTCACAGTTAACTATAGAATCATGCATTTCTCGTCAGTCAGTCAGTGTATCACTCAAAATCCCCATATATGGTGCCCAGGTCTCGTGACATCGCATGACATCATCAGGGATGGAGATCCCTGATGTCATATAGTAAATGCGACCTGCTGTCACAATTAAGCCCATATATGGAGATCCCTGATGTCATCAATATTAACATCAATATTAACATTCCATATGTTGATCGTTCCCCATCCATCCTTCCTTTTCGATGTCTCCCTTTTGACGGATACCTGTCCATTTAAACTCTAGATGGGCATGGGCCTGCCCCAAATATCTTGATCTGACCTCATCACACCCTGTACACTCAAGATACGCTCCATATATGGCCAGTGCACGCGACCCTTTAGGGCGAGGTCGCTTCTCGCCCCCAGGCGTCTTACTGATTATATGGTTCATAGCATGGTTAATTTATATAGCTCATTTATATAGCTCATTTATATAGCGCTTTTATCTTAACTAACTTATCAATTAAATTAAATTTTATCAAAGTGTCAAATCACAATAAGTTGTCTCAAGACACTTTACACGTAGAGCAGAAAACCGACAGAGATCCCACCCAGAGCAAGCAATATTGCGACAGTGGTAACGAAAAACTCCCCCTTAGGAAAACGTCAAGCAGAACCCGACTCTTGATAGGTTATATGTGAAGGCTCTGTGAAGGCTTTGTGAAGAAGCCTGGTCCACGGTCACACTCGACAGTCAGTTGGGGGTCCATAATAGAGGTCCACGGAACTGCAGAGTTGAAGACTCACAAGATCCAAAGCTCTTTACATAGATTGTGCATTACATTCACCCATTCATGGCGGAGGAAACCATGCAAGGCACCAGCCTGCACATCGGGAGCAATTAGGGGTTTAGAGTCTTGCTCAAGGACACTTCGACACTAACTCCGGGGGAGCCCAGGATCAAACTGGGAACCTCGCGGTTCACCATCCAGCCGCTCTGCCGGCCACTCTACCTCTGAGCCACTGCCGCCCCATAATGGCTAACTGATATGAATCTGTCATGGTGGTTCACATGGATTTGGCTTTGGATCAAATTCAGTATTTATGTGCATGGTTACAATCACTTTGAAACAAAATAGAGAGTGAATGAAGAGTAAGAGATATGCTGTGCACATATCTCTGCCTGGCTGGGTGGCCTACCCAGGGCTGTGTAAATCGTGGGTTGGTAGCCAATTGCATGCAAACAATAAGGCTTATCAAAAACCTGTTTGACGCTCATTAGATCATGTGTATCTAATTTGGTGAAAATCAATAGCAAATAGAATTTCTGATGCCTCTATTGGTCAAAGTAAAACTTCATGGGGTTGATCGGACGATGATATATTTTTGGCCTTTTTTGTAAAGTAGGCCCCTCCTGGAAACTTTGGAAGCCAATTATTAATTAGCCAATCGGAATGGAATGTGAAAAATTGGTACGATACCTGTGATTTCATTTTGATTGACATTTTAAGGTATAGTGATTTGTGTGAGTTTTGGACAAAATCTGGTCGAAGAGTTAAAAGTGTGTTTTTAAGAATTTTCACGATTTTTCAAAAATAGCAGACCTACAAGCTCGTAGCGCGCTCGTAGCGCGCCACTCGAGCTTGTAGATCTGCTATTGTAGATCTGCTATTTTCAATAGCTAAATTATAACATAATGTTTAAAACACCAAAAGGGGTTCCCGCCCAAAATGGGTTAACTGTCCTTTTGCGCAGATCACGCAAACCTCAGCAAAAAGAAAAGGACAATATCGATGGCCTCCAACTGTAGGACAGAAATCAGTCAGGACTTTGCAGTTGAATAATTTTCAGGGAATCCATGGAAAATGAATGTTGAATGTATGACCTAAGGTTCAAGAGTTATAGCGGGCTAGTGTAGCACCACCTTGAGGCCCTAAAAAGTTGGTGGAGTGTCTTCCTTAATTGGCCTACTGGAAGCGTGAATTTTTTTTTCTTTTCATTTCAACCTTTATTTAGTTCTCGGAGAACACACTGAGGGCTGAGACCCTCTTTTTCAGTGGTGCCGAGATTACAACACATCAACAATGTACAATGGGGGGACAAAGAAAACAAAACATAGATGAATAAAGTAAATGACTGGTAATAATAACATAGTAATAACACATTACATAGTGATCAACTCAATTAAAACAGGTACAGTTGATATTTACCAACGTTGATATATCAAGTTGAAAGCGATATAGAGAAGGAAGAGAGCTGTACTTTAGTGAAGTTTGTAGGGTGTTCCAAGTGTGTGGGGCAGCGCACTTGAAAGCAGATTTTCCAGAAGTAGTGGAGGTATGTATGGTCTCAAGCATCAAATAATCTTGAGAGCGTGTATGGTAAGAAATAGTTTTCCATTTTAAAAGAGAGTTTAAATAAGAAGGTGAGTTCCCAATTAGAGCTTTATAGATAAATAAAAACCAGTGTGAAAGGTTTGATGCCAATTGTTTTAGAAGTTTCCAAGATTAGCCACATACAGACACGCACGAACGCACGCACAAGCACACACGCACGCACACATTCTCCATCTCCTTGCCTTAGCTGGCCTGGCGAATAAACATAATTTTAATAAGATAAAGACTGTGTGAAACTATTGTGGTAGTCTCAAATCTTACATGCTGGTAGTAGGCTACACCAGTCAATCAAATGACCCACTCACCCCTCATAAAGAATTGTTTGGAAAATACTATAAACAATAATAGATGCATGTTATACACACCTTTATAATTAAAGGTATAATATATAATATATTATAATATAATATAGCAGCAGCAATTAATCACGATAAGACACCCTGCCACCAACACTATACTTTTGTCACTTAGAGTACATGGCTAGAGAGAAATCACGGTCTCTCTTTCAGTCTAATATGGACATGTGTTTTTAGAGACAATTGGATGCAGTGGGAAAATCATTCTGGCCAACAGATAATAAACGTGAGTTATGTTACTCTTTCTTTGCACAAATGTCATGTTAACTTGACGGAAATTATAAGTTATTTCTCAGAAAGTCATCCAAGAAAGTTGTTGGCCTGAATGTGTTGTGTTATAAGTTTTATTTGTTATTGTAGTCATATCCAGTAGCTGTACAGATGTTTTGTGTTTGTCTGTTTGCATCTCTTTGTGTATCTGTACACTTAGATATGTCTAAGACAGAACCAAAAAATGTAAACTCTAAAATGTTATCTCAGGCACTGGGACAAACTCATAAATCTCAGTATTTGCCCTATTGCAGATTAAAACTGAAACACTTTAAACACCACAACACCCCTATTATTGTATCCTATAATAAAATCTGGCCCATATACAACCTCACTCGGGAAAACGGTTGATTTGGATTTTGGACCATCAAAGTCTATCCGGTTTGTCTGCAATGTTGACAAATCAGTTATAAACTAAAAGCCATTTTTTTGTTTTTGATCTCTCCAACAACTATTACTGAATAGAAATGCATGTACATTGTCGATTGGATTGTGAATCCAGCCCAGTTAAATACACATGGCTGTTCACTACTAATGTTGAGAGGATGTGCTCCATCAGAAACTTGGCCATATCTCTGGTACAGTTTGTTCAACCATCATGATATATAGTGAATGAATACCGTATGTTTAAAATGGGTCAGAAGATATCTGCAAATGCATTTTAACATCAACAAACGGGTGCACCATAAATGCCAACAGTTGTATCTCTTTTAACTTATCTCAATGAAGAGCATTTCCTCCAGGATAAAGTATCATTCGAAATGCAAAGCTTGGTTTTTGTTCCTATGTGGTTGTGGACTACCACATAGTGCTGAAATACTGTAACATAAAGGTTTGAACTATGCTTATAAGCTTGCTAAACACATGGAAAACTATACTGAATATCCAAACACACAGATTTGAAGTATATGGGCAGAGGCGCTTTGAAATTTGTGGATTAGTGCAGACCAACCGGCTGCATGTTCTTTGTAGGGTGCAACGTTTTGCAATCATCATAATATGGAATGACAGACAGAGACGGGGCAGAGAGAGCAAAAAAGAGAGTTAGGCAGACACGAAGACTCAGAGAGAGGCTTGTATCATTGAAGACCAAAGAATGCTGACAATGTTACTGTAAGATGAGACAATATCTTTCTCTTTTATTTTTTCAGTTTTTACCACAGGAAGACTTGCTTCTCACCATAGAAATATTCAAGTTAACTCTTAGATATACAAAGTCTGGGACTATTGGTCTCTTTGTGGTTGGGTTTTTATATGGAAATGCAAACAGAAATGCAAAAAGGATGACACATGTTAGAGAGGGTTTTGGAAAGGACTGTATAGTAGGGAGTGGTTCTGTGGAGTGATGATTAATTCGCCCCCAGGGTGTCGGTCAGAACACATTGGACAGGAGAGTGAAGGGGTTTTATAGGGCAGCTTTACTGGAAGGTGTAGGCACAGGTAGGGTACAGTAGGGTACAGCCAGGGCAGGCATGGCATGGCTTTATGCTGATGAATGATGGTACAAGAACTGAGTGAGAATATAATTGACAATGTGTCAATACAGAAACAATAGTAAGTATGAGTAGTCTACAAATACCATACATACAATATCCCAAAATATCACATTACTATGTTTGATCACATAATCAAACATAGTATGCAATATAGTAGATCTTTAACTACCATACACATAACAACAATACACCTTTCCATAAGCTGCCCAATAAACCAATAACTCCAATAATAAGTCTGTTCAGTCTGAAGCTGCGCTAAAGTGGCTTAATTGAACATCAAAGTGCCCAATGCAGTTGCAGGAGTACAAATAATGGCGGCGCCCGGGAAATACACGTGGCCAAACTTAGTTATCACAGACCATAAAGTGCTGAATAAGGTGCTTAAACATGTACATGTGCACGCCAGTCTCAAATACACTCTCTTACATAACATCACAGAAATATAAAGGTGTGCTTAACCCATTTTGGGCGGGAACCCCTTTGGGTGTTTTTAAACATTATGTTATAATTTAGCTATTGAAAAATAGCAGATCTACGAGCTTGTAGGTCTGCTATTTTTGAAAAAAACGTGAAAATGTGGCGCAAATCCTGACAGAAAACTGTCAGGATTTAGAAGACATTTTATAAATTTCGACGTCAGGCCTAAATGGGTTAAGGCACACGATGTAGACACGGACATGAAAGGAACAAGGAGTTCAATCACTGTCAATCAAACCAGCGTCAGAGCCTAGATAAACACACTGAAACAGCAGGGACTCTAATAATCATGGCAAGTGATTTTGTCAAAGACGCACACTGGCACTGCGCGGTGCTGCATAATGATACAACATTTGTAGCAGGTGAACTTGGACTGTCTAGAATTCACCACTCTGCTGCGTTAAAACTGCAATACGGTTGTGTAAAGACCCGCCCCCTCCTTCCTCTGATTGGTGTACTGAACGTCTCCTCCTGTGACGCACACGGAACATCACATTCGCAAGCATGGAAATGGTGCCGGTATCACAGTACCAGTAAATGGTGACGGCCCCCTCACTTTAGTCACTCTACCGAGTTGGCTGCCAGATTGGGGTTTCCTAGCTGTACTAGAATGTGAGAATGCCCTGCCCCGCGGGCGCCCTACTACTGGTACGAGGGGGGCCAATTAGAGGCAGGCGGGGGAGGGTCTTTGTGCAACCGTATTGCCGTTGTGAATGACGCGTTACTACTGGCATGAATGAATGTGACCCATAAAGCATTGCGCACTTAAGGTGGCAGTAAGTATTACTCACACAGTTCTTATAAGGTGGTAAATAATAGCCAAATGAAAATCAACTTATATTAAATTACACACACACACACACACACACACACACACACACACACACACACACACACACACACACACACACACACACACACACACAAACATATATATATATAATACCCGAACATGATAGAGCCATATTACCATTGTACACTGCTATATTTACTGCAAAATCCTGAGTTTAAGAAGTTAAGTTTGAGTGTAGCTCTGAGCTGCTTGACTTCTCTTTTGAGTTCATAGAATCATAATCTATGCAAAACATAACACACACTTGGTCTTCAAAGCATAATAGAAAAGGTTATTTGAGGTCAAGCTGAACTAAATTAATTGTAAGACATTGGACCATATATCTTACAAACTGACTTCCTGAACTATTGTCTGGGGCCCCTAATGGCTCTCTAGGGGCTACTTTTCTTGAATTCATAGATGGCATCAGTCGTAATTTGTTTTTAAAAACCTGCTTTTCAGGTTTAGACAAAAATGTGTCATTTGCTTTCCTGCTGCTTTTCCTAAAACTGATCCATATGTGAGAGATCCCACTTAAAGATTTTTTTCTTTTCTGGTTTTATCCCAGGCACGGACAGAAAGACGTATTTCAGCTGTGAGTTGACAATTGGAAACTGGCATTATTATTCGGGTACCCATAAAATGTGCATGTGTGCACGCAAGCACACATGTATGTACATGTCTACAAGATTTATGCAAGAAGACACTTACCAACTTATTGAATTGAATATTGATTATTGCCACTTAAATATGGTCCATCTTCACTTTGTTGAGGTGCGTGTGTTTTCCATTAAATTGTTGGCTCTCCATGTCTTTTCCACAGAGAGCACGGGGTGCCAGCAGAGTGGCTGTCTGACCTGCTCAGACTATAATGGCTGCCTGTCCTGCAAGCCACGTTACTTCATGCATCTGCAGCGGAACGGGATGAAGCAGATAGGGGAGTGTGTGCCTTCCTGTCCTCGGGGGTTCTATGACACACGCTCCCCAGACAGAAACACCTGCACCAGTAAGTGACTGTCATGAATATAAATAACAGCTAAATCCTCGGTTTCATGCTTAGCCAATCCATCGCATGACGTTGCCACACCAAAAATAGACTATCTATAAGCCCACAACGCGCCACATACGACAACGTATAAATCAGTCTACACTCTACACTGTGAAGATTTTACAATTAGGTCTACATCAGTTGTTTCATAATACTATCATGGGATTTCTTTAATAACAAAAGCATTGATCAAAATGGCAAAGAACACCACTATTTTGCGAATAATACATAGAAGAACAAATAGGTATATAGATATCTGTATGTATAGTGTTTTAGTGACCTGTGCAGAACACTAGCCTTTTCACTACTCAAGACAAACACATGCACAAGAAAGTGTCTCAAACTTGTCATGAGTCGAATTTGTCCGGTTTATGGTATGTTTTAACTTGCACATAATAAACACAAGGACAAGTTGGCAATTTGGCTCTGAGACCTTGTCAAAATACACGTCCTCTGTCCATAAACAAAACAGCTACAGAACAGTCCCTACTGGCCCCAATGCTAGTGATATATGTATATTGCAAAGTTGGATCATCTTCCCTGTTCAAATCTTCTTTGTACTGGAAAGGTCACCACGCATGCTCCCAGTAAAATACATCCATTTGTCTGCAGTGGCCTATATTTTCCTTTCCCAATGACACACACACACATACAGTATGCACACACAGACGTGCAGGCACACACACACACACACACACACACACACACACACACACACACACACACACACACACACACACACACACACACACACACACACACACACACACACACACACACACACACACACACACACACGCACACACAAACACAAATGACACCCTGTATATTTAAAAGGCAGTATATACACACGATAACTTGTGCGGTTAAATAAACGCCAGTGGTGGGTCTGTCATGCATTTCTCTGTCAGAGTGCAGACCGGAGTGCGACTCGTGCTTCAATAAGAACTTCTGCACGCGCTGCCGAGCAGGATTCTACCTTCACCTGGGAAAATGCCTGGAGAGCTGCCCCGAGGGGCTGGTCCGCAGCGACACACAGAGGGAGTGCGTTCCCAGTGAGTATTTACTGGTGATGATTACATGTTAGCCAGAGGGGCAATAAATCAACCTTTTTTGGTCATACACAATAATATCCTTAATTTATCCATTCTTGAGAGTGCACGTAATAATTATAATTAATCACGTAAACCTCCATATTCTGAGGGAAAACCTTTGCAGAAAATAGCGTTTGTCGATCGGCTATTTTGGGCGAATACTTCCCCCACTATAACATATACTATAGGATAGAGGCAGGGTTTCACAGTGTGTGACAGACGTGTGTGTGTGTGTGTGTGTGTGTGTGTGTGTGTGTGTGTGTGTGTGTGTGTGTGTGTGTGTGTGTGTGTGTGTGTGTGTGTGTGTGTGTGTGTGTGTGTGTGTGTGTGTGTGTGTGTCTGCAGAGTGTCCTGCAGAGTGTGACTCGTGTGTGAACAGTGACACGTGCACACGCTGCCTACCAGGCCTGTACCAGCTGATGGGAAGGTGCCACCATGTCTGTCCTGAGGACTACGAGCCTGATGACAAGCTCATGGAGTGCACCCCGCAAGGTCAGGCTTACGTGTGTGTGTGTGTGTGTGTGTGTGTGTGTGTGTGTGCGTGCGTGCGTGCGTGCGTGCGTGCGTGCGTGCGTGCGTGCGTGCGTGCGTGCGTGCGTGCGTGCGTGCGTGCGTGCGTGCGTGAGATACAACATATCGGAATTAGATGATGTAATTTGCATGAAGCCCAGTAGCAAATAAATCCCAAACACTGTCTGGAAATGATCTTCATTCAGTAACAATGCTTCGTTTACAAGGTATAGTTTGTACTATATCATGCTGTTGCAGAACAATGATTATTTTGCAAGTTCCAGACTTGGTTCCAGACTTTAATAGTTTGTGGGATTGCTCTCTCCATTGGCACTGGGCTTTTCATATCATCTTGTGCACCTTTAATTTCTTAAGGTGTGCATACATCAGCCTTTAGTCAAATATATTTAAGTATAAGACTAGCTCATAGCTTTTGCTCCTAGTCCTAATTTATAAACAAGTTATCATTATCAAAAACAGGAGAGAACACAATAGTGCTATAGGCACAACAAACCATGCTTAATCCAAACAAATAGGACAAGCTCTTGGCCATTGATTCATTTTGGGACCATGGTGACAATGGTGACCATGAGTTTGACCTTTCAAGGTCACTCAAGGTCAAATTAGAAACAAACAATGAATATGTCTCTTACTTAAACAGTTGAGTTATAGGATACGATAAATATGCTATTTTGACTGATGATGTTCTGTATCTGTCCTGTGTTTCATAACTGTGGTAATGTTTTAGACAATGTAAACATTGCTGTGACCTTTGACATGGGCTCTGACCCATATCTCCAAAGTTTGATCAGCTCAATCCATGGATCATTTCAAATCATTGCCCATATTTCCTGAACGTTTTGTGTCATTCTGTGAAGCCGGTTGCTAAAACAGATTGACAAAAACAATATCCTCATAGCTCATAGCTTATTTTAGCTCTTACTTTAGAAACAATTCTGGTAAGAAGAAAATAAATACAGATCAGACTAGAAAATAATTCAGTGGATCAGAAGATGAAATTGAATAGAATCTTCTTTTAGGAGATCATATTGACACAAAACAAAGTCCTACGTTCTCCAAGCCACTGATACTGACCATGTTCCAACAGTGCACTGCGAGGTGGGTGAGTGGGGTGAGTGGAGTCCCTGTGCTCGGGCAGGGAGAACCTGTGGATTCAAGCGGGGCCAGGAGACGAGGACGCGGCAGGTCCTCCAGTACCCATCACCCTTCGGAAACCCCTGCCCCGAGATTTCCGAGATCAAAGAGTGCCTGGTCAAAAGAAAGAGATGTCCAGGTAAATGTAATGAGAAAATTGTTGAATTCCAATACCCAAAATTTCGGCAAACTCGCTCACTCACACTTGGTCACTCCAGCATGGTGGTGTTACGGTGAAATTGGTGACCTGCAGAAATATGTGACAATCTTGTAGACGTCACATAATGTCAGTGTCCAAACGTAAATCATTGTGGTTTGCTTATTATTAACAGAGTTCAACCTAGCGATATTTAGGCCACGTATAATTTAAAGACTTCCATGTGAGCTATGTGAAGTCCACAAGATGGTCACACATTTCGGCAGGTCACCAATTTCACCGTAACACCGCCATGCTGGAGTGACCGAGTGTAAGTGAGCAAGTGGCCGAGATATTGGGTATTGGAATTTGACCAAAATGTTATTGATGATGATTATGAGGAAGAAGGAAAACCCTGTTGTGCAGAGGTGTGCTTTGGTCGTTATGTGTCTGGCTTATCTATACCACGGGCATTCAAATGTCCTGTCTGATTGTTATACCGTCAAAAACAACGCGCATAATGGTGTAATCGTAGCAACATTTCTAAACTGTTTACATGTCAGATGTGTGCAGCTGCTATTGATTCCTGTCATTCTCTCAATGCTTCTAATAATTTTACAATATGGCAGCATTTCAGTTCTCTATGAAACCCAGACTCGCTGCCAGCCTGTATAATCTGAACTAGTCATTCTTCCGTTGGGGACTATGGCTGTTTACTCAGAGGATTTTCATTGTGGTTAGAGCGGAGGACAGAGGGGGGGACAGAGGGGGGGACAGAGCGGAGGACAGAGGGGGACACACACATGTGTGATGTTGCAATAGGGTTGTTGTGTGTTTTTCCCCTGAGACCTTTTTCGATATTTAAACAGTAAAACCGCTTGCTCTGCTTCTCATAAACATGGGATCGCGTGATCATCTCTAATGAATTGAGTGCAAAATGCTTCTCAGACTAGAGCCGTAAAAAGGCATGTGAAGATTTGAATTGTGTATGTGCACTGCACGCAAGTGTACAATACGCTCCATCACCGTTTAGGCATGTGAAGGTTCATGCTAGCGTGCGTGCGTGCATGTCTGACTGTGTGTCTGAAACTCTGAATCTGTGTGTCTGTGCATCATAAAAGTGGTGTTTTGTGGCTGGTTGTTGTTCTGCCATCCATGTAGTGTTAAATGATAGATCACAGACAGGCTAGGCTGCGATCCAGTCCCCTGGGGCCTCACACTCTGACAGAACAAACAGTGGATGTGTGCATGAGTGTGTGCGACTGTGCGTGTGTGCCTGCGTGCATGCGTGTGGCGTGCGTGTGTGTGAGAGAGAGGGGAGAGGGGGTACATGTGTGCATGTGTCTGTCATTCTGCTCCAGACTCTGGAGCAGAATGGTCAGTTCAACATCAACATCCTCCCATAGGGAGGCACGCAGCGACTGGGGATCAGAATAGCTTTATCCCCACAGCTACTCACACACACATACACACACACACACACACACACACACACACACACACACACACACACACACACACACACACACACACACACACACACACACACACCGGACTCTGTCTTTTCCTGGTGTTTCGCCCAGGTTGACGTGGATTTGAGTTTATAGTTTTAGGCATAGTTTCTGTGAGTTTAGGTTTCTGGTTTAAGGACTTCAGTGTTTTGTACCATACTATTGTATGAGTACCGAACAAAGAATGTTTGCTTTCGCCATCTTTGTTGAAGAAGAGTCTGGGCAATTAAGTTTTAGTCTTACTAGAAGTACTAAAAGTTTCTCAATCTTATATTTAGTTTTAGTCTGGCTTAATCTAGGACTCTGGTCCCTTTCTTTCACCTCTAGAAATGTGTCATGTCTTTTTCTAAGGAAGGTTCTTGTGTAACCCCGTTGTCGTAAGGCGTTAAATAGAGTTTGATAATAATATAGAGTTATTTTTAGTATAGAGTTATTTTAAAATCACTTTGTTGTGTGCAGTTAGGGTTGGGGTTATGCATAGTTTTTCTGAAGTTAAAGGTTAGAGGGAGTCCCGTGTTGACACATTCACAGACAAAGCAGATACACTCCTTGTACATGTGTGCACACCGCCGGACACACATACGTCACAAACAGCATGTCCAACACGGCTCACTAACATATCTACAAGGACCACACACTCTAGGTGGTAATTTGTAAAGAGAGTCAACTGCATGGATCCAATCTGTAACGCAGACAGATATGTGCCCTCTGTCACCCCTGTCTTGTTCCTCAGTGTGTGTGTGTGTGTGTGTGTGTGTGTGTGTGTGTGTGTGTGTGTGTGTGTGTGTGTGTGTGTGTGTGTGTGTGTGTGTGTGTGTGTGTGTGTGTGTGTGTGTGTGTGTGTGTGTGTGTGTGTGTCTCTCACTGTCCTCCATCTGCCACTTTCACTCCCCCTCTTTCACACTCTCTATCTCTCTCGATTCATTCTCTCAGCTTGTTCCCCTCCACACAGACGCCTGCACACACACGGATACACACATTCCCTCCCGTCACTATAGCACTCCAAAGAAAACAACAGGCCACCCCACCCTGTCACCTCTCTCACCCACCCCCCTTCCCTCATCACTCACCTCCTCCCCTTATCACCCACTCAGCTCCCTCCCCTCTCTCAGCCTCACCTACCCATCCTCTCACCTGGCCCACCCTAGGCTCTCCCCGATCTGAACCACCATACCCTCTCATTCCTCTCACCCACCCCACCCTGTGTACTACCGTACAAACACCCAACCCATTCTCCCTACCGGGGATACTGGTTGATTGGGTCGGCGCTGAGACTTGGTGTGGAGTTGAGTTGACCGCTTCATTGGTCCGTTCTGAGCCTCGTAAAATGATTCAAAGTCAGAGAGTGAGAGATGATGGATATGTTACACACTTCAATGAATGACTGAGTCCATATCAGTGTGGTTTGATTTGTTTATTTTACTGGACAAAACAAACACATAAACAATGTATAAACTAAGACACGTAACGTTTCTGTCCAGCCTGCATATAATACAAAGGCCCAGATTGTGTCAGGCAGTGGAGAGGGAAGGGCACAATGCTGGATAGCTCTACAGTGAGTAGAGTCAGATATTCTCTGGAGTCTGGGCTGTCATGCTTGAAATAGGCCTAGGCATTCCTCATCAGAAAAGTCTCAGACTAAAACCCTCAACTCGGGTTTTAGTCATTACCCGAGGTCCAACACAGATACAGATACAACGCAGTGCGTGCGTGCGTGCGTGCGTGCGTGCGTGCGTGCGTGCGTGCGTGCGTGCGTGCGTGCGTGCATGTGGTTTATCGACCTTACCACTGTATAGGCATATGTGATTACCCAGCTGACCCAGCCTCTTAATTATGTGTTCTGTCAGTGTCCTTTCCTGGCTGTTTATGTTGTGAACATGCTATGCAGGTAGTGGAGCCTCTTCTCCTGTCCTCCCCACCATCATTACATAAATAGTAAATCTACACGCAAGATCTCCAAGTGAGCTATTGAGCTATTTTCGCTGCACTACACCGCCGTACGACGAAATAAGTAAACTCATAGTGGTTAACACAGTTTTACTTTGACTGCATACTTGTTTTTTGACCTTCCCTTTATTCTCCTACTTGTTCCTCTCCTTTGTCCCCTTCTCCTCCTGCATCCTGATCACTTGATCTCACCACTCCTCTCTCCTTCTCATCCTCTTCTCCTATACAAATCACCTTGTATGCTTTGCTGTCCAGGGTTTCTCAAAGTGGGTGCTGTGGCACCCTAGGGTGCCGTGACGCAAGTCCAGGGGTGCCACAGATACTTAGATAATTTTAGGAATGTATCAAATCAATATCACTTCGGTTTAACCACTTACGCCCTGTAAACTTTGTAAAACGGACTTGAGTTGCACTGTACTCGCTACTTTGTGCGTTCTTTTTCCATCTACACCACATCTCTTTGCCAAAAATAGCAGATCTACAAGCTCACAATGTTGCGACACATTGTGAGTTTGTAGATCATCTCTTTTTTTTGGTTGAGAACCACTGTTCTAGCGTCACCATTTTATCTACTTCCCGTTTACAAAACTCTGCAAACGCACTTCTACCACATTCTGCGACTCTTTTGTCATCTTTACTGCACTTTTTCTGCACTTTCGTTCAACGTCCTTCAACTTTGCTACCTAATGCCTTTCTTTACCTTTTCATTCTATCTTTTAACATCGTGTTCAATCTCCAACCATCATGGTTTCGGTTGTCAAGTTCTAAGTTGTCTCTCTCTCCATTCATGAACTCACTAATCACCTGAATACATATTCATTATTTTATTAAACTTCCTTATGTCTTCCAGTTTGATGTACAGATACATTCAGGGATGTATCTTTTGTGGGATTCATTTGTCTGAGAATTTAGTTCACATAGAACTTGAATTATTACTCACCACCAATGAAGTGGTGTCGTTTTTATTCTGAACTAGGTACATTTTTCTCAGTTTCCGTACTTTGAATAAAGGAATTAGCCAGTATGAATGAAGTATCAACTAATAGTTTTGATGTTAATGAATCGACGCCTTGGTATTTCACATTTCCGTATAATATATGCGTCATGGGTGGCCCTGACGTGTAAAGGCCTTTAGATATGATTTCAAGTTTTCAAGAGTTGGCAGTAAAAAATCACAACTTCCAGGAGGAAGTGATTAGCTCCTAAAAGCTGTAACTGTAAGTGGGTGATATCGTCTTGCAACAAGCAAAAAGCAACAGGAAACAAGAAGACACATGCAAGCCCTGAATGTCAGGGGAAAACCTTGGCTCTGCTCATCCCTTATCCATGTGTAGATTGTGAATGTTTATACACATCCTCACCCGCCTCCATGCCTTTCAAGTTAACGCTGGTTAATTTGTCCTCCGATCGACCTACTGTTCACCTCTCTATCTCTCTAGCCGGATAGATTGGGTGCCCTCTGCCAAACTTAACCCCTTAAACAGGCCACCCCCTGCAGCCCCCACACACACACACACACACACACACACACACACACACACACACACACACACACACACACACACACACACACACACACACACACACACACACACACACACACACACACACACACACACACACACAATCATGCTTCACCCCTCCACACATGCAGTTCCCCTCCTACGCATATATACACGCTCGCATAGGACACCCCCAGACACACACACACACACACACGCACATGCACACGCACACGCACACGCACACGCACACACACACACACACACACACACACACACACACACACACACACACACACACACACACACGCCAGCACCAACTAGTCAGTGAGGAACGTTACACACAAACGTACACACAACATCCCCCCCTGCACAATAATGCTGGCGGCCGCACGGCGGGCATTCCTCCTACAGGACAGGCCAGAGCCTTTAATCCCAGCCTGGCTCCCGCCAGAAGCCCCCCGGACGACAGCACGCCTGCCACGGAGGATGTGCCATCATTACACTGATTGTACAAACACACATGCATGCACGCACACACACACACACACACACACACACACACACACACACACACACACACACACACACACACACACACACACACACACACACACACACACACACACACACACACACACACACACACACACATCCTTGCTCCGTCTGTTTTTGTCCCCTCACTAAAATATATTTGATCATGTGGCCATATTGCTCTCCGAAAACGTTTACTTTCACATTAGTGTTTTTATCTCTCGAAAATATGTTATTTTCATGGTTGTACAACAGCTCTCTCGTGTACTCCCTGGTCTGTCTGTCTCTCACTCACTGTGCCAGACAGTCTATAGCAGCTTCTCTCCCAGTAAATCCCCTTTGCCCCATTCGGCAGGACAGTTTACTGGCCAGCAGTGTGCATTTCAGCGTTCTAGAAGTTACAACCATCTTTTCAGCAGAGTTAACAGCCATGAATGGCTTTAAAATATAATTATGGATGTGAAAGAGATTGCGAGGGGATAGCGCAAATGACTGAGATATTCCTCTCATCACCTAATTATTAGAGAATATAGAAACAATATAGTAATCGTATACCCTGAAGAAGGCAGTTGTCTAAAACGTTGGTTTCAATTTCTCTGCGTCCATAATAAAAGATTGGCACACTAGTGTGTGCAGCCACCTTTATGTCTCTTGAAGACTATCTTTTACAATAGAGTAATTAACTTATTTTTTACAATAAAGATATGAGAGAATACTTAATTGGTATAGATATTAGGACTTCTGACTGTGAGATATTAAAAGCATACATCACATCGCATCTTGAGACCAGGCACAAACCATTGTTTTACCCAATTTAGGGCCAGAATTCAATAAGCAACTTGAATTTAAAATTACAATAAGAAAATGACCACATTGTGTTACTAAAGTGTGATTCATATTATGATTATATAAATTCAGCATTGGAGATACTATAATCATTAACCTGATCCTTTTACAAATGCTTCAGCTAGTTCAAAGAAATTTCTCCATCAACGTGTTTGTGGGTCAATTTTAAAAACCACATATAAGTGCATTGTAGGCTATACACAGTACAAATCTAAATTTCACTGTGTATAATGTTGTGCAACAGTCAGTGTAACTGCATTCACAGTACAACCTATACACATTTGTGGACAATCGATTCCAGATGATATTTTGGTATCCCTGTAAAGATCTGCTTTGTGAGGCACTATGGTGACCACGCTTGGATGTATTCACATGAGATGAATACATATTTTTTGTGAGCTTGTAGATCTACTATTATATCTGAATATTCTCAGATTTGTGGGCCAGATGTTTGTTTATTTATCTTTTAATCAAATGTTTGTCAATTTTTGCCTTTTATGACATGACAAGAATGGGGATGCTGGGGTTCATGTGGTTAAACTTGACATGCTGTACATCTCTTATATTGGAATACCTTTGAACTCATTACTATGTGAGTCTTTAGGGTAGATTTGGTTTGGCATTTAAAAAATGTGATAAATGTATGTAGAGTGTTCCAAAACACCAAAAGCACGGTAAGCACCTAATTCAGGGTCCATGCACCCCATGTCAATACATGCATGATTGATCAGAAACTGTTACAAGTCCAACTAACAAAATACAGGTTGGTTTGATAAACGCTCCTCCTAATGATCTCAACATTGGCATGGATTAGGTTTCTGCTTTGGCTCTGCAAAAGCGGAGAGAATACAGTGTGACTAATCTGTTGATCTTATAAATAGTTATGGTGTCAAGGCAGAGAAAACATTGTGAACCCAGAGGACTTCCTGTGTTGAAAGGGGAGAGTGATGAGTCGAAATGAGTCAGACCACCAAGATATGCTATCTGTCCATCAATTCATCCGTCCCTTTTAGTGGACTTTGTTGCTTTAATTTTTCAACAAAACCTCTTTCACACTGCAGCGTTTGTACACCGACAGTGTACATATGCATGTGAGTACATACAGGTTCATTTGTATGTGTGTATGGGGGCAGGGGCCATCTCTTCTCCCCCTCACAATTTGTGTCTCCTTACCTCTAAGGTCTTTCATTACTCCTGGTTAAAGACTAAACACAGTTGGCTGGCAGGGCCCTGTATCGCTTTGAGTGGACCTTTGGAATGTATGGGTCAGGTCTGGACTGGCAGAGCAATGGTGAGCCCCACTACCCGGTCCAGGCAAGGAACTGGGCTGATTAATGGAGAGAGGGAGAGGAAGGGAGTACGGGGGTGCTATGAGGCAGATGGGGGAGGAAGAAAGAGATATGGTTCTTTCTCTTTTGCGCCAACTCTATCACCCCTCTTTCTCTCTCTCCCTGTGTCCATGCCTACTGCCTACTTCAGCAGTTTCACAATCCCCATGCATCCAGCCAGTCAGACAACCATCCAAGCAGGCTGTGGTGCTCCACTCCAGTCACACATGGACAGCAACAGCACAACAACAGGAAAGGGCCCCTGGTTTCACTAGCTAGATCTGTCTCCACTCGCCCTGGGGGTGTATCTTGTTATTATCATTAATAACTTCTGCCTGAGCTCCAGCAGATAAACCTCCAGCATTCCTAAACTCCTTGTTTTGTTTATGAGATGGTGTTGCAAGAGCAGATAAATTGGGGGGTTTATTTAAAGGCTTTCTATTTTGGACAAAGCCTGCTTATCAGAGTGGATTGCAACAGCTGAAAGTCTGGGTGTGGCGTCTGTCTGTTGGGGTAGACTGACATCTTGTGGTGAATGGAGAACATTGCATGAATGAATGTCAAAATCTGTCACATAGCACAAGTTAGTAGGCCTACTGTGGATGTGGAAGTTATAAACATTTAAACATTAAACTATCCATGCAATCTTTTGCATTCTAGGAGTTTCAAATTTCTTTCTTTCATCCTTCTGCAAAAGTCCCACCACATTTTTTCCCTGTGGATTCAGAATAACAGCACTTATTTTGTTAAGAAAACGCAATGTGTGAAATTAAACTGATTTGGCAGATGCTGGTTTGAAACGGCTTAGCTGGAATGAATGTATGAACAGTATTCATGGACACTGGACCACAAAGAGAAATCTCTTCAGTACCAGCCAGAACAAAAACAGATGCTATGATGTGGTGAGGATTACACTGTACTGTACGTAGTCCCACATTTTACATGACATGCTGACTGTATCCTTTTTCTGCTCTTTTGTCCAGGAGGCAGGAGGAAGGGTGAGCGAAGGGGGGAGCGGAGAAATCGCAACAACCGGAGAGACAAGGACAGCCAGGAAGGGCGCAGGGAGAGGAAACGTGAGAGAGAGAGGGAACGAGAGAGGGAGAGAGAGACAGGTGACCGTGAAGACTCTGAAAACAGGAACAAAACAGAGCACCGGCACCGCAGAGGCCAAGACACACACCTGGCCTCACCGGAGGAGGATGGCGCCGCAAAGTAGCGCTCCACCTTCAAATGACTCTCCACCTTCCATTCCCCTATTCCTTCTCCTCCCTTCCACCCCCACCCTGCCCCCCACAACCCCTCACCGCAGGGGTGCTGCTGCTATCTGTATGATTTGAATATACTGTTTATGCACAAGAAAGATGGGGCACATTCAGCCACAAGGCTTGGGCCGTTATGGACTTTAAAAATCATTTTCTTAGTTTCTACCCTCTCCAGCTCCACCCTATCTCTTGTTCACCACTAGTCTCTCCGTCACTTTTCCCCAAACTTGCATTTCCCTAAAATGCATTAGAGAAATAAGACTGCTGTTGTGACTGGACAAGACAAAAAAGAGCAAACATTTGGGAAAAGTGGAGGACTGATAGGCAGATGGATGGACATGCATATCGGAGGGACATTGAGGTTATATTATGTGCTTGTTGATATGGTTATTTAAAAGGGGCCCAGGTACAACATTGCGCCTTTTTTATGTAGATTTTGTGACATTATGTAGAATCATTGTTTTTATTCTTTAGATGTCTTTACAATTTTGCTTATGTCATTTGTATAAAAAAAAGGAAAAAAAATCTTGTTTGCTCATCATCTTGTGACATCACCACCACCACCAGTGACAGAATGGAACAGATAGCTGCATGTGGTCATTATGTAAGTCAAATGGACTGAATGTTTTGTCATTGGAATAAGGCTGCAGAGGGGAAAAAACAAATATATTGTTTCTTCTGTATCTCTGGGAGGGGAAAATGCTAATTTGGCTCAAATTAATGACTAGTTTAATCAGTCACTGGTTCTGCCTATTGGTGCAAACAGGGTCTGTGCTTTCAATAAAGCCCCTGACCAGAAACCAAAAGTACCTTAATGTCAAATAAAAATATAATGGGTTTGTATGCGTCTGTGTTGTTTTCATCATCTCTACTTTCTGTGTAACCTTTCACATACTGCTATAGACATACAGCACAAGAAGTGATAATCCCATGATATATTGTCGCTGTTGGGCAGAATCCTTATGTCCAAAACTACAACTTTTTCAGGAAATGGAACCAGTGATCCAACTTTCATACAACGATTCAACAAAGTATATGGAGATTATTTTTAACCAGACAGCAATGATATATACACATCTCTGGAAAAATTAAGATTCTACTCCAAACGTTTCTCAAGTTATCATATCTATGGCAACCATTTCATTAGTGTCGAATTCCAACACAAACACACCTTATACTACTTAAAGAGTTACTCATTAGGTAATCAACTGATTACCTAATGACTAAATCTAAATCTTATGTAACGAAGAAAATTATAAAACTGTTGTGGTCCTCGCTAATCCTCAGGCAAACACAACCCTAGTAATACTTTGAAGAAATCAGGGTTGAACTATTGGATGAATATATTAAAGCAATTATCGTTTTACGATTTTTCCATGGCTGTATATGGGATAACGGCAACAAGCAAAAACAAAGCTGAAATACAGTAGGTACAGTATGTCCTCGTTTATCCTAAAAGTGTTTGAAATTATAGAAAGGACACATTAACATAGTCTGTTCAGTTGGTTTTATTCTTTAAAGGTCAGATGTTGATCAGACTGACATTGACTTTGATTCAATTAGAAACATCCCACTCATCAGCAACAAACAGGTAGTTGAGACAGTTTTTTCTCCATTCTTTAAGCAGCAGTGAGGGGGGGGGCATTCTGCACAAAATATAGCTTCTCCTGCAATAAAAATAGACATGCAACCATCCATCACTTGGGCTTGTAATTTAGACAAGACAACCAGGAAGTTCACAGTAGCAGTATGGAAATATATGCCCTTTAAAACTACACGGGTACAGTAACATCAAGGTCAGAACTAGGGTATTTAAACCAAGGTTAACCCCCACAGCTACGAAAAAAACTATAGAGGAAACTGAGAGTCTGAGGTGCCCTAGGATGCCATTGACATTCTAAGACAGTCTTAGATAACGGAATAAAGAATGCTGTGAACTATTAGGTGGTACATAACATGGCCCATCTATTTGGCCACAAAATTGGCCGCAAACTCCTCGCCCTTCTTGATGGAGCCCTTAAGCTCGCCAATAGCGTCAGCCACCAGCTTCTCCTCAAAGGCGGTCAGCTTCCCTAGGCCGAGGTTCTTTTCGATGCCGTTCTTCCCAAGGAGGAGAGGTGTTGAGAAGTACTTGCACTCCGTCTCCTCCGACCTGACGTACGCACACTCCACCACACCCTCTTTCCCATTTATTGCGTCCAGGACGGAGAAGGTGAAGCGGGCACCTGCATAGGCCATGGAGAGGGTTGCAGAGCCAGCTCCAGCCTTGGCCTTCACCACCTCAGTGCCTGCCTCCTGGATCCTTCCAGTCAGGGCCGCCAGCTGATCAGCAGGGAACTCTACTACGGGTGTGCATTGTGAGATTAGGGGAATGATGGTCTTTCCTGCATGCCCACCAATAACTGGCACATTGACTCGTGCTGGGTCGAGGCCCTTGAGGTCTGCCACAAAGGCATTTGCCCTCACAATGTCGAGGGTCGTCACGCCGAACACTTTGTTGGGGTTGTAGACGCCATGCTTCTTCATCATCTCAGATGTGATGGGGACGGTGGAGTTGACGGGGTTAGCGATGATGCAGATAATTGCTTCGGGGCAGTGGCGGGCACAAGCGTCGGCCAGGGTGGCCACGATGGTCGCGTTGGTGTTGAATAGGTCATCACGGGTCATGCCCGGTTTCCTCGGGACCCCGGCGGGGATTACCACCACCTCGCAGCCTTGAAGGGCAGCGCCGAGCTGGTCGGGCCCAATGTGGCCCGTGACTTGGGCCCGGGTCTCGATGTGGCTGAGGTCGGCTGCCACGCCGGGCGTGTGGAAGATGTCGAACAGCGAGAGGTGGCTCACCAGCGGGCTGTTCTTCAGCAGCAGGGACAGGGGTTGGCCGATGCCCCCTGCCGCGCCGAGCACCGCGACTTTAGCGTGGTTCTGGGAAGACGTTGACAGGCTTCGGGCGACGGTCGCGCACATGGCGGGTCTCACGGCTCGGGAGAACATTCTTGATGCTTTGGTTTGCAGTGCTTTAGTGTTAAATGGTTGAATTCAACGTCCCCGTCGTTGTATGACACTAGTGTCCTCTAACCGAAGTGTACCGGAAGACCAGGCGGCTAGCTTAGCAGCTGGGGTAAATGGCAAAGGTATAAGAAGGCGTCGTCAGCCTGCGTCATAACGTTCAGTGTTGCCAGATTGTGTGAGAGAATTAAGCAACCAGGTCTATGGAAAAGAAGCGACATGCATAATGCATCTGCTATTTTCAAAGTGAAAAATGTAGAATATTTTCGAAACATTTTAACAACACACAAAATACTTTCAGATGAGGGGTTCTTGGATAATATTGATTGATTGAAATTTGTATTTCACAGTATGTAGAATGGGTAGCTACATTTCAAATTAAGTAAAAGTAAGTAGCCTAAGCCTTGCCGTCCCGAGCCATGAGACCCATAGAGCAGGAGCCTATCTCCTGTTTCTGTAGCATGAGGCAGCTTGATGTACAAAGTAGGCCTACACCCCCTGGACATGGCACTAGTACCCCCAATCCAACCTTTGATGCTGAGTGCCAAGCAGGGAGGCACTGGGTCCCATTTGTAAAGTCTTTGGTATGACCCGGCCAGGGATCGAACCTCGACCTCCCAGTCCCAGGGCGGACACTCTAACCAGAAGGCCACTGAGCTGGTCAACAATTTCAAATGAAAGCACGGGTTAATACAAAAAAAAACTGTTACTCTGGACACATTGATACATGATTATATAAAAGGTATTATCATATTAATTTATCATTGTTAAGTTCACGTATATCCACGGGCATAATAGCATGATGATGCCATTACAAAACATGGGCTACATGGAAGAAATGTGAAATGAAATTAACTGCTAGAAGGTCCTAAATTAACTAATTAAGCAGTCACCGTCTCTGTCTCATGTTATTCTTTCTTAATTTTATATATATAGAGATCGACTACTATACAATCAAATAACCCTACAAGATAATTCCAGATTTCAGAGAGGGAGGGAAATACTAAATTAACTACAATAACACATTTCACGGGGGCGAGTTGGTAAAGGGGCGAGTCGTCTGGTATTCTTCTGGAGGGGAGAAAACAGGTGGTGGAGGTGAACGGAACACTGTCCCCCCCTCCCAGTGAGCTGTGGCGTTCCACAAGGAAGCAAACTAGGACCTTTACTGTTCCTAATATATGTAAACGACATGACATCAGCTTGTGACTGCAACTTGTTCCTGTTCACAGATGACTCGGCATTGCTGGTCTCAGACAGGAACAAACTGCAGGTTGAAAAGTCCCTCAGCTCTGAACTCGGTAGAATCTGAACCTGGCTCCCTAGTCCCTGATAACAAACTATCTTTACACCTGGGAAAAACTGAAATCATTCTCTTTGGATCAAATAGTAACCTTAGCAAGGCAGATAGCTTCATGGTTAGAGTGGCAATATTATCACACGAAAAGATGAAATTACCTATAGGTTCCATCCTGGAAGCAAATGGCAAAATGGCCACTAATGTAATCAAAAAAGTAAACCAAAGAACAACATTCCTATACAGGATCTCCTCACTGGTCAACAATAACACCATGAAGACCTTAACAGGAGCCCTTGTACAAGGTTTCTTCGACTATGCTCAAAGACTCCAGAGTCCAGACTTCCCAAAACAAACTGCCAGACTTCCCAAAACAAACTGGTCAGGCTACTACTTGGCCTCACTCCCTCTCCCTCTCAAAGGGCACCTACAGACGGCTGCAATTCGAAACTGCCCCCCCCCCCCCCCCCCCCATGCATGAAGGAAGCATGAGTTCAAGTCCGTTGCTCTCCCCAGGTTGGTGGAGGGTGTGTAGAGCCCAGGATCACATTAGATAATTGACACATGGGGTGAAAAATGGGTTACAAAGATTGTGGGATAAAATGTAGGGGGAAAAAAGAACCACTGGTTTAAACAACATTAGGAAACAACTACACTTTATAAACAACCCTCGACCCCCAATCAATCAATCAATCAATCAATCAATCAATCAATCAATCAAAAAAAGAAAAACAAGCCCAGAGGCACTTATAATAAGCAGACCTGGCAACACTGTTAACGTTACGCGCGTCATTACGTATACATGCGTGGGTACGCCCCCGCCCCCCAGACGGACTCTGTCTCTTTTGGCCCGAAAATAGCCGATCTACAAGCTCACGGCGAGTCGCTTACGAGACGCTCCGTGAGCTTGCAGATCGGCTATTTTCGTAGCGCGGCGCCGTCGTACGGCGAGCCATATAAATCGGGGCTGTTCGTCTCGGATTCTTTTTTCGGAGGAAAACAAAAGCCCCAGTTAGCATTTTGATAACAGTCTCCCCTCTAAATCAAACGCTGGAAACAGCAGTGGCACGAGCTGATACTGTATACAACAGAAAGAAGACGACAGCATCCAGTGTGACACGGCAGGTAATGTGAGTATATCCCCCTGCATTGTTTAAGATGATCATGTGTTCGATATGTAACACAGGCTAGCTATTTGTATCCCAGCTGTGCTAACCCTGGGCTAACCAGATAGCACTGTCAGTTGAACGCCGTCTATTTGCTGGAATGGCAGGAGTTTTTTTCAATGCGAACGTCACTAGCTAATCATAACAACAGGTCTTCATTGTTTTTTTGTATCAGTCATTATAAATCTGGCCATTCAATCGTTACGGTCTTTGGGGTGTTTTTTGTAACAACGAACGTACGTCACGTATATTTATTTATTTTTTCCCAAACTAGCGCTTGCTAACTAACTTAACAGTGCACTTTATCTGGTGTTGTGTCCACAATAAAGACAAAGGATTCGCTGCCTGGCTGCTTGTACTGGTTTACAAATGACAAAAAATGACTGGTTACTATTAAGACAAAAACTGGTTTAACAGTTCCCTGTAGACAGTAACCAACAGATCAGTCGTTTCCCCGGTAATCCAACACAACAATTGATTGATTGAAAAATGTATTAACAGTTTGCAGAATTACAGTACATTTCA
Source organism: Electrona antarctica (assembly GCF_951216825.1). Taxonomy (NCBI): domain Eukaryota; kingdom Metazoa; phylum Chordata; class Actinopteri; order Myctophiformes; family Myctophidae; genus Electrona; species Electrona antarctica. The sequence goes on from NC_136811.1 coordinate 23,265,411, forward strand.
AGCACAAACTCAATACAAAGGCTGTTAACTGTGAGTGGACGACCCAATTAAGCATTACACTTGTTTACAACAGCGTCCACCATGTTCAATTCATCAAACAATGTAATTGTTTATCAGACAGCCAGTTAACGTGTGACCTGTAGGGTATTTTATCAAACCTGGCAACTCTCTAGTGATTATGATATACAATATTCACAGTGAAGAGGCCCAAAACGGCAGACATACATTTCAAGTTCCATAATGTAATCTGTCACTGTCTTTGTTGGAATAACGTAACTTGATCGTGTTGTTGACACTGTCTTTTTTTTCAGTGGCTGGTTTGAAGAACAGCACTCCTAATGATACATCGACATTAACAGTTCTTGCAGTAAGTATCTAATAGTTTTTATTGTCCCACTATTGTTAGAAAATAAACGTGATCTAGTGTAGAATGACCAATAGCGATTTTTCTTTAAATACTTTTATTAGTCAGAAATGTAAACAGCATGTGGTACAGTCAGACATGAAGGCTAAAAACCAAGGATAAAGGTGGTTGCACACCAGCCGCGTTTTTCGGAAAACCGAATTCGCATCCGATTCGCGCCCGGTGTGTGGAGACCTTAACGCTTGGCTTTTAGCTTGTTTCCATTGTGGTGGTCCTATGTATTCCATTAATTAATGAACATGGCATAAAAAACACAATAATACATAATACAGTTATAAATAATTTCTTAACTACTGGGCTAGCAAACACGAATAGTTGCTCTAAATACTTCGGTGTATTTCAACATTAAATGGTATCCCTTCTTCGTGGTCCATATATCACACTGTAATCGGTTTATCTAACCTAATAATATTATTACAATGTCCTCCGCCCTCTCCTCTTCCTCTCTGCCATCAGAGATGTCCATTTAGGCATGATGTGACATCATTCACAACAGAAACCATGTACCTGCCAATTCTAACGCTTTCTCAATGTTTCCTATTCCACAGTACTTTTCCAAGGATGGCTAGCTGTAGCGAGGTAGACCACTCTGTTAGCTCGCTCCCATCCAGCAAGAAGGGTAGCGATGGTGGTGGGGGAAGTGGTAACAGTGCAGAGTCATCGTGTTCTGGCTCCAGTGGCTCTTCTCCGGCACTGGCTGTACCAGAGTGTGCCATCTGTCTTCAGAGCTGCGTCCACCCGGTGCAGCTGCCCTGCCGCCATGTCTTCTGCTTTCTGTGTGTTAAGGGAGCGTCCTGGCAGAGCAAGCGATGTGCCCTCTGCAGACAGGAAGTGCCAGAGGATTTCCTGGAGAGACCGACGCTGCTCTCCCCGGAGGATCTGAAGGCATCGGCTGGACGACCGTCGGCGGGGGATCACGCCTGGTACTATGAAGGGCGTAATGGTTGGTGGCAGTATGACGAGCGGACCAGCAGGGAGCTGGAGGACGCTTTCTCCAAGGGCAAGAAGACAGCTGAGATGCTCATTGCTGGCTTCTTGTACGTGGCTGACTTGGAGAACATGGTGCAATATCGGCGCAACGAGCACGGTCGTAGGCGCAAGATGAAGAGAGACATTGTGGACATCCCCAAGAAGGGTGTGGCGGGACTGCGTCTGGACACTGAGGCTGTGGCTGTTGGGGCAACGGGTCGAGAAAACTCTGCAGATGGTGCCGATACCATAGCAGGGGCACAGCAGCAGGTCACTATCCCCCCGGCTCCCAGACCCCCCACCTCTCTTGGGGGCCAACCTGGCAGCAGCAGCCCCTCTCTGGTGGACACTCTCTCCCAGTTGCAAATCAGTCCCAGGCCTATACCTGCCCAGGAAAGGTCTGATGTTGGGGAAGGAGAGGAGGTGGAAGAGGAGGAAGCCTCTCCCTCTAGGTCCTCTGACCCTCATACCTCTGTGGAAGAGTCTGGCTCTGGTGATTGGAGTGATGATGAAGAGGACGACGATGAAGAAGATGAGGAAGAGGGTGGAGACGACGAGAGTGTGGAGCCCTATGAGATGAGGCCAAGGAGGCAAAGACTGAATCCAGCAGACAGAATCCCTCCTGGGGCAGAGTCTTCTGACGCTTCCCCTTCCTCATCTTCCAGTAGCACTGGAAGGTCCAGAATGCCTGATGGCCAATGTACAGTGACTGAAGTGTGAAGTCATCAACCTCATTAAATGGCTATGTTCCATTAATTTATTCCTTCTCATATGCCCTTGTTCACTTCACTGTCACAGATCTGATGTTGTTGGAGAACTGGAGAAAAATAAGCTTTTATAATTTGTGCTTATTTTTGCAGCGTGTTCATACCCATTTCAGACAGAGGGCATCCATGTTCTTGTGAGCTTGTAGATTGGCTATTAAGGGGTCATCGGAGCAGGGAATGGGAGAATGGTGTCTTGGTGTGCCCATGTAACTTAGGTAATGACTTGTGTGACGACTGGGGTCGTGTATTATTATTATTATTATTATTCCCCCTAGATGAAATGGTTCATAACACTTGTGTAATGTAAATGACATGGGATGACGACTCCTTTGTACACTTGCCATTTGCTAAAATGGTCGCCTGGTCTTCCTGAACACAGGATTATAACATCGACATTTGAATTTACAATTTAAAATTAAAGTATATACCGTAAGTATAAACCTACAAGAACGGTGTCATGAGCAGTGAGACACACGATGTGTGTCGCCCAGAGCCTGTCTACACTGCAGAACCACGCAAAATTAACGGGGGACATTGAATTCGCGTTGAAGATGAAGTACATTTCATTCATGCCCATTGTGACGATGGGAATCACGATTCCCAGGGACTGTTTTGTAGTTCCAGTCCAAATCTGTGACATCATGTAGTGAAACAAGGCACAAAAGAGGGAGTTATTGTAATGGGGCGCAGCCACTGACAATATGAATATTTACAGCTTAGACACACACAGGCTTTCCCAAGCTTGGCTCATCTGACTACTGTTGAAGACCCTTAAATCCCCTAATGTAGTTCCTTGCTTCAGATGTATCTAATGATGAAAATGTACTTTCAAATACTGTTAACTGTTAAAAATTGTCAATTTTGGCACAGTGGCAGTTGTTTCCTGTTATCTGAAATCAAAGCAGGTCTTAAATTAATCATTTGCTGATGCAGGCCTGTAACCCCATGAGCTACAGTATGTAAATATTGCAAGCTCACACTCAATATTTCACAATACAGACCTTTAAGAGAAAGCGGCAAAACCATCTGGCTGCTATGATTTGGTTCTTTTACATCAATATTAACCTGCAGCATTTTCAAGTGTCTTCTATAGAATCTATTAAGAAACATACTTAATAAGCAAATAATTGCTCATTAATGATTAATTTTAATCTCTGTTCTGACATAACTGAAAGATAATTGGTCACTTTTACATAAATCATCGTGGTGTTAATCTTCTGAGTCAGTTTCGGTTTCCAGTATTCTTTCTAGCCATGACTAATGTATTCTAATTGGTGTGTTGCTGAAGAAAAACATGGTCTTTGAGTGTTCATTATTACCCATGTTGAAAGGCTAGTATGTTTAATAATGTGCATGTGTTTGAAGACTGTTTGTTTTTAACACTATTGGGTGGGGAGGATGTTTCATTGATTTGGGGGTTTAGTTTGAATTAATGTGCAGTTTGTTTTTGCCTTTCCTCTGGTTGTAACTCTTCTCTTGTTTCATCTAATTTCTAAGGCGGTAAGAGAACAAGAGCAAGCCATCACTATTGGCCATCTCCAGAAATGTTAAGTTTTAATTATATTTCTTTGTGGGGAGGGGGTTATCCCCCACACTTTGTTTTGTTTTATTTCTTAAATGCATAATTACCATTTCCTCCGGTGTCTCAGTTTTACACTTCTCATTCTGAAAAATAAAGTAAACGTAACTTTCTGTAAGCCTTTGCTTGATTTCACAGTTTGTAATTTAAGAATAAATTTCATCAACCTTAAAGGATGGGACTTTGTGTTTTCCAGTTTAATCCAAAAGTTCCCCAAGACATTGTTGGAAGTGTCACACCCAGAATGGCAATATGGCATTGGCATGTCATGGTGGAAAACGACACAAATGTATCACTTTATCTTGAAATGATTAGTGGTTTACCGTTTTGAAGCACATTTTGTGACTTGTCCCTCATACATGGTAACATCATGACCGAGTAGAATACAAACTAGTCTTTGCCAAGATTTCTAATTGGATTCGTAGAAGTAAAGTGTGAATATTTTATCAGATACATGGTTCCACACTTTTTTTTCTAAATCTTTCAGACACCTTTTCCCAGAGTAAAACTGTCTCATTTTTAATACATCTAAAATTCCTTCCAGCATGGAAAAGCAACAAACATTTGAACTGCATTTCCACTCGATGCAATTATTGGCGGCTGTGGCTCAGGAGGTAGAGCAGGTCGTCCAATGATCCCTGGCCTGGGTAGGCGGTTCGAATCCCGGCTCCTCCTGTCCACATGTCGAAGTGTCCTTGGGCAAGACACTGAACCCTACATTGCCTCCAATGAGTTGGTTGGTGTGTGGGAAGTGAGGACGCTGGTGTCGACTGTTCGCCGCTTCACCTCCCAATGTATGAATGAATGAACCATTGTAAAGTGCTTTGAGCACTTGGAAAAGCGCTATAACAAACATCTCAAGATGGAATTTATAGAACTGAAAACAATAGTCTACTTAATAGTCTAACTAGCAAGAAATAGCCTAATGTCAACTGATGTATGATTCATGGCCTTAACATAAGACAGTTTAGAGTAAAACATGTCTATTCACCTCACCTGTGCTGTGGATGTTTGGTATTATTCTGTCCACAGTGGCACCACAGGCCTGGTCAGGAAATTAATGACCTTTGTAAGAGGAACAAGAGACAAGCCCTGTCATGCTCTAGGGACTTGTCTGCTGACGCATCATTTGTTCAGTAATATATTTGTATAGAAAGCCGAAAGCAGCTCTGATATGTGCAAGTGAAAAAATATCAGTTTACATTTTAGTTACAAATGAGTACTAAATGTTTCATGATTTTACGAGATTAACTTTTGACTCATGTAAACACAAAAAAGGAGGTTGAATGAAGTTCATATTCATCATCGGCATCCAGTGTTGGAAAGGTTACTCAAAAACTAACATATTACCTATTACTTACATTACTTAAACAAAAAGTAATATTGCTTTACATATTACTCCATGCCAAAAGTAACTAGTAGTTACTTTTTATTACTTTACCCAGTAATTGCATCTTTTGTCCCCAAAAGTCTCACACTACCCAGTTTGTTCCGGTCGGTATAAGGCCCGCCCTTCTGCATCCGATAATTCACGTACAGTGTGCATCGTTTCCGTATCCACTTTACAGTCTAGATCCAGACGGATCAGCAGCCTGCAAAGCAACTCGATTCCAACCCAGTCTACCATTATAAATACACTAAACACTCATGTCCACAGTACCACCAAGGCTCATGAAAATAGTAATGAGTTTATACTTGAGAAACTTGTAACTCAAAATATGGAAGTAATTAGTTATATTACTGGAAAAGGGTAATATGAATTTAAGTAATAAGTTACTTTAGTTATTTTCCTACACTGTCGATATCTACTACTGTATGTGCTAATGTTAGGCTCGGGCTAGCATCTGTTCTTATCATTAACCTAATCATGCATGTGGAGGAATACAGAAAATCTCTGGAATGTAGCATCGTTTTGGTTTGTGTTTTTCACAAACATGCAATTACACAGTACATCAGCCATATATTTTTATTAAAAATATCAATCACACTCACATCAAGGATATCCCTTCACTATATACAGACACCACATATTTTAAGATGTGCACAATTCCGTGAATGGGCGACTGTCAAAAGTGTACTGAAAATGTCAGATAACCATCAAATCTCCCAAAAGACATTTGACATTTAAAACCAAATTCATCAATTCCTTCATCTGTCTACAGAGCAGCATTGAAGGAAGATTAACATATTTCAGGTCAGATGATACTGATAATCTGAATTTGGCCTGTCCAATATTAGAATTGGACTGGAAACAAAACAGCATGGTTTTATTTATTACAGTATGTTTTGCTTACTCATAACAGGCAATACAAAAAAGGCACCACAGCTGACAATGTGTCAGCTGTGGTGTCTGCTGTGCTGTTGTGATGATTAACCGCTTAACCACAAAGAGAATGCCTTTTTTTTTGTGGCCATCACTTGTGTTTGGACTTGCCAGCCAAGGCCTGCAGATTTGCTGGTCCACCCCACACTGTCCCGAATACATCCTTTTCAGTCCTCAGTGCCTCAGACAGAGAGAATTCTCTCCCTGACAACACTACCCTCTTCACAGCCTGGATTACAGGGGCTGGGCCTTTTGTATAGCGACTCAGCCAGTTTTCTGCCTGTTCCAGAACACTCATGGAACTGCTTTCACCTTCCCTTGCTTGGGAGACTCCCAGGACTCCATCTGCCAATCCAATCTGCACACCCAGCTCAGGGTCCACTTTCAGAGCTCCACCCAGGAGCTTCAGGGCATTCCGGCTGTCCACAATGTGGACCAAGCGGGCCGCACCGCCCCACCCCGGGACCAGGCCCATGTGTTTGTGTACAAACTGGATCACACTGCCTCCAGCCATCAACCTACAAGTGGAGGTGGAAGAGTCAGATGCTAGAACGTAGGAACAACATTAAGTATAGAAACAAGGGTGTGTGTGTGTGTGTGTGTGTGTGTGTGTGTGTGTGTGTGTGTGTGTGTGTGTGTGTGTGTGTGTGTGTGTGTGTGTGTGTATGTGTGCATGCCTTTTCTCATCATCTCTGTGTACCTGAAATCACAGGCGGTGGTAAGTTCTGCACCTCCTCCGAGTGCTCTCCCCTCTACCAGTGCAACAGAGATCAGAGGCAACCTGCACTGGGAAAAACAGCAGTGTTGTTACACTGTATAGCTGCAGTGAACCATTTGATTGGCCAATGGATATGTATCTTATCTTACTTGGCTATTGTTCACAATTGCATCGGGAAAAAAATTAATAATAATAAAAATACAATTAGATTGATATATACAACTTGTATACAACTTGGTTGAGAAACATAGGGTCACCAGGTTGAAAGTGGTTAATCCAACAGAACACATATCACTGCGCCATAATGTTAAATAAATCACATCCACATTACAATAGAAACGCAGACCAGGTGCCAGCGTTTCTATTGTAAAAAAAATAAAAAACCGCAAAATTACGTCCTGGCACAGGGGGGTTATAGTGCTTAAAACGTAACATGTTGTTCCTTGACTTGGATTGGGTTAAAGCACGGGTTGATTTAACTAGTAAGCAACAGCAACGCAAAGCCAACATATTGACTGAATGTCAATATGAAAAACTTTAAATCTAGAGATCAGAGGCAACCTGCACTGGGAAAACAGCAGTGTTGTTACACTGTATAGCTGCAGTGAACCATTTGATTGGCCAATGGATATGTATCTTATCTTACTTGGCTATTGTTCACAATTGCATCGAGAGAAAAAAAGAAAAATACAATTAGATTGATATATACAACTTGGTTGAGAAATATAGGGTCGCCAGGTTGAAAGTGGTTAATCCAACAGAACAGAAGTTATGTTAACGTGTTTTAATAATGTATGTTAAAGCATGGGTTGATTTAACTCTAGTAAGCAACAGCAACGCAAAGCCAACATATTGACTGAATGTTTTCATGACTTTGGAGAAAAAAACTTTAAATCTAAAAATAAAGCTACTAATGGAAAATAGTCAACATGTACAGTATGCATGATGATATACTGTGTGACTGTATGACATTCCATATTTTGCTACACTACATGTAGTAGAGGCAGAAGCCCTTACCTCAAAAGTCTGGTCAGAGTATTTTGCATGAACATACACATCTTCATCCCATCCTACAAGCACAAATACATAAATCACAAAATCAAAGTCATCTAAAGGTACAGTACAGAAATTCAAACCACCTGTACAATGCACTGTATATAGAATGGAAAAGAGACAGCTGAGAGAGCAAAGGAGAGAAACATACAGTCTAGGGTGAGACAAGCAGACAGCTTGTCAGAGACAGACAGGGCGTGGCAGAGACAAAATATTGATGTTTCTACCTGTGGATTAGAGATGGCTCTCACAGCATTGAGGTCTGAACCAGAACAGAAGGTCCCAGCTGCTCCCTGGACAATGAGTCCTTTGCCCTCTGTCCACGTCTCCAGTTGGCTCACCCTCTCCTCCAGGTCCACCATCATACTACCTGGAAGGGAATACACAACATAAGCAGTTATGTGTCTAGTCATTCATTTGCTAATGGGAGTCATACTAAACTAAATTGCACTAGAATTACTTTGAAGTTGTCTTCATTTGCATAAGTTCTAAAAGTGATGAGTTGTGTTGACCTCCGTCCTGCTAAATGTATCACGTCAAGTCTCATACCTCAAAATGCTAGTTAAGAATATCCACACTGTCAGGCAGGAACCTTGTATCTCCAGATTTGACCTTTTACAATTTAGGCATTTAGCAGACGCTCTTAATCCAGAGTGATTTACATTAAGCATGAAGACCGAATAAAAAAGCATGGCAATACATCAAATACATACAAAGTAGTTATCATGAATCATACGTAAGCTTAAGAGCATAACAGTGGAAAATCTATATAATGAAATTATGCATATATATATACTATGCAGTGCTACGTAACATGCTATAAGTCTACATAAACTGCTCTCTAAGTCTACATAAAAATGCTATCTAAGATACACAAGTTGAGCCTTTTCATACGCCTGTAGGAGGTCGAGGCTAGGTCAAGTACTACGGCAAGTGCTATGGGCTAAGATGGAGTCTGAAGTTTGGGAGCGAATCTGCAGTTCTGATTGCAATGGGAAGTGCATTCCATAGTTTTGGAGGCTACTTCCAGCTTCCCTGCGCCGGCTGATCTGAGCACTCGGGAGGGTTTGTAGGGTGCGATCAGACTTGCAAGATATGGCGGTGCCGTACCTTTGGTTGCTTTGAATGCCAGCATCAGAGTTTTGTACTCTGTGCGGGCAGCGACCTGGAGCCAATGGAGGGAGCGGAGAAGGGGAGTGACATTGCTTTACTTTTCGTAAAGTAATGGCCTACTTCATACTACAAAACTACAATGTAGTAAATAACAGATCTACAAGCTCACGATGCAACGTGTTGTGAGCTTGTAGAGCTGCTGTGTTTGCTATTTTTTAATTTAAATCCTGAAAAGTAACAGTTTTGGACACCTAGGTTTCCACCCGACAGCAACGGATTATGCAATATTATCAATTAAAAACTAAACATGTATTGTACAGTACATTTCCAGAGACTACAACGTAAAGCTCTTAAACTACAAGCACATCAAAACAAACTAGGCAGTACAGAATAGGAATTATATGAATGCAGTTTGAAAACATAATTTTTCTACTGTTTATGTAACACCCGGGAATCAAACCCGGGTCTCCCACGTGAAAAGTCGACATCTTAACCACTAGCCTAAAAGGAAATTCCCCTTGACCGGGGTGAGCTTTTGGTCATCGTGCAGAGGCTCTGAGCCACTACTGCTACAGTACATTTACAGTACATGCGAAATCAACCCTTCAAAATGATTGACAGACAATGCAGCTTTGATCCCTGAACACCAAATCCCCTGGACGCAAATCAAGAATGCCACCTTGTACCAATATAACATCTGTGTAAGATCTGACATCCATAACGCCACTGATAAATCCACAGCCTAACACAGTACTGCAGAATTCGTACCAGACAAGGCGTTCATGCGAGTGGGGTGGTTGATGGTCAGCACCGCGATGCCAGACTCCTGTTTGACCAGGTCAATGGTACCTCCAGGAAAAGCCTGCAGCTTCTCTCTGATCTCCTCCTGGTTGAAACCATGGCTGCTAGAGTAAACACAACCACTGCTCTTTCTCTGAAATGGCCTGAGAGGAATAGAGATGGTTAGAACATGACACCTACTCCTTCTGCATCCAGCACAGGAGATTGCTTAACCTTGTGCCTCGGCTCTCTGAATTTGCAGAAGTTGCTGTTACAGAAGGAACAGGACTGATTGCGAACCCCAGTATATTTAATATTAAATACATACTTGATGCTCAACTGCCTGTAAAATGTTTAGAGCTAAGAGAGCAGGTGGCGTGGAACTCATGTACAGAAAGAAATATTGCATTCTCAAGAAAAATTTATATAAATGTTTCGAGTGCTGGAATCATATACTACAGACAGGCCAAACGGGCCTTTATATACCTACTGTACATAAATCAGTTTGTTACAAATGTGGTATCATGTCCCCAGGAGAAATACAGTCTACTTAGCGTAATATTTACTTTCCATAATGGTGTATTGTGAGCTGGGGGAGGTCATGGGCAAATGGTTTAAAAAGTTAAATATTAAAATATAAAACATTTCAAAAAAGTTGATGACCATGACCTTCCTCGGATCATAACACACTGCAGTGGAAAGTTTCAGCACCATACAATCTGGTTTGTGTTGTACCACAATGGAAACAAGTCCCCAAGGACTTCTTTGTGTTATCCTTTTAGCCTTACTGTCTGACGGTACCACATGCTGTTTACATTCTGACTAATAAAGTATTCAATCAATCAATCAAAAAACCTGTGTTGTGGGTGAGCATAAAAGACAAACATACAGACAACTTCAACTTAAATTAACTTCTTAAATGCTATACTGTATATTAATTGACCGGGGTTCCACAGGGTCTATACATGGTCCTATCCTTTTTTTCCGTCTAGGCCTACACCAAATATTGTCGCCAAAAACAGACAATCTAACAATGCTATTTTTGCCGAACGTTTGCCTGTTATGAGATGCCCAGAATAGGGATGCTAGGGTTGATGTGGTTAAAGGATCCTAGGAGGTGATCAACCAAACTCCAAATGGACAAGCTCCTTTACCTAGTACTCCAGGACCCCCTGCCGACACTTCTCTTGAGGAGTCTACTTACTGCACACAGAACCATCCTTCTGCAGCCTGAAGATGGAGAGGAGAACATCAAATGAATGGACATTCTAGGAGGGAAAGGTATCTTAAAGACAGGGCAATAAATAATTATAAACACTCACTGGATTCCAAGCGAATGTCATAGTACCTACCTATATGTATGTTATAATTTGGCATTATCATAAACAATACATCTGTTTTGGAAGTCGTGTTTGAACAGCTAAATCAGCTCAATACTGGCACACTTATACTAATTCAATATGCTTTTTTTATTATTTGCAAATATAGCTAGGTTTGAAAGCTAGTCATCTACAATATAAACTTGGACAATATTGTACCAAGTGCAGTCAATACAGTACTACTAGCAATCTCCATCCATTATCGTGCAGTTCAAACTGATCCATTCTGCTACCCAAATGGGCATCTTACTTCTCTCATCTTAAGTCATTACTTAGTAGTAATTATACAACGCCTGATGATGGCAACATGTAGTGCTGAGTCGCTGTGGTGCGTTGAAACAAGTAGGTTTGTAGCTTGTGATGCAGTGTTGTTATTGCTTTGATTGTTGGGCACACAGCTACAATGTTAGTAAACATTTACACGTCAGTAACTTTATACTACAAGACATTCTTTGAATTTAAATACAGAGACTTTTTGTAATAATGGAATAGCTGGTGAACCCAGTCAAGTGTTTAGTATCATTCTAATGAGTTCCACACTGCATCACATTCATTTAGCCCCATTTTTGCTACTTCAAGAACTGCTTCCACTTCACCACCTGTGACCTGTCCTGACTCCTGATCTATCATTGTCATGTGGAAAATGTCAGTCTTCGGTGTGCCTTTTGTTAACGGACAACGAGAACACATTATCAACGTAATTGTTATGCAACATCACACAACATACCGGTAAATGGAACCGCTAACCTTGGTTATTATTGTGAAAGTCTTGCTGACTGTGTTTCAATGAAACCTATCCCTCTGGAAACATGAACTAGTCGGAAAGCTTCCACCCAGAGCCTGAGCGTACTGTTGCAATGTGTCTGTGATGCATTTGGCCACCCGGGGGCAGAATAACACCCTTGCAGCATGAAGAGGATTTGTGTTTTTATTTCTGCTCTTCCACACCAAATGGAAGTGTGGGTAAAAAGTCAGGTCCTTAATGAAGATACTAGGCTATTTGAGTTGTGTTGTGCATGCATTTTGCATAAAAAAACACATTAGCCATAACCTATTGGTTTAATACTGTGGGCTAGCTAGCCTACCACAAAGAATGATCTGGTCTTTGTCTGTCTTAACAATTTGTAAACACACAAGTCTGCTCAGGAAGACTTCGAGCAGGCATCCATGTCCTTATTCAGTATTAAGGAGAGATGGCTTTGAAATGCAGTGTTGGCACAGGGAAATGGCAGCCGTAACTCGTAATAGTATGTCACATGATCATGTGATCATCATTGGTCTATTGGCAAATGTATGTTTCAGTATTGTGCTGTGTGTTTGTGAAACTAAAGGCCACAATTTCCTTTTGAGAGATGATTAAAAGGCACTGTGCTTTGTCATGCAGGACTACCTTGTCATAGATAGATAGATAGATAGATAGATAGATAGATAGATAGATAGATAGATAGATAGATAGAAGTCTACATAACATGCTCTAAGTTATATAAATTGAGCCTTTGCATACGCCTGTAAGGTCATCGGGGCTAGGGCAAGTGCTACAGGCCATGATGGAGTCTGAAGAAATTAGTTAAGATACTTGCATAGATGCAACAAAAACTAGTCTGAAAAGTCAAAATGGCGCCTTTATAATAGCACCTTATCCAAAGTGCTTCACAATATCTACCTTCACCCATTCACACACAGTTGGCAGAGGAAAGGCTATTTGAACTAACTAACGTGTTTTTCAAAATAGTAAAAAAAAAAAAGAAAAGACTACAAGTTTAGGCATAAGGCGGTGCACAAGGTGGGGCCCTTTGACATTAACCCACTTGAGGGTATAGTGGTTGCGATTAATGTCATTGTTTTATGTTCAGTTTATTTCAACTGTTAATTTATATGTGTGTTTTGGGGAAACACCCTGAGGAGTCATATAGGGATAGTTTCAATTACATTGGTATCAGAAGTGGTATGTTCTTGCTTGAAGAGAAAGAAAAAAGCCTTCAGCTTCTCCAGGGGAAGATGTGCAATCCATAGGGGAGTTTGCCGCTCTGTAGATACCAGCTTACACTGCTGAAGATGCTCTCAAAGAAGAGACTGACATCCCTGGAAGAAACAAAGCTTTACAGACTACAGGAAAGAGTGGAGGAGACAATACCACACTTAACGTCGATTTGGCTGGCCTCCCTTCAAAGAGCCTCTGCACTTGATGAAGCGGGGAAGGAATAAGAGCATATTATGCAGCCTAGCTGAATGAACGAATACAACGCAGGTATCCTACCATACCGTGTCATGTCCAGAAGGATCATGCATGGACTCCGGCCCAATCGCCTTTGGAGCATGTTCGTCAGACCATGGACACTCTCCAATGCCCTAGCCCTGACGCCCCTGAGTATGCAGCCATCACTGTTTCCTCCTCTCTGGGAACACCATCTCGGTCGGCTATAGGTCAAGCTGAAGGACACCAAGTGCCAGGCCAATATTGACATGCAAGCTTCACTTCCCATGGTCTGCCTATAGGAACCCCACTCGAAGCACTGTCCCCACTGTGGTTGTCCACAATAATGCAGATTCGAACGGTGAGTGAACATTGATTAGGCCGAGGACTGTGAGAGAGTGGACGTCTCTGCTCCGATACTGCCCCAGGTTCCTGGAAGAGATGGATAAAAGAGTAGGTGGAGGAGAATGAGGTGGAAGGGGTGGATGGGGGTGGATTGTTCGAGACCACGTGGTTGTAAGAACAGGTAAGTGACAGCTCGCAGGTGTATTTATGCTGTGGTGATTGTGACGGGGATTGGCCGAATGATAATGAAAGGCAGGTGATGTAGGGGGGAGTGAGCGGGGAGTGGCCGTGATAAGCAGATGGAGGTCTCTACTCCTAAAACTCTGTTGTATAAATACAACTTCCCATAGTGAGTTGCTGGGGACAGCACCCGTAAGGTTCTGTGTAGCAGCCCAGGATGTTAGTGTCTGAGGAAAGGATGCCCAGCAGGCCTTGGGGTACATCTGTGTCAGAGCCAATAGAGTAAGACAGAGTTACGACAACTCCGTTCACTTCATGGGGCCAGTCCAATGGCACTTTAAGATAAGGATTTCATTTTCTGGCCAGCTGAAAGATCTAAATAATCTATAATGGTTATAATATGTTTGTGGTTAGGAAAAATATATCCATGTTATAGTTATGATTTGGGCTTAATAATATTGTTACAGGTAAGTAAGTAGCCTTGTCGAGCCATGAAGCCCATAGGGCAGAAGCCTATCTCCTGTTTCTGTAGCGTGAGGCAGCTTGATGTAGAAAGTACACCCCCTGGACATGACGCTAGTATGTCACAGGGACTTACCCCCACTACTAGCAGAGTGAGTTTTGCACTGGGATCATGGTTACTGAACAAACACAGACAGGCTGGCATAAACGACTGCAGACGTGTGGGTGCATTATTCAAAATTCAAACAATCTGTCACATGAAACGTCAGTGATTCACACCAGCATTGAGGTGTGTAAAGTTCTGTTAGATTCTTGTGAATTATTCAGGGTTAGAGGTACAGGGTCACGGCTTGACCCTGTACAAGCAGACAGCCAGTCAGGAAGATAATACCATCTCATCCATCATATCGTCGCTGTTGGACAAAAACCTTGCATGCGTTTCTCTTTTCTTTTTTTCCTTTTTTCCCCACAAATTAATCCCCAATTTACATACTTCATCATGAGACAGTGAAAGTAGCTAAAATAACAGGATCATTTTTCTCATTTCCTGAAAAGTAATGGTCTTGGATACACAAGGTTTCCGCCCGACGGCGACGATATAATCATCTCTATAAGAGACAGAACTAGAAAAAGTGCCCTTCTGGGCACAGGTCTCCACCAGGAGGATAGGAGTGTGTGTGTGATGCTTGGCAAAATGTTTAGGAGCAATATAAACGTGTGTGTGTGTGTGTGTGTGTGTGTGTGTGTGTGTGTGTGTGTGTGTGTGTGTGTGTGTGTGTGTGTGTGTGTGTGTGTGACGCGGCTTGGCCTGTTGTAGCGCCACCATGAGGCTGATTTGAAAACTGTCAAGTGGCATTTCTTCCAAAGCCTAGTGGGAATATGCATGCACAGTTTCACCACAATCGGACGCTGCGTTTAGTAGTTGTGGCGATTTGTACACAGGTACAAGGCGGGCTACTCCTGAAAAGTTTAGAAGCCAATTGTAGCCAATGAGGGTGGATTTGCGTGAAATTTGGATAAAATCTGAAGGAGTAATATTAGAAAATGTGTTTAACATATGTCGGCCTCCTGGTGGCGCTATAAAGAGCAGATGTGAAGAATTCCAGGCAAAGGTTTTTCCTTGGCTTCTAGGGAGTTGGCATACAAAGTTATCCACAGATCCGTGCAGTTAGAGGTAAAACACTTTTTGGCCAGTTATAGCGTCACCATGAGGCTGAGTTGAAAATGTTCATGTGGCATTTCTTCCTCGGCCTAGTGGGAATGTGCGTGCACAATTTCACGGATATCACACGATGTGTTCATGATTTGCAGCATTTTGTTTGAAACTGAGCACTCCTGCGAACTTTGGAAGCCAATCTTAGCCAATCAGGATGGAGTCTGAGAAATCTGAAACACCCGTTTCGTTGAATGGCCCTAGAGAGACTGTGTACCAATTTGCGTGATGTTTGGACCAAATCTGTAGGTGTACTGTCCAAAAACTTGTTTTGCACAAAGCGGCCTCCTGGTGGTGCTATAACAGGCCGTTCTGGAAATTTTGGGGCAGAGGTTCATCGTTGGCATCCAGGGAGTGTGTGTGCAAAATGTGGCATCGACCGGGTTAACGGTGCCGGAGATTAGCTGTTCACAGACGGAAGGACGGATGGACGGACACACACGGACACACGGACGGACGGACGGAGTGCAAAACATACTCTCTCCCCATGCCTTCGGCCTGGTGGAGACAATGACTAGAATAAGCTACTTCAGACAATTTAATTGTCTCCACCAGGCCGAAGGCATGGGGAGAGAGTATGTTTTGCACTCCGTCCGTGTGTGTGTCCGTCCGTGTGTCCGTCCGTGTGTCCTTCCGTCCGTCCGTTACCAGCTAATCTCCGGCACCGTTAACCCGGTCGATGCCAAACTTTGCACACACACTCCCTAGATGCCAACGATGAACCTCTGCCCCGCATTTTCCAGAACGGCCTGTTATAGCGCCACCATGAGGCAGCTTTTCACATTTGTTACCTAAAACTGCACCGATCTGCGTGAAACGTTGCATGCACACTCCCTAGAGGCCAAGGACAAACCTTTGACCTGCATTTTCCGCATCTGCCTTTTATAGCGCCACCAGGAGGCCGACTTTTGTAAAACACATTTTTGGATATTACTCCTCCAGATTCTGTCCAAAAATCTCACAAATCGTTACACAGTATCTCTATGGTCATGTGCTCAAGTCGGATCTGTCCGATATTTCATATTCCACCTTAATTGGCTATAATTGGCTTTCACAGTTTGCAAGATTGCCCCGTTTTGAACAAAAGCCTCAAATCATGAACACAGCATGCAATTTACGTGAAATCTTTCACACATTTTCTTACTAGGCTGAGGAATATATCCCACCCTTTTCACATTGGCCTGTTATAGCGCCACCAACAGGTTGATTTTTGCAAAACAGGTTGATTGGAACAAAATGCCTCAAATCATCCAATTGCCATACAAGGCAAACATGTTTATATTAATACTAAACATTTTGCCAAACATCTCACACAGTCCTATCCTCCTGGTGGAGACCTGTGCCCAGAAGGGCACTTTTTCTAGTTGCTAAATGATTCACATTGTTCTATCCATTGGCAAATCATCAACGTGTATGATATTACATTTTAGACCTAGGTACATTTTGCTTTGTTTAACATGATGTGTCGAAATTTTACTTTGACCTACAAAAACAGTTTTTTGTGTAAAATAATGTTTTCTACTTTCCCCATGTGCTTCCCAACTTCACAGCCAGGTGTAAATGATGGATGCTTACTAGATTTAAGCTCCCCTACAGTACCAGTGCATTCTGGTATTGTGAATCAATGCACCAACTTCAGTGTTTACTGACTGACCTAGCTGACCTATAATCACAATATATAATAGCACAGTGAGTCCCCCAGGGGTCAGATTTCGTGTTTTGATTTTTAATATAGCATCAACATCAGCTGTAGCCACTATAAACCCTATCGGCTATTTGAAACTATCCGATCTACGAGCTTGTTGATCAGCAAATCAACAAATCAGACCTTTACACTCAGTCAAATACATTTCAAATCATATGAAATAAAACATTGGGTCTTTAGTAGGGTCAAGGAGTAAACAGTGGTGAAGAAGAACAGCAGAGGAAAAAACACAAAAGTCAGTTGGCAGTGAAAATCAGAACAGCGCCACAGCGCGTTGAGAAATTTCTCTGTAGTGATTCATCAGCACTAGGGCCGTTGAGCTAAAGAATCCGCCAGAATGTTCCATTTGTACACCCTCAGAGTTAAATTAACCTTGATTTTACAATATAAATTGGGGGTCCCAGAGATAGAAATGCCATTAAATGGGGGTCCGTGGATGGACCGTGGACTAATTCATGAGAAACTAGCCCTAACCCTAACCTCACAAAAACAAGTAATCCGTGTTTGTTGGAAAAACATCAGAGGGGTTTGAACCCATGAAGTTATAAAGTTCAGATTCAAAGTCGGGTGTCTAGACCGCTAGACTACTGATGACACTGTCAGGATGGGGATCACGTTCTGTATTGACGATTTAAGCCGTGACGTAACCCGCTCTTCCAGAGCCACTTCCGGGTCTTACTCGAGGAAGCTTCCACATCATATATTTTCTTTGTCATAGACACTTGTACAGTTACATTAATAATTCTACTCGGGTTGGAAGCATTAAGGCCCATTTTAACCATCAATGGCTTCCTTTCTGAAAAATAACGTCATTGTAAAAAGATTCACGCGTTGCTAGTATTTACAATGAGAAGCGGATGGGATCTGGTGCCTACTAGTACCCGGATGTAACGTAGTAGGTAGGACTACAAATGACTACAACAAACACGCGGGAAAAACTCAAACTCGCGGGGAAAACTCGTGGGCGGAGCCTCACACCGGAAGGAAGTGACGCCCCCCCTCAAATACGACGCAGACGCAGTGATGCGGGTTTGATGATCACAGTTTGTTGAAAGTGCCACGTCACCCATCGTGCTCTTCGTCTGCAGGTAAATAATTTATGTTACTTTAATACTTAACGCTGTTTTTGTTGTTGTTACTTGTTATGTTGTTTATATATACTATGTAACTACACCAATGTTCAACCGTGTTCCTGTAGTGGATTCGTTAGTGTCGTTGCTTTGTAAACACGAGGGCCCGATTTCTAGTCCCGGTCGAGGCATTAGTGTTTTTCCTTTTTACCAACCAAACAAACGAAATACATTTCACATTTGGTCAAAAGGTCCATTTTATTCAGCATTTGAGCCACGGACCACCTATTTGTCTCTCACAATGGTGGTAAGTGGCTCAAATGGGTATGATGTTTGTTTGTTTGGTTGGTAAAAAAAAAAAAGACTTATTGGTGGGAATCGAACCCGGGTACCCATGTTAACAAAGCAAAGTCTGTAACCACTCGGCTAATATACAAACAAACGACAAGAAGTAGCAGTCTTCTACTTTCTCCAATTATGTAGTTTTTTGGAGATTAAGTAATGCAGATGCTTAACGACAATTAAACTATTGAGTGTAAAGATCTACTATTGGGGTCCATTTGGTTACCTAAATTAAATTGCTCTGTATTGTGACAGTAATCATTACTATAGTGTTATTCAGTAACAGTGTTAAATAGCTCTATAGTGTGACAGTAATCATTGCTATAGTGTTTGTTCAGTAACAGAGGTCTCCCGGTCTCTCCAGCTTTTTGTTGAACAGAAAAAGCATTTTCTGAAACTGGAATTTTATCCAATCAGGAACGCAGTCAGGATACAGATTAAACAAGTGGAATTGTAATGTAACAGACACAATTAGAACTGGAACATTAAGCTCATAAATAGCTACTTTCTCCTGATTGGCTTAACATTTGTCACCTACCTGAAATGTCTTTTTTTAAACCCTTTTCTATTTATTAAAGAGCTGGAGAGACATGAATATTCCTGTTACTGAACACACTCTATAGCAATGATTACTGTCACAATATAGAGCTATTTAACACTGTTACTGAACACACTCTATAGCAATGATTACTGTCACAATATAGAGCTATTTAACACTGTTACTGAACACACTCTATAGCAATCATTACTGCACGATATAGAGCTATTTAACACTGTTACTGAACACACTCTATAGCAATGATTACTGTCACAATATATAGCTATTTAACACTGTTACTGAACACACTCTATAGCAATGATTACTGTCACAATATAGAACTATTTAACACTGTTACTGAACACACTCTATAGTAATCATTACTGCACAATATAGAACCATTTAACACTATTACTGAACACACTCTATAGCAATCATTACTGCACAATATAGAACTATTTAACACTGTTACTGAACACACACTATAGCAATTATTACTGTCACAATAACTTTGTAATGCTACTGATGTTTGTGTGCAACATTTGAGCAGACAGGCCTTTTTTATGTCTATCAATCAAGTCACCTTAATTCAAGTGATAGATTATATACAGGGGCATGCCATGTGGTCTACCTGCACAGCCTTTGTGATCTACTGGTAGATCACGATGTACCTTTTTGGGCACCCCTGCAATACAGGATTCCTGTCCAGAATTGTTTTATTAAATATAGAGGGTTTAAGTCGTTCTGAATTTATGTGTGTTTCTTTTTCTGTCTTTCTTTCTTAGGACGGAGATCAAGGTAGACACCGTTGGAAGGCTCTAGCCAGCCAGCCCCGCCAGTCAGCCGGTGTAGAAAGTCAGGCTGCCAAGCCAGCGCACTTCAGCCATTGCAGCCAAGGGTTAGGGTTAGTCAGCTCAGCCAGGCCTCTCTCGAGGCCTGGCTCTCTGTCTGCCTGGCCCGGTCTGCCCCGCCATGCCTTGCCTTGCAGCAGAATCAGCCGGCCTGGCAAGCCAGCCAGCTCAGAATGCGAGCTCAGCAAGCCAGCGCAGCGAAAATCTTTACAAGCCCAGACTCAGGATGTCCAGCAGACAGCCAGGGTCTCCTACCTGACAGCCAACAGTCAGCCAGACCAGACCCGCATTTGCAGCAAGCCAGGCTCTCAGCCCTAACAGTGCAGTGCCTTTGATTAGTCATCCAAGCCAAAGGGTAGGGTTTGACTGCCCAGGCCTGTAGTGCCCTTGATTAGTCATCCAAGCCAAAGGGTAGGGTTTGACTGCCCGGGCCCAGTGCAGTGCCCTTGATTAGTCATCCAAGCCAAAGGGTAGGGTTTGACTGCCCGGGCCGCCTGCCAACTGCCAATGCTTTCCTGCGACCCTTCCTGCTTGCCAAGGTCTGCCACAAACTTTCTGTCCTGTCCTGGCCTGAAACTGGTTATTTCTGAGTCTGGGCTTGTAAAGATTTTCGCTGCGCTGGCTTGCTGAGCTCGCATTCTGAGCTGGCTGGCTTGCCAGGCCGGCTGATTCTGTTGCTGCAGGGCGGGACAGACTGGGCCAGGCAGACAGAGAGCCAGGCCTCGAGAGAGGCCTGGCTGAGCTGACTAACCCTAACCCTTGGCTGCCTCGGCCTGCCTGCTTGCCTGCCTGCATGCCTGCCTGCCTGCCTGCCTGCCTGCAAGTTGAATGAGGTGTGTAAACATTTATTTCACGGGTGTGGGTGTTGACCGTGGCTTTTGTGTTCTCCAGGTGTTTTTTGAAGGAGAGTGTCCTGTCCAGTGTAACTCCAAGTTTCATGGGGTGGGTATGGTTGGAGAGTTTGTGACCATCCCAAGTGACGCTCAGTTCTTTTTTCACGTCTCGGTTCCTCAGGTGGAAGCTGCATAGTTGGGTTGTTGATGGGTTGGGTTTCAGGTGGTTGTATTGTAGTAGCTTGACATTTCTTGGAGGGCACTTTCAAGGACAGATGCAATCTTCTGGAAGTCTGCTTGTTGGGTGGTAATGCAGAGGTCGTCGGTGTAGATGAAACGCTGGCATTCTGTGGGTAGTGGCTGGTCGTTTGTGTAGATATTTAAAAGGAGGGGGGCGAGCACGCTACCTTGTGGGAGGCCGTTCTTTTGGGCTTTCCATTTACTCCTCTGGTCATTTAACTGGACATAGAAGCGCCTGTTGTTGAGGAGGCTTTTCCTGACCATTGTGCTGTGTTGGACAGTGTCGTAGGCAGCAGAGAGATCTCTGAATGCTGCTCCAGTTATTTGTTTTCCCTCAAACCCATCCTCAATGTGGTGGGTGAGGTTGAGCTCTGTCCAGCACAGGAGCGGCTGGGACGGAAACCAGCTTGGTCTTTAGTCAGCTTGGTGTCTATGAGTGGCATGAGGCGTTGGAGTAGCAGCCTCTCATAGAGCTTGTAGGTGATGCAGAGGAGGGAAATGGGTCGGTAGCTCTTTGGGGATAATGGGTCTTTGCCAGGTTTGGGGGTGCAACCACTTTGGCCTTTCTCCAGACAGAAGGGATGGTTTTCTGTGCCATGCATGTGTTCAGCATCCCCGCAAGCCAGGTCTTTGCGTTAGGTCCCAGGTGCTGTATAATTTCTGCCAGTATGTCATCAATCCCTGCTGCTTTTCCAGGTTTCAACTTTCCCATTGCAGTTTCGAGTTCTTCTAAGTCGAAGGGTTTGGTTTGAGGGCTGGCTGATTGTGGTTGGTCTGATACCACTGTGCGATGGTATTCTCCTGTGGGATGGCGGCGGTGTTGGTTACGACTGTTGGCCACCAGTTGTGATGCAACAGAGGTTTGCTGTGACCGTGAATTATGGGTGGTGTGGTCTTCGCCAAGACGGCGTATTGTGGCCCATGCCTTCCTGCTGTTATTTGTCATGTTGGTGTTCTCTATATCTTTTCGTCCTGGGCATGACGTTAAACTGTTCCGTTCGAGAGGACCGGCGACCCTCGAATGTAAACAGCCACGAAAGGAAACTATGTGTGTGAGGTGTTCTCTATCATTTCATTCCAGACTTTCCTTCGTTCATCCCCAACTTCACTGTCTATCTCCTGTGTTCTCCATTCATCTTGAGCGATACACAGTCGTCTGATGTGCGGGGGGGAGGTGCCGGCTAGCGCATAAAGGCACGGGACAGGTGTTGTCTTGACGCATCCCGTGATGATGCGACAGGTGTCATTTAGGGCTGTGTCGACCAATTTGGTGTGACGTGATTGGCTCCAGCTTGAGCAGGCATACTCTGCTGTAGAGAAAGACAGGGCCATGGTAGTTGCACGGATTGTTTGTGGGTCTGCGCCCCACTTGGAGTTCACTAGTTTTCGCAGGATGTTATTGCGGGTGTTGACCGTGGCTTTTGTGTTCTCGAGGTGTTTTTTGAAGGAGAGTGTCCTGTCCAGTGTAACTCCAAGATACATGGGGTGGGTATGGTTGCAGAGTTTGTGACCATCCCAAGTGACACTCAGTTCTTTTTTCGCGTCACGGTTCCTCAGGTGGAAGCTGCATAGTTGGGTTTGTGTGTGTCTTTCTTTTTCTGTCTTTCTTTCTTAGGACGGAGATCAAGGTAGACGCCGTTGGAAGGCTCAACACAAGCCGAGGCCCCTAGAGATCCATCCCAAAGCTTCCCTCAGGGAGCCCAGCTAGCCAATGCAGCCAGCCAGCCCCGCCAGTCAGCCAGTGTAGAAAGTCAGGCTGCCAAGCCAGCGCACATCAGCCCTTGCAACCAGCCATTGCAGCCAGCCTTGCTCAGTCAGCTCAGCCAGGCCTCTCTCGTGGCCTGGCTCTCTGTCTGCCTGGCCCGGTCTGCCCCGCCTTGCCTTGCAGCAACAGAACCAGCCGGCCTGGCAAGCCAACCAGCTCAGAATGCGAGCCCAGCAAGCCAGCAGAGTGAAAATTTTTACAAGCCCAGACTCTGGGTGCCCAGACAGCCTGTGCAGCCAACAGCCAGCCAGCCCAGACCAGCATTTGCAGCAAGCCAGGATCCAACCCTTGCAGCACAGCCTTAGGCCGGATAGTCTGCACTTTGTTGCTTAACTGTGCCTTGCCTGCTTGCCTCGGTCTGCCACAAACTGTCTGTCCTGGCCTGCCTGTCTGAAACTGGCTCGCCTGACTGCGTGCTTGCCTGCCTGCGTTCTCTGGGCTCGCATTCTGAGCTGGCTGGCTTGCTAGGCCGACTGGTTCTGTTGCTGCAAGGCAAGGCGGGGCAGAACGGGCCAGGCAGACAGAGAGCCAGGCCGCGAGAGAGGCCTGGCTGAGCTGACTGAGCAAGGCTGGCTGCAATGGCTGGTTGCAAGGGCTGATGTGCGCTGGCTTGGCAGCCTGACTTTCTACACTGGCTGACTGGCGGGGCTGGCTGGCTGCGTTGGCTGACTGGGCGGGCTTGCTGGCTAGCTAGGCTCCCTGAGGGAAGCTTTGGGATGGATCTGCCTGCCTGCCTGCCTGCCTGCCTGCCTGCCTGCCTGCCTGCCTTGAATGAACTTGAATGAGGTGTGTAAACATTTATTTCACGGGTATGGGTGTTGACCTTGGCTTTTGTGTTCTCCAGGTGTTTTTTGAAGGAGAGTGTCCTGTCCCGTGTAACTCCAAGTTACATGGTGTGTGTATGGTTGGAGAGTTTGTGACCATCCCAAGTGACGCTCAGTTCTTTTTTCGCGTCTCGGTTCCTCAGGTGGAAGCTGCATAGTTGGGTTTTTGATGGGTTGGGTTTCAGCTTGTATTGTAGTAGCTTGACATTTCTTGGAGGGCACTTTCAAGGACAGACTCAATCTTCTGGAAGTCTGCTTGTTGGGTGGTAATGCAGAGGTCGTCAGCGTAGATGAAACGCTGGCATTCTGTGGGTAGTGGCTGGTCGTTTGTGTAGATATTTAAAAGGAGGGGGGCGAGCACGCTACCTTGTGGGAGGCCGTTCTTTTGGGCTTTCCATTTACTCCTCTGGTCATTTAACTGGACATAGAAGCGCATGTTATTGAGGAGGCTTTTCCTGACCATTGTGCGGTGTTGGACAGTGTCGTAGGCAGCAGAGAGATCTCTGAATGCTGCTCCAGTTATTTGTTTTCCCTCAAACCCATCCTCAATGTGTTGGGTGAGGTTGAGCTCTGTCCAGCACAGGAGCGGCCGGGACGGAAACCAGCTTGGTCTTTAGTCAGCTTGGTGTCTATGAGTGGCATGAGGTGTTGGAGTAGCAGCCTCTCAGAGCTTGTAGGTGATGCAGAGGAGGGAAATGGGTCGGTAGCTCTTTGGGGATAATGGGTCTTTGCCAGGTTTAGGGATTGCAACCACTTTGGCCTTTCTCCAGACAGAAGGGATGGTTTTCTGTGCCATGCATGTGTTCAGCATCCCCGCAAGCCAGGTCTTTGCGTTAGGTCCCAGGTGCTGTATAATATCTGCCAGTATGTCATCAATCCCTGCTGCTTTTCCAGGTTTCAACTTTCCCATTGCAGTTTCGAGTTCTTCTAAGTCGAAGGGTTTGGTTTGAGGGCTGGCTGATTGTGGTTGGTCTGATACCACTGTGCGATGGTATTCTCCTGTGGGATGGCGGCGGTGTTGGTTACGACTGTTGGCCACCAGTTGTGATGCAACAGAGGTTTGCTGTGACCGTTGTGAATTATGGGTGGTGTGGTCTTCGCCAAGACGGCGTATTGTGGCCCATGCCTTCCTGCTGTTATTTGTCATGTTGGTGTTCTCTATATCTTTTCGTCCTGGGCATGACGTTAAACTGTTCCGTTCGAGAGGACCGGCGACCCTCGAATGTAAACAGCCACGAAAGGAAACTATGTGTGTGTGAGGTGTTCTCTATCATTTCATTCCAGACTTTCCTTCGTTCATCCCCAACTTCACTGTCTATCTCCTGTGTTCTCCATTAATCTTGAGCGATACACAGTCGTCTGATGTGCGGGGGGGAGGTGCCGGCTAGCGCATAAAGGCACGTGACAGGTGTTGTCTTGACGCATCCCGTGATGATGCGACAGGTGTCATTTAGGGCTGTGTCGACCAATTTGGTGTGACGTGATCGGCTCCAGCTTGAGCAGGCATACTCTGCTGTAGAGAAAGACAGGGCCATGGTAGTTGCACGGATTGTTTGTGGGTCTGCGCCCCACTTGGAGTTCACTAGTTTTCGCAGGATGTTATTGCGGGTGTTGACCGTGGCTTTTGTGTTCTCGAGGTGTTTTTTGAAGGAGAGTGTCCTGTCCAGTGTAACTCCAAGATACATGGGGTGGGTATGGTTGCAGAGTTTGTGACCATCCCAAGTGACGCTCAGTTCTTTTTTCGCGTCACGGTTCCTCAGGTGGAAGCTGCATAGTTGGGTTTGTGTGTGTCTTTCTTTTTCTGTCTTTCTTTCTTAGGACGGAGATCAAGGTAGACGCCGTTGGAAGGCTCAACACAAGCCGAGGCCCCTAGAGATCCATCCCAAAGCTTCCCTCAGGGAGCCCAGCTAGCCAACGCATCCAGCCAGCCCCGCCAGTCAGCCAGTGTAGAAAGTCAGGCTGCCAAGCCAGCGCACATCAGCCCTTGCAACCAGCCATTGCAGCCAGCCTTGCTCAGTCAGCTCAGCCAGGCCTCTCTCGCGGCCTGGCTCTCTGTCTGCCTGGCCCGGTCTGCCCCGCCTTGCCTTGCAGCAACAGAACCAGCCGGCCTGGCAAGCCAACCAGCTCAGAATGCGAGCCCAGCAAGCCAGCGCAGTGAAACATTTTACAAGCCCAGACTCGGGGTGCCCAGACAGCCTGTGCAGCCAACAGCCAGCCAGCCCAGACCAGCATTTGCAGCAAGCCAGGATCCAACCCTTGCAGTGCAGCCTTAGGCCGGATAGTCCCCCTGCTTGCACTTTGTTGCTTAACTGTGCCTTGCCTGCTTGCCTCGGTCTGCCACAAACTGTCTGTCCTGGCCTGCCTGTCTGAAACTGGCTCGCCTGACTGCGTGCTTGCCTGCCTGCGTTCTCTGGGCTCGCATTCTGAGCTGGCTGGCTTGCCAGGCCGGCTGGTTCTGTTGCTGCAAGGCAAGGCGGGGCAGAACGGGCCAGGCAGACAGAGAGCCAGGCCGCGAGAGAGGCCTGGCTGAGCTGACTGAGCAAGGCTGGCTGCAATGGCTGGTTGCAAGGGCTGATGTGCGCTGGCTTGGCAGCCTGACTTTCTACACTGGCGGGGCTGGCTGGCTGCGTTGGCTGACTGGGCGGGCTTGCTGGCTAGCTAGGCTCCCTGAGGGAAGCTTTGGGATGGATCTGCCTGCCTGCCTGCCTTGAATGAACTTGAATGAGGTGTGTAAACATTTATTTCACGGGTATGGGTGTTGACCTTGGCTTTTGTGTTCTCCAGGTGTTTTTTGAAGGAGAGTGTCCTGTCCAGTGTAACTCCAAGTTACATGGTGTGTGTATGGTTGGAGAGTTTGTGACCATCCCAAGTGACACTCAGTTCTTTTTTCGCGTCTCGGTTCCTCAGGTGGAAGCTGCATAGTTGGGTTTTTGATGGGTTGGGTTTCAGGTGGTTGTATTGTAGTAACTTGACATTTCTTGGAGGGCACTTTCAAGGACAGACTCAATCTTCTGGAAGTCTGCTTGTTGGGTGGTAATGCAGAGGTCGCCGGCGTAGATGAAACGCTGGCATTCTGTGGGTAGTGGCTGGTCGTTTGTGTAGATATTGAAAAGGAGGGGGGCGAGCACGCTACCTTGTGGGAGGCCGTTCGTGTGGGCTTTCCGTTTACTCCTCTGGTCATTTAACTGGACATAGAAGCGCCTGTTGTTGACGAGGCTTTTCCTGACCATTGTGCGGTGTTGGACAGTGTCGTAGGCATTGTCGTAGACAGTGTCGTAGGGGCGGCTGTGGCTCAGGAGGTAGAGCAGGTCGTCCAATGATCCATGGGTCGGCGGTTCGAATCCCGGCTCCTCCTGTCTACATGTCGAAGTGTCCTTGGGCAAGACACTGAACCCCAAATTGCTCCCGATGTGCTGGTTGGTACCTTGCATGGCTTCCGCTGCAATCGGTGTATGAATGTGTGTGTGAATGGGTGAATGCAATGCACAATCTATGTAAAGCGCCTTGGATAAAGGTGCTATATAAATGCACCATTTACCATTTTAGAGAGATCTCTGAATGCTGCTCCAGTTATTTTTGTCTCCACCAGGCCGAAGGCATGGGGAGAGAGTATGTTTTGCACTCCG
The DNA here is from genome assembly GCF_951216825.1 of Electrona antarctica. Taxonomy (NCBI): domain Eukaryota; kingdom Metazoa; phylum Chordata; class Actinopteri; order Myctophiformes; family Myctophidae; genus Electrona; species Electrona antarctica. The sequence continues at coordinate 23,292,704 of NC_136811.1, forward strand.
TCCGTGTGTGTGTGTGTGTGTGTGTGTCCGTCCGTCTGTTACCAGCTAATCTCCGGCACCGTTAACCCGGTCGATGCCAAACTTTGCACACACACTCCCTGGATGCCAACGATGAACCTCTGCCCCACATTTTCCAGAACGGCCTGTTATAGCGCCACCATAAGGCAGCTTTTCACATTTTTTTACCTAAAACTGCACCGATCTGCGTGAAACGTTGCATGCACACTCCCTAGAGGCCAAGGACAAACCGTTGACCTGCATTTTCCGCATCTGCCTTTTATAGCGCCACCAGGAGGCCGACTTTTGTAAAACACATGTTTTGATATTACTCCTCCAGATTCTGTCCAAAAATCTCACACATCGTTACACACTATCTCTATGGTCATGTGCTCAAGTCGGATCTGTCCGATATTTCAGATTCCATCCTAATTGGCTATAATTAGCTTTCACAGTTTGCAAGATTGCCCCGTTTTGAACAAAAGCCTCAAATCATGAACGCAGCATGCAATTTACGTGAAATCTTTCACACATTTTCTTACTAGGCTGAGGAATATATCCCACCCTTTTCACATTGGCCTGTTATAGCGCCACCAACAGGTTGATTTTTGCAAAACACATTTTTGGAACAAAATGCCTCAAAAACATGTTTAAATTAATCCTAAACATTTTGCCAAACATCTCACACAGTCCTATCCTCCTGGTGGAGACCTGTGCCCAGAAGGGCACTTTTTCTAGTTTTCCCTCCCTTTGTCAGGTTTGGGGATTGCGACCACTTTGGCCTTTCTCCAGACAGAAGGGATGGTTTTCTGTGCCATGCATGTGTTCAGCATCCCCACAAGCCAGGTCTTTGCGTTAGGTCCCTGTATCATTTCTGCCAGTATGTCATCAATCCAACACCGTTTTTTGTTAATCATCGAATGAAATGTGGGAGTTCGGCAAGAGAAAGTTTAAAAAATCATAGCAAAACTTGAAAAAGTGCCACTCGGGGCTATTATAGGCCAATGTGAAAAGGGTGCCATTTCCTCTTACGCCTTGGATGGCAATTGGATGATTTGAGGCATTTTCTTCCAAAAATTTGTTTTGCAAAAATCCACCTGTTGGTGGCGCTATAACAGGCCAATGTGAAACCTGTACAACAAAACAAAAACTAAGGCACTGGTGTGGTACTTCTGGTTTACCGGAATGGGGTTCAACTCCCTGCAGTGCTCTGCTCAATTTGTTGTATTTACATGGTTCATTTTTATTTTCTGCTCATTGTGTTGCATTTTCATAGATAGCCCCCAGGTTCTTTAATGTGTTTGTACTCCCTACACTTAGGTTACCAAGTCTATTTATGTATTATTTATGTTCACTAGAACTAGAACCATTGATGATATGCACACGGCTGCCATCTTGCCAGCAAGGTGCGACCTAGGTGCAACTTCCCATAGACAGCCCATTCATCCAAACAGAAGTCCTATTTAATTCACCAACATGTACGAAAAGCTTGAATTATCATCTTACTATCTGCAAAGTGTTTGTTTCATAAAAATCCACTGATACTGGTGAAGGTCATTTACTAGTCTCATGAAGGTCTTCATTTATACTGGTGAAGGTCATGTACGAGTCTTATGAAGGTCATTTCTACTGGTCAAGGTCATTTCTACTGGTCAAGGTCATTTACTAGTCTTATGAAGGTCATTTATACTGGTCAAGGTCATTTATACTGGTCACGGTCATTTATACTTGTCAAGGTCATTTATACTGGTCAAGGTCATTTACTAGTCTTATGAAGGTCATTAGTGTCGGAGGGCATACTAGTATGTCGTTTTTTACGATTTCGGAGGATTTGAAAAAAGGTGAAAATCACGGAAAAGCGAAAAAGGCTATAGTCCATGGTGTTGGAGGGCATACTCTAGGGGGCCATTTTTCACGATTTCGGAGGATTTGAAAAAAGGTGAAAATCACAGAAAAGCGACAGGCTATAGTCCATGGTGTCAGAGGGCATACTATAGTATGTCGTTTTTTACGATTTCGGAGGATTTGAAAAAAAGGTGAAAATCGTGGAAAAGCAAAAGGCTATAGTCCATGGTCACGGACCACATACTGGTCAAGGTCATTTATACTGGTCAAGGTCATTTAGGGCATACTATAGTATGTTGTTTTTCATGATTTCGGAGGATTTGAAAAAAGGTGAAAATCAGGGAAAAGTGAAAGGGTATAGTCCATGGTGTCGGAGGGCATACTCTAGGGGGCCATTTTTCACGATTTCGGAGGATTTGAAAAAAGGTGAAAATCACAGAAAAGCGACAGGCTATAGTCCATGGTGTCGGAGGGCATACTATAGTATGTCGTTTTTCACGATTTCGGAGGATTTGAAAAAAGGTGAAAATCAGGGAAAAGCGAAAGGCTATAGTCCATGGTGTCGGAGGGCATACTCTAGGGTGCCATTTTTCACGATTCCAGAGGATTTGAAAAAAGGTGAAAATCGTGGAAAAGCAAAAGGCTATAGTCCATGGTGTCGGAGGGCATAATATAGTATGTCGTTTTTTACAATTTCGGAGGATTTGAAAAAAGGTGAAAATCGTGGAAAAGCAAAAGGCTATATAGTCCATGGTCACGGACCACATACTGGTCAAGGTCATTTATACTGGTCAAGGTAATTTAGGGCATACTATAGTATGTTGTTTTTCACGATTTCGGAGGATTTGAAAAAAGGTGAAAATCAGGGAAAAGCGAAAGGGTATAGTCCATGGTGTCGGAGGGCATACTCTAGGGGGCCATTTTTCACGATTTCGGAGGATTTGAAAAAAGGTGAAAATCACAGAAAAGCGACAGGCTATAGTCCATGGTGTCGGAGGGCATACTATAGTATGTCGTTTTTCACGATTTCGGAGGATTTGAAAAAAGGTGAAAATCAGGGAAAAGCGAAAGGCTATAGTCCATGGTGTCGGAGGGCATACTCTAGGGTGCCATTTTTCACGATTCCGGAGGATTTGAAAAAAGGTGAAAATCGTGGAAAAGCAAAAGGCTATAGTCCATGGTGTCGGAGGGCATACTATAGTATGTCGTTTTTTACAATTTCGGAGGATTTGAAAAAAGGTGAAAATCGTGGAAAAGCGAAAGGCTATAGTCCATGGTCACGGACCACATACTGGTCAAGGTCATTTATACTGGTCAAGGTAATTTAGGGCATACTATATTATGTTGTTTTTCACGATTTCGGATTTGAAAAAAGGTGAAAATCAGGGAAAAGCGAAAGGCTATAGTCCATGGTGTCGGAGGGCACTGTCAAGTGGCATTTCTTCCAAAGCCTAGTGGGAATATGCATGCACAGTTTCACCACAATCGGACGCTGCGTTTAGTAGTTGTGGCGATTTGTACAAAACAGGTACAAGGCGGGCTACTCCTGAAAAGTTTAGAAGCCAATTGTAGCTAATGAGGGTGGATTATGAGAAATCAAAAAACCCGTCTTGATCACATGACTATGGAGAGCATGTGTACCGATTTGCGTGAAATTTGGATAAAATCTGAAGGAGTAATATTAGAAAATGTGTTTAACATATTTCTTCCTCGGCCTAGTGGGAATGTGCGTGCACAATTTCACGGATATCACACGATGTGTTCATGATTTGCAGCATTTTGTTTGAAACTGAGCACTCCTGCGAACTTTGGAAGCCAATCTTAGCCAATCAGGATGGAGTCTGAGAAATCTGAAACACCCGTTTCGTTGAATGGCTCTAGAGAGACTGTGTACCAATTTGCGTGATGTTTGGACCAAATCTGTAGGTGTACTGTCCAAAAACTTGTTTTGCACAAAGCGGCCTCCTGGTGGTGCTATAACAGGCCGTTCTGGAAATTTTGTGGCAGAGGTTCATCGTTGGCATCCAGGGAGTGTGTGTGCAAAATGTGGCATCGACCGGGTTAACGGTGCCGGAGATTAGCTGTTCACAGACGGAAGGACGGACGGACACACACACACACACACACACACGGACACACGGACGGACGGACGGAGTGCAAAACATACTCTCTCCCCATGCCTTCGGCCTGGTGGAGACAATGAAAGAGGTACAAAAAGGAGAAAGAAAATGAGGACAGTGGGAAACCAGATGGGCAGAGACACGGAGAAGGAGAGACAGAGATGAGTGCTGATGAGAGCAGGGAATTACTGTCAGAGGCAGCAGGATCTTGAGCTATGTTCTGTCGTGTGAAATAATCTATAGCTTCCAGGGACGTAAATCGCTCTTCACATCCTCCACCCATCTCCAATGCAATACTCTGCTCCGGGAAAACAAACTGGGGGGGGTAATCAGAAATAGCTTGTAAGGAATGTACACTGCTGTGCATGTGTGTGTGTGTGTGTGTGTGTGTGTGTGTGTGTGTGTGTGTGTGTGTGTGTGTGTGTGTGTGTGTGTGTGTGTGTGTGTGTGTGTGTGTGTGCGTGCGTGCGTGCGTGCGTGCGTGCGTGCGTGCGTGCGTGCGTGCCCCTCACGGGTCCCTTTTTACCTGTAGTCTACACTAAATGTCTTCACTGTGTAGACACATTTATTTCTTTATTTTGATGTTCGCCTATTCTGACTCGCCTAGAATAGCGGACGCTATAGGGTTCATGTGGTTAAGGGTCATCAGGATACAGTGGCCGTCCCAGTGACTCTGTCTCTGTTTTAGAATCCACGGTTCTAGAATCTATTTAAAAGCAAGGAAGGAATCCTAAAAGGTCGGTGGGACTCTTCAGGCAGACATTCCAATGCAGACAGACTGGCAGCTCTGTCTCTTGCTGAGTACAGTATAGTCAACTGGGTCAACAGCCCGCAACCTGTCTCTAGGCATCACTCTATCACCTTGGGTCTAAAACCTTTTCATCTCATGGACCCCCAAATTGGTAAATGGTGCATTTATATAGCGCTTCACATAGATTGTGCATTACATTCACCCATTCACACACAGACACACATTCATACACTGATGGCGGTGGAAACCATGCAAGGCACCAACCAGCACATCAGGAGCAATTAAGGGTTCAGTGTCTTGCTCAAGGACACTTCGACACTAACTCTGGGGGAGCCCGGGTTTGAACTGGCAACCTTGCAGTTACTATCAAGCAAATCTACCCCTGAGCCACCGCAGATCCCCATCTGAAAATATTTTGTGTTAGGTACCCCTGTGCGCGATTTGTGTTTCAAAACTATTCCAAATCTTTCACATTTTCTTTTCAAGATGTTTTCATATGAGCAGATCTACAAGCTCACGGGGGTGTAGATCAGCTATTTTCAGTGTGTTTCAACTATGCTGAAAGTTACTTACCGGTACTCATACATGGACACGTCACACATGCAAGTGTATAGGTTACAGTACAGTGCCTGAATAGAAAAAAATAGATAGACAATATACGATAGACTTGTACCTTGTAATAGTTGAGAGAGGTCATCTTCTCACTAAGCCTGCCTCTTGCCTTCATCCTTTGCTCAGTCATTTCTGTTGAGGTTTAGGATGAGGATCCATCCCTGAGAGTGAGAGCCTCTACCTGATAATGGAAGTAAGTCTGAAATTACAAACTGCCTGATGTGAGAGACAGATGCTGATGTGTACAAAAAATAAATCACCTCCCGTGTGAAGTGAGGGGCGCTCTTGGCATCATACATCCTCTCATTCCGGCTAATAACAATGTGCGCCTCATGCACGTTCGTCTTCAATGTTTGTGTTGTTTATGTTACCGGCCTCAGACCTAGGGGAGTCTGGGTCGGTACAAGCGATACACAGGCTTGAATGCGCTGTGGATCTGTGAAAAACGAGGAATGGGACACATTCTTTAGTGTTGCGTAGCTCGATCAGCAGCGGTTTATTACTGACTGCGCATGTGCGGGACCGAGACTATAGGCAGTTCCTCTATGATTCACAGAAGCGCATGAGCGCCATCTATTGACTAGGAAGTCTAATAAGATGTGGCATCTCATAGAAAAGTGTCAATAATGTTAGAATAGTTCTAATAAATCTTTAAAAATGGGGGGTGTATGTTTTAGTGCAAAACTACAATAGAGGCTATTTCTGAACCCTCTACATTTACGCAATGTTTGTGTTTACACAAACACTCAAAACTGGCCATTCATTGTCAATGGCATTCAATGTTTGTGTAAGGACAATGTTTGTGTTTACACAAACCCTCAAAGATGGAGATATAGGAGGGGCTAGCGCCCCTCAGAAACTATAGGAGAGTGCGCATTTAATTATCATCATGCGCATACGTATATGTGTTATATGTATATGACTGTACACACGTTTTGTGCGTGAATGTGTGTGTGTGTGTGTGTGTGTGTGTGTGTGTGTGTGTGTGTGTGTGTGTGTGTGTGTGTGTGTGTGTGTGTGTGTGAGTGAGAGTGAGAAAGAAAGAAAGAAAGAAAGAAAGAAAGAAAGAAAAAGAAAGAGACTCACGTAGTGTGAGTGAGAGGCCCTCATCAACACTGATCAATATGCAGCTGTCCAGGGCTCTACAGGAAGTCTGGGAATGTGCTGCACTCAGCATGGCTCTAAAATCAACCCACAGTCAGAGATAAGAACGCACGCACGCGCACACGCACACGCACAAACACACACTATTTCAGGGCAGGAAGAAAGGCAGGTTGGCAGGTGCCAGGCGTCCTGTGGTGAATCCAGGTTACTTGTATGGACAGATCAGTGTCTTTCAGTTTTTTATTTACTTTCTTTTTGTGGGCATTCTGTATGCTTGACACAAGGCAAGCCATGTTTAGTTCATTTCATATACAAACAATTCGATGCGCCATTTGAAACAGATATTTACAGCTCTATTTTCAATGTTACTGTGGTAAGTGCTGAACTGACATACCTCGTCTGCTTCCTTGTATCATGTTTTAAAAGACGAATACAGTATTGATGAACAGTATACATAAATGTTATATCACATTTTAGTTTTATTTATGGCCCATGTACAAATTATTTTGTGGGTCCTGCATGGGCCAAAGGTACATCCACAGGTGGATCACGGAAATGAACACGTTTGGGGACCACTGGGAGGTCAGTGGGACTGGAGGGCTCAGGCCCAATCTGAGGCCACTCCAGACCACTGGGAGGTCAGTGGGACTGGAGGGCTCAGGCCCAATCTGAGGCCACTCCAGACCATGCAGTGAGAACATCTCTGTTAGGCAGAGGATGAAAATAAACAAGCAAAATACTATATGTTAATTTCACCCAGAGGGTTAAATTAACACTCAGGGTTACAAATGGATACATTAGCATTGAGGATTTGACTGTGTATTTGTACAAACTGTAGGCCTATATTGAAACTACAACTTGGACATCAGCTCGTGATCGTTGAAATCACTGTTTATTTGAAGCAGGATCATTTACTACAGTGATAAATAAATTAAATTATTCACTCCCCAAAATTATTTGGGGAGCGATTCTAGCCAAGGTTTATGTGGAGCGTGAGCTGTCAAGATGGTCAAACAGAATGAGTTTTGATGGGGTAATATATATATATATATGTAAATAAATACCATGAGAGGATGTAAAATATGAAACATTACCGAGCTATACCTTGATAAGGTGCACACCTAGGGGGAGGTGTGTGTGTGTGTACAGTAGTCAACACACTATATAAACCATTATATCACAGCCGTTTAAAAGAAGCTCAAATTCTGTGGTATATTGGAAGATGAGTGGGTAATAAGGTTGGGGTTCGATTGCTGGTTCCTTTATTTAATAGATTTTGAGTAGATTCTGCAAGGCCAGGGTCTTTTGTTTTTACCCCATTAAACTGTATTTCTGTTTGTCGTTCCAATCTGAAAGAGTATTGTTCATAAGTGCGATAAAGAAATATTTTTGGACTGATAAATTGTTTTATCTAGCTCTAGCTGCTAAAACAATATCAAAAGATTTGATATGGGATTCAAAGGTCTGTTGAAAATTACACTAACAATCGTAAATGACCAATTCCAGTCTGGTTCCCCCAGATGTGATCATAGGCCATAATGTGAAGCTACACTCCCACCCAACCTGACACAGACATACAAACAGAACTGGGCTGGGCATCTGGAAAGGATGACAGTATTTATATCAGCATCGGTCCGGGGTAGGATTTCTGGCACCAAAACATTGTCCCACCTGCTATTCCTGTCAGTACATGGTGGCAGGTTTCAGACTATAAGGGGTTAGGTGTCTCAGGGGTGTGTGTGTGCGTGTGCGCGTGTGCGTGTGCCTGAGGGGTTGCCAGACTGACAGACAGAGTTAAGGAGGTGAGACCGAGTGTAACAATTTTATCAGCTCATCACAGCAGATTATAGGAGATTTGTGTTTATGTGAGATGACGAATAACCTGTCTCGAAAGACAGAAACAAATCTGCAGGGAGGAAAGGAAAACATACACGCACACACACACACACACACCATCATATGATGGACTGTCCAACTGACTCTGTCACATACAAACTTCACCACATAACAGTCATCACTCACACGCACGGTGTCACCAAGGATGTCAACCAATAAGATTAAGGGAGCCAGACAACCTTTAGTAAACTGGACCTTAGTTGGCTCTGTGCACTAATGGCTCTATTTTCGTCACTGCCTATACCCCTTATCCCTCTACATCGACACGTTGTGAGCTTGTAGATCGGCTATTTGAACTATTCAAAAATGTTTTTCAAAATAAGGAAAATAAGTTTAGGGACAAGGGGTGTGGACCAGAATATGGATGCTGGGGTTCAAGTGGTTAAAATGACGGGAACACTACTAAATACTGAATGAGAATACAATTTATAATGCTCCAGTCTATGATGTAAAAAGAAAAACAGGAAATTCCTCATTACATTTATTACACAAAAAGAACAGCAAAGGCATCACTTTCATCATGTTTCACCACATTAACCCAACAGACTGTAATACCAACTGAGTGATGTTTTGATATGTATCTGTCCATTCAGTAAGTAAAAGTAGAAAAGTTTTTTTTTGTTCATTTCTTGTTTTCAGAAGTTCAGTTATGCATAAATGCAAAAGTTGGCTCGCATGAATACTGTTACGGTATTAGCTATTGGAAAACTGTAGCAATGAGCAAAGAACTAAAATGACCAATGTAAAACATAATGTAATTTGTTTAAAAAAAAAAGAAAACCAGCCTTTGGTACAAAGGTAGAAAAAGGGACGTAACAGGCTTATCTGTTGTTGCTTATCAGATAATGTGTGACATCTGCATTGTTATAATTATGTAACGTGTAAATGTAAAGCCATGAATAAAGAATGAACATCACAGAGAGGTTAAGTAAAAAAAAAAAAAAAAACTACACTGAGAAAAGTGAAGTTAAAATGTTAAGTTGACTAAAAGCGAACCTTAACCTAAATCCAACATACTATACATTTTGTCACATTTTCTGTATTAGGCAAAAAAAGAAACTTGAAAATCAGATGAATTTGAATGGATTCGGACAAAACATTTTAAACAGTTCTTTAATAGGAGCTAGCATACGGTTTCTTACAGTGTACATGTAGCTATAACAAATGGCATTATTAAAGAGTCCATTGTAGTTAGACCTGCAAGGCTACACGTGTCAAGGCTAGGCTCCAGACCTGAGCAAAGCACATTATTTCAAATGGCTGAGATTAACATGAGGTGCACTTATTCTAAATTGCCTCGCAAGTGATGTTTTCCCTGTCCTCTGAGGCTACTCACATTGCTTGGCAAGTTGTCGGAGCACACCTCGATAAGCTGAGATACTGTAGAATATGAAACGGTTTCAGATGTACGGAATAATTATTTTGCCTAAGCTCCACTGGATGGGAAATACATTCTAAAAATGAGTAGGTCAAGGCTAAAGCACTTCTGACTCAGTACTTTTGAGTCCATTTGGTTACATTTGTACACACTCGGAGTTAAATGAACGCTCTGGGGTTTATAGTGTAGGAGTAAGCAGACAGACTGGGTTAAGGGTTTGGTATGTACAGAGGTCATGGAGATTGGAAGGAGACTCAAGGTTCAGGGTTGGGGGATTAACGGTGATAAGCAAAGGCATCTTGTTGCATCGCAGGGATCAGTCAGGACATTTCAAATGATCACTGTCTCCATGTGAAAGGCTGAGTAGGAGGAGAAGGAGGACATGTGTTTCAAATGATCACTGTCTCCATGTGAAAGGCTGAGTAGGAGGAGAAGGAGGACATGTGTTTTAGTGGGATAGAGGGTGGTGCAAGAGGAGTGGTTGAGGGCGACGAGGAGGTGGAGGAGGAAGAAGAGGCGGAGCAGTTGGCCCACCGAGAAGGGAGGCGTCGGTTTGCGGGCCAGGCAGGCCTGGAGAAGTTCTTCTGGTTGGAGGAAGAGGAGATGGAAGAGTCTTTGTTTTCCTGAGGAGAAAGCAATGAATTAACATTAAGGATTATCACACCCTTCCAATCAACCACTAAATTCACCAGTTTAGATACTTTACATTTTGTCACTTGTCCCATCTGTAGTCCCATTCTTGCCCCTAAGGAAAACAACAAGTATATTTAAAATAAAATGGTCAATACATTGTCTGGTCCTGTGGCAAAAGAAAAATAATTTCACGACACAGTAGAAAAACAAAAATGTACATGCAAGAGAATAGTTGTATATACTGTAGAACTTGTAGAACTAGTCAAATTATATTTTTGGAAACCTCTCCATTTCATTATGATTTCAATACTCATTGATCAAGGTTAAATCAACATTTTAGGCCTGGGCCGTGGCTCAGCGGTCCAGGCACCTTGGCTGGTAATCCAGTCTGGCAGTGTGCCGCGGGTTCGGGACGGCCTTTACTGCATGTCATCCCCCCATCTCTCTCCCCATTTCCTGTCAGCCTACTGTCTGTCCCTCCATAAAAAAATATAAAATAAAGGCAAAAGCCACACAAAAAAACCCATTTAAATCAACATTTTATCTGTTCCAAGTACAGAGATTACCTCTCGCTGCATTCTTTCTGTGTGGCACGATTAAATTGACCAGATAATCGTTGAAAATCTGAAACATAATTCCTGTGGTCTGCTTAGGGCTTTCAGTCGTTTGGCTGTTTCCAGATATTTCTGTAATCAAAGTAACGTGAGGGCCTGAAAACGACTTCCAAAAAGAGGCCCTCACAATGAAAGAGGAGCTTTTCTGGAAAGGTGGATGCGTTTGTGTGTGTGTGTGTGTTGGGGGGGTATTGACATCCTGCCAGCTTAGCTTAGTGTGCCACACCACCACTTCCTTTTATTAGGAGCCTTTTAGCAGTGCAATGGCCCAGATGCCAAGATTATAATCGAGGCTTTGGCCCGCTTCTCTCTCAGAGCACATACCAGAAATAAACACTATTCCCATTGGAGTTGTCCTCAGCCAAGGACAATCGCTGAGCCTTTCACAAGGCAACAGAATACAATGCAACAGAATGTGTGACGTCCTTCATTTACAGTGGTAGTACTGGGCTTGCAAGCACATTTTTTACTTCAGTATTGACTAAAGCATTTATGTCTCAAAATAGATGCTAAAACATATTGTGTCCGCACACACAACATGTACTGTAGACTCCACTCACCTGCATTGTAAGACACGCCTCTCTCACACTGATGGCAGTGTGGCTGCTGAGCTGTGCAGTGTGTGTGATGTGTGTGTAAGAAGTCTGTGAAGAGTGCGTGTGTCGCGGGACGGGAGGTTGCGGCGCAGGCTCCATGTCCAGCATGTCCAGCAGTTCTGCGACCTTCTCCTCGTGCCTGGTGGGACTGATGTTGGGACTCGAGGCAGCCTGCTTCTGTTGGTTCTGGTGCTGTTGAGTCCAGGCCGCAGTCTCGTAGCTCTTCAGAATCCTCTCCACCGCTCCGTAATTAGACCGCGAGCCCTCGGGCCGTGGATAGGCAGCCAGAGTGAGGGGCTTCCATGGGTGGTCGTTCATCACGCGAGGCCCAGGCCTGGAGGTGTCAGGCTGGGCAGGGGTACGCCCTTGCTGTGCTTGGTGACCTGATGGTGTCAGCTGTTGTGGCCTGGATTGAGTGACGGGCTGCTGGGGCGAGTCGCTGAGTGCCACGCGGTGAACCCTCGCCTCTTGGGGCTTTACCCTGTTGGGACTGGACCCGGACAAATGATGGGTTTGCCCAGACATGACTGTCTCTGTGGTGGCTCTGTGCTGCGTGCACCTGGTGGGGCTGCCAGGGGCCTGAGGTTTGCCCTCGACCTCCGCGGTCACCTCTTTGGGTCTAATCTGCTGAGGTGAAAGGTTAATAGTGAGTTCCGGGTGCACTCTGACTTCTTGACCGTGGCAGTCCTTTCTGCTTCTCTTGAGCCTCATTTCAGGGATGTGAGGAACAGGGTCAGAGGTGGAGGGAGTTAGCGTATTAGCACATTGCGGACGAGGGTCAACGGTGGCCTCTCTGCGTGGTGGAACCTCATTAGAGACAGATGCGGCCACAAAAACAGGTTCACAAACCACTTCTGCATTGTGCTGCTCCTCCACCCCCCGGCCCATTTCAGCCTGAAACAGAGTTCTGTTAAACTCAGCTGTTTTCTGTTCCAGCATTATATTCCTTTTAGAGCCCTGGAGGCTAAGACAGGCAGGGGGTGAATCCAGAGATGACAAAGGCAACTCTACAGGTGATTCTTTGACAGTGAAATGCATTTGATGTTGCTTAGGCGTTTGTATTAAGTTTTTAAAAGCAGGCCTGTTGTCTGAGCATGAGTCTTTTGCAGCAGTCAGTATGTTGACTTCTGAGAAGCTTTTCTGGACAGGCACATATGCAGATAATTTACTGCCACTGAACTTACTTGAGTCACATGACCAGCGGTTGTGGCAACAGCCGCCGTTGCAGTTGGAGTTAGCTGGTGCGGAACAGGACACGACCACACTGTCAGTCAGAACTTTACCTTCATTCTCCTGCAGCATAGCCCCAAACTTTCTCACAATAGATGGACTGGGACACTTGTTGTCCACCAGAACACAGGGGCTGTGACAACTTCTGCCCGTGATCATTGAGGATTCTGGAATTTGAGGTTCTGGCTCTGGGGTGGAGCTGCTCAGGTTCCAGGACGCGGTACGAGGAGGAATGGGTGGTGCTGCATGATGTGTAGACATCTCAGCAGGTGTTTCTGGGCTTTCATCACCGTCGATCACGTTGTCTGGCCGATTGCTATTGGTCTTCCAAGATTCTTTCTCCTTACGATTGGCCCGCCAGGTATTATCTGGTGACACAGTAATCCAGTTTTCCTTCTCCATGGCCCGGAGGTCCTCATAGATCTGGTTGAGATCACAGAGGGGTTCCTCAATCACCAGGTCGGTTTTAACGTGGAGCAGCGTCTCTCTCTCCTCAGGCAGGTATAGAGACTGAGAACGATTCCTCAAGGGAATAAAAAAAAGTAGGGGGGAGGGGGGACATTCAGATTAAATTAATGTCAATATAATTATAATACACTGATATTTACAAACTGCTAATTTAGTACACAACTTAGATAAATACAGAGAACAAATTCCATATAATGTGCCCCCCCCCCCCCCCCCCCAATAACAACAGCTTATATCAACAATCAACAACGATTTCACAACACTGTGCTTTATGTGCGCTACACACAAACCAGACATACAGATGAACACGCTCGGCTGTACACAGCATAAACAACAGGGAGTGTTGTTGGCATTACGTTGTCCTAGCAACAGGTGGTTTATTTACCTCTTGTCCCCGCTCTTCTTTCTGATCTCGTCCTGGTAACTGCAGAGCTCTTCGCTCACACGGGCTATCTCCTTCAGAGCCTGGCGAAGAAGAAGGAGATGAAAGAGTGTGATTGAGATGCATGGGTGTTCATTTAACTCAGGACATTAAATAAACACTTCCGGAGATACATTTACACTCTTTAACATCATAATATCTTTCTGACCACTTTAACCCTGGTATAGAAATTTAATTAATTATTTTCTGAAAGATTCAATTTAGTTTTCAAAGAAATCTACCAGCTCACACTGCATGTTTTGATCGGCTATTTTTTTGAGTGGTGTAAACCACTCCTACAACTGGCTTTGTTAGTCTGTCTGTCTGTGCTCAAAAAATGAGCACGGTTGATATGGTCACCCAGTTCACACGGGTGTGATTTCATTACGTCAGACATTACGTCAGACCACAGCTAATCAGTCTATATAAGACCTTACACCACTCAGTTCACACGGGTGTGATTTTTTAAGTAGTTAAGTGGCTACATTTATTATTGCTAAAATGAAAAGAGAAAGGTTCAGTTCATTGTGAGGCTGTTTAAGAACATGGAGTGTGATATAAGCAGAGATGGGAGTACATAATACAGGAAGGAAGGTACAGTACATAGTAACATTCTGAGCGTTAATTTAACAGAGTTGAATTAACACTGAGGACACTGTGTGTGTGTGTGTGTGTGTGTGTGTGTGTGTGTGTGTGTGTGTGTGTGTGTGTGTGTGTGTGTGTGTGTGTGTGTGTGTGTGTGTGTGTGTGTGTGTGTGTGTGTGTGTGTGTGTGTGTAGGAAAAGAAAATGGGATTTGTATGGGTTTTATGTGACCCATAAAAATTGGTCCGTGACGCACAAATGGGTCCTGATCCACTGTTTAGGAAACACTGGTCTAGACTCTAACCTAGAGTGTAAGTGGTTAAACGCGAATAAAGTATATACGTTCAGTTTTTGCGTGGGTGGGGGGGGGGGGGGTCTAAACTCACAGCATTGAGAGCAGTAGTGTTCTTCTTCTTGTCACTGCTGTAGATCAGCTCTGCACTCAGAGGACCTCCTTGAGGGCTGGCGGACCGATGGACATTTTTTGGATTCCCTTTAGAGACATTAGTATTCAACTCCAGCAGTCCATGGCCCTGAGCCCCCTGCAAAGCAGCATCCAGCTCTGCTGTGTCCGCAGCGTCCTGGCTGTTAATGTCTGGATGTGGTTGCAGCAGGCCTCTGTCTCCCAGCTCGCATGACTGCTTAACTTCGGCATTGTTATACTGGGAAAAATTGTCACAGACACTGGGTTCTCTATTGAAACTTGGCGAGCAGCTGCCACCGTCACCGCTGATGTTGCTTCGCCGATAGAAGCCTGGAAGCGGCGGCGGTTTGGGAGGATCCGACTGGCTACTACAGCTGAGGTGCTCAAACCGTGACTGGTTGCTGAGAAGACTAGAGCCAGTGCTGGTGGATTGTAGGCTGAGCCTAAGTGCAAGGTTGTCATCGTAATCCTGTGTTCCACTGTCGAGGTCATTCGTCCCCATCCCTGTCCCAGTCCCCTCTCGCTTGGCCCTCACCTCACAGTAAAGCTGCAAATAGAAAAGATCTGAGAATTAACCACTTTGAACCTGGCTTCCCAATTTTGGGCATGTCATTATACTGTAGGTGAAAATGTCAAAAATTGCAGATGTGCAAGCTCACACTTTTTGAAGACCCCCTGGACTAAACGGCATTACGGACATATTGGTACAGATAGTGGTACAGATAGCACACAGCATGTAGTGGTCAATTGGTACAGATAGTTGTTGGATAAAAGGTCAACTGCTTGTGCACACATCAGATGTATCATTTCAGAATCAATAGAGAGGTGGGGGACTAAGGGGGTTCCAGTAATTTTATCTAGCATCAAAATACTTAAATCCTTACTGCACCCCCCCATCTCTCTCCCCCTATCTCCTGTCAGCCTACTGTCTATCCCTCCATAAAAAATATAAAATAAAGGCGAAAGCCACAAAAAAAACATCTTCTCACTCCAGTGTTGATTTTCACAACAAATTTTTATTTTGTTTTAGTCATAGTCTTTTGAATAAAATTTCATTTCGTTTTAGTCATATTTTTTAGCCAATAGTCTTAGTCGACAAAATTACACTGTCTCACTCTTTGGCTTTTTCCACTGTGTGTGTGTGTGTGGTGTGGTGTGATGTGTGTGACTATGTGTGTGTGTGTGTGTGTGACTGTGTGTGTGTGTGTGTGTGTGTGTGTGTGTGCGTGCGTGTGTGTGTGTGTGTGTGTGTGTGTGTGTGTGTGTGTGTGTGTGTGTGTGTGTGTGTGTGTGTGTGTGTGTGTGCGTGCGTGCGTGCGTGCGTGCGTGCGTGCGTGTGTGCGTGCGTACGTGTAGGAACCGGAATCGGTTCCATCACATTTGGAACCGGTTTATCCCACTACCAGAAGCAGCGAGTGCATACACGGCATAGGTTGATGGATTATGACAGCTCCGTTCGGCAGCCGCCAGTAAACTGCCGGTACCGTTAGGCAGCCGCCAGTAAACTGCCGGTACCGTTAGGCAGCCGCCAGTAAACTGCCGGTACCGTTAGGCAGCCGCCAGTAAACTGCCGGTACTGTTGGGCAGCTGCCGGTAAACCTTTTATGGTGTGATGATTATTTTTCATGCAATTGCCTATTGTAGCACTTGGAACTGGAATTACCTCTGGCCTCCTATCCAGGCATCCTGAACTAAGAACTATTTTGTGACCTTTGGGCGCCCTTCTTGCAAGTTCTCATGCAATGTCTGGACAGAACTACTGCCTTTGAGCTTTCCATATTCCTCTCATTTTCTGGTCTCAAGACGTCAAATGAGAGACACATGTTTTTCCTGTGCCTTAGCGCTCCGAGTTATTTTGTATGGTTTCGCTCAAAACACTAATCTCCTTCTTGGAGCAAGTCCGATTTTAATTTGCTGGTAAACATAGCCATGGGGGGTCCAGCATCAACTCTCCCATGTCACAAGCTTTCTCTTGCCATCCTTAATATAAAAGGAAAAAGTCCACAAACTAAAGATGAATTATTGTAGCATAAAGCTTTTTCTGTGATTCTAGTTTCTTTGTTTGTTTGTTTATATATTGATATTTGTGAAATATGAGACCTCAAATTGTTACTGATTGTTGCGGGAGGGACCTACAGTAGGCACAGTCCCTAATTCATAATTGTTTGACTGTGAAATTAAATACTGCTTGATCGGGTATACGAAATAGAAACAAATAGTCAGCTAAATACATTTTCAAGATCAGATTCTGTTTGTTGATATCAGAATCTTGGGTGTCTGGTTCAGTTCTTTGGGCTCATAAAATATGAATTGAATGAATGAAATGTATTGAAAGGATAAGAGAGGTGAACCATCTCCTCTCCAAATTAAATGGGAATAATACATTTTGTAATTCTGTCCAATCTTACACCTCTCACCACCGTGATCCTCTTGTACCCGTCCCTAACCCTACCATTCAACACAAACTGAGCGCAACAACTGCAACAAGCATACTGCACCTTATACAAGTATAGAGTAGTCCACCGATGACAAGTGGCATACAGACCCAGAACAAAACTGGATATGTGTGTCTATTTATGAGACTATCAATTTTTTATTTCTCTCGTCCATTCCGCAAAAGAAAAGACTAGTCATACTTGTAGAATCAAGAGTTTGTGTACAAACTAACATGTTTCTTCCATCAAGGTAATGTGAACTTTTACAGTTCACATCACATACAGTTTTACCGTCCAACTCGGGCACTGTGACAGTTTATTTTTGTGTATGTGTTCCAGGGCTGTCCAAAGGCTGTGCAGGTAGATCACATGGAAGAGGAAGAACATCTGCACACCAGTTTGTAGAACTCCAAGACTTACTTTATTTTAAGGCAGCATTTTTGTTGCCTTAAAATAAAGTAAGTCTAAGAACTCTACAAACTGGTGTGCGGATGTTCTACCTCTTCCTTGATGTAGACAGGTAGATCACATGACATGCCCCTATAATATTTAATTTAAATATAAAACAAATGAATTAGGGTGACTTGATTGATTGATGAGTGTTGCTGTCTGTGGTAGAATTACAATTTAAATACAAAAAAACCTAACCTATTCCATTTCTCCCCTTCGATTTCCCATTCCAAGCGCATTTGTCATGTAACGCCAGCTCTGCTATTCCAAAGACCCCTCAAGTATTTTCAGCGATAGTATAATACATTTGTCCGGTCAGTAGATCTTGTTCAGCTGGTCATTTTGAAAGTAGCTCTCAAGTAAAAAAAAGTGTGGGCACCCCGGTTTAGACGCTCTAATGCATCTATCACAAAAATGGGCAGTGACACTCGGTGGTGAACAAATGCTATAACGCTATTTTCGTGCTTGGACAGACAGACCTAGGGACAGACCCAGGGACACACATAGCTGTCTATAGGAGTGGTTGCACCACTCAAATATGCGACAATAGCGGATTTACAAGCTCACAGGTCACAATTAGGATTAAGTGGTTAATATGGGACACTAAAGCTTGCTGTGCTAAATCTGTCTGTGATCAAACATTCTAACACCATGTTAGATCCTGCTCATCCATCCATCATTCACAATATAAGCCACATGATGTACATCGGATGTGGAGTCTCTGCTTACCACATATAATTTCTCCCAACAATCTCCCAGTTGTAATTAGTCAAACTGTTACTGGAAACTATTTCCAGTACACAATACATAATGTAGAATTGGGGTTATGTTTTTGTGCTGTACCTTTATACTGTATACTGCAGTTGCTTCTTGGATTATACTACACATAAATTAAACCAACGCTTACAGTAATACACACACATACGCATGCACGCACAGACAAATCCAGTTAATTAAAAAAATATTTTAACTTTCAGAAGATGATCTCCACTATAGATTTTGCTGTGTACACACAGTATAGTATATGCATGCCAGATTAACAACAGGCCGGTCTGTTGGTAATCTATCAATTCTAACATGCTCCATGGTATCTCACCTCCTCTATCTTTCCCTGCATGTCTCTCAGCTGGCTCTCCCATTCTCTCCTCTCTGTGTCGAACCTCTCCAGAAGCTCAGCCTTCTCCCGCAGCCAGTCTCTCTCGTTGTGCTCCAGCCGACAGCGGAGGTCCATCGCCGCTGTGTGAGTGTCTGTCAGGAGCTTCCTCTGCTCTTCCCTCTCCCGGCGGAGCGACGAGGTTTCGCCGCGTGCTTCCACAGCGTTCCTTAACACCACTGGTCCAGCAGGACCTCCCGCTGACTGGACCCCAGCACCAACCAACCCTACACCTTCTCTAGCCTCCAGCTGCAGTGCAGAGGAAGCGAGAGAGAGAGACAGACAGACAGAGAGAGAGACAGAGTGAGGGAGAGAGAGAGAGAGAGAGAGAGAGAGAGAGAGAGAGAGAGAGAGAGAGAGAGAGAGAGAGAGAGACAGACAGACAGACAGAGAGACAGAGTGAGGGAGAGAGAGAGAGAGAGAGAGAGAGAGAGAGAGAGAGAGAGAGAGAGAGAGAGAGAGAGAGAGAGAGAGAGAGGAGGGAAATTGGAGGATGAGAGGGGCGATGGGTATGGGGAGATGGGAGCGAGCAGGAGGGGGAGAGAGGGGGAGGAGTGGGAGAAGTTGGTGGAGGCCAAGACAGAGAGCGAGAGAAAGAGAGGTGGGAGAGGGAGGTTGAAATAAGGAAGAAAACAACTATTAGACACCCACAGTAAAACCCTGAGAGACCTGAGTGTAAAAATTGACCCGTCATGTTCTGAGTGGAATTGCGGGAATGAAGGAGTGGCAGGAAGTGAGGTGGAGGAGTAGAAGGAGTGAAAGACCACTGGGACGAGTGTGAATGGGTTCAGAGGAGGGAAGAGAGGATTGAAAGACAAAAACATCCTGCCAGAACTCTAACTCACAGGGATTCACTGATGGTCTCTGTGGCACTTTTCTAAAACAGGATATGTGCAGGATATACTGTAGCGGATTCAAGCACAGTAAAGTGTGTCTGCAACGGATGCACACGATGGCAGTAAAAGGATATGTGGTTGTTCAACTGCTCAGATTCGCACAAAGAATCTCCTGTCTCCTGGACAAGAAACTGGGCCTGAAACTTGCATGATTCCCAGAGTCATATTTGTTCGGCTCATGCAGAGATGGACAAAATGTTTTTCAGAGGAGTTTAATTTAAACGAGAATAGTACTGAATGTCCTGGCTTGGTTTTTAGGGGGCCAAGCAGCAAGCACCTCAGCCACCTGTTGTATCTGTTAGTTTTATTGTCTCTGCCAGGCCAGACTGCGGTGTGTATTCACTCCTGTCTATCCATCCGTCCATCTGTGTACAGCTAATCTCCGGCACTGTTGGCCCGATCGACGTGGAACTGTGCACACTACACACACTCCCTGGATGCCAGAGCAGAACCTCTGCCCAAATGTTTCACCTCAGACGGCCCTCTACTTTGTCTCTAGCATGTTTTTCTTATGCCCTGCGGCAGCACAATTTAGGTAGCGAACATTCATTCTTGTTCACACAAGAGAAGAGTTTGTCTTATCAATAAATCTGTAAACATTAACACAATCTGTGCTATATATATATATATAATCTTTTGAATTATTATTATTATTATTATTTATTTATTTTTACTCACATGGTAGAACAGTCCAATCCAACGTGCACGTGTGCATGCTTATTAGTCCTTTTTCTGCTCAAAATGAGACAGAATCCACGGATCTTATAAATACATAATCCAACATCACGCTGATCAAAACAACTCCCTCGCGGGTCCTCCACAGATTAGAGCGAAGCCACACTACAGCTGGTGGGGGGCTACACTTCCTGGTTGCCCAGGGGCTCTTCTTCTACACTGGTATTTTGCGCATTTGTTTGGCACTGGCCTCACGATCCTCTACGAGTGTAACGGAAGGAAATGTGTTAAGCACAGCCGTGACGTGAAGGTCATTGTGATGTAAAAAGTTCAGTCATTCCACTACCAGACATTCCTCGATATCAGTTACCCATTCATTGTCAGTGAGGTAGTTGCAGGATATCTTGACATAACAGATAAAAAGTCATGGCTCTCAGGTTGATCTCAGGATCATGTTCACAGATCTACACTGACATGTCTTGAGCCACAGGGATAACATACGTGCGTTGTTAAACAGGGTGCTATTCCACTTTAAATGTATTCAAAGCCGAGGTTAGGCTCAGAGCAGGACAACTCCACTTTTTGTGGTTGTTGTGTGCATTTTCGTGTGATAAAAACTGAAAAACATGCAGTCTATGGAGTTGGAATGCACCCAAGACAACGCCTATGTGTACGTGCATGTGGTATGCTAGTGCGTGGTTGGTGCGTGGTGTGTGGGAGGGGGGAGGGGATTGGGGGGGGTTAGTATTCACCCACAGACATCAAGCTAGGCCTTCTTTGAACCCTTGGTCATGAGTCTATTTCTGCCTGTGGCCTGGGGTCACGAAATTATGGCGTAGGGAAACAACACAGACCTTTTCTGTCTGACTGTGTCTCTTTTCAAAGTTCTCCACAATTAGAGATGGAGGTCAAGCGCTGTCCACAGTCTATTTAAACACCCTCAAATAAACAAACAGTGAAAGTGCAAAAACAAGGTGGTTGGAAGAAAAATGGAGAAGCCGGACTTCCACTGACAAGACTTTTGCTGACTGTCTGTATAGAGAAACTACTTTACAGTACACAAAAGTAACACTACATTCAATCGGAACACCAGTGGAAGAAACAAACGTAAGCAAACTTAAGAGAATCAAGCACATAGAGTGTAAGTTATATACTTCAAAGAAGCCATCTTCTGTTAACTTGGCTACCGTCACTGCTGTACAGTGTATATAAAGGTGACTGTGTCACCATGGTGGCCCACTATAAATAGGGGACACAGAGCTAACGCTTTACAATGTCACATTCCGAGGGGAGGGGAAAGCAGAGGAGGGGAGAAAAGGGGAGAGGAAAGGAAAAGGAGAAGAGGAGAGGCGGGAGAGCTGGCTGCTAGCCTGCTAAGCCAGAGTGAGATGTCTCTAGCTGCCAACAGCTTTCATAAATCACTGGTATGCACTGAAATATGCCTGGAAATACCCGGCCAGAGACCTATGCCTGCAATGCTTGTTTGGTGGTGGTGGTGGGGCCAATTGGTTTGTAGAGCCATGCACACAAACTCTCATGCACGCACGCACGCACGCACGCACGCACGCACACACGCACACGCGCGCACGCACACACACACACACACACACACACACACACACACACACACACACACACACACACACACACACACACACACACACACACACACACAGGCCAAGTATGCTGTTAATACAAGGCCTGTATTCATAAAGTAGATTAAAGTGTTTGCCTTTCCTTCAGAATAAGTGTGATTTGACAACTTTAGGCATGATACTTGATATAATAGGAGTAGGATCACTGGTCAGGTCACAAACTCCAGCAACTTCAACAGAGATGTAATTGTTTCAAATGAGCTCTCACATGATACAGAAATGTCTGGTTTCTCTAACTACAGCATCTCTTCCTTTTTTTATAAGCCCTAGACTCTACATGGAGAAATAAAATATTTGATTCTGGGCTGGAACAAGTGTAAAGTAAACCCAAGCCCTGACTTAAACAAATAAAGTTAGGATTTCCTACACAAACCCTGGCTTACAGTAATGTGTTTAGTCCCGAGGAGAACTTGGTGAATATGTACCCAGAAGTATAAACTGTGGCAGGATGTGGTGTGAGGAGAAAACAACTTTTATAATGATGCCCCTCCCACCATACCATACTGTTGCTCTATTCCAAGACAACATGTCCCTCAGCCTGTTTGTGCAATCAATGGAAAAAAGCATGCGTGCGTGCCTGCGTGCATGCATGTGTGTGTGTCCATTTCAAAGCCAAGTGTAGGACAAGTGAATTCCAGGCATTTATCCAGGAAAAAGTCTATTTGATACAACATGGATTTATAATTTGAAATATGCCTTTTACCGTACATTTCCCTCTCTCTCCGTCTGTCTCTCACTGCACACAAAATCCCCATATCTCTGATTGGCCTGTGTGTGTTAAAGCTGGAGGGAAGGGAAGGCATTTGAAGTCTAATGTAGATGACTCACAGACACTGGCATGATGGTATACATTTCTGAGAGTAAGTGAGTGTGTGCATTCCTATAACATTGTGTGTGTGTGTGTGTGTGTGTGTGTGTGTGTGTGTGTGTGTGTGTGTGTGTGTGTGTGTGTGTGTGTGTGTGTGTGTGTGTGTGTGTGTGTGTGTGTGTGTGTGTGTGTGTGTGTGTGTGTGTGTGTGTGTGTGTGTGTGCGCGTGTGTGTGTGCGCGTGCGTGCGTTATGGTTTGAATTCCTGGAGTGGATTAAACTTCCCTGCCCTGCTTTGCTCTGCATAACTAGGCTTCATGAACCATTCATACGGCCCGCTGTCATCCGCACCATTCATGAGGGAGAACAGAATTACAGTCGAATTGAGTTAGTCTTTCTCATTCAGTGCAGGTAAAGAAAATGCTACTCTGTCATGTACTGTATGTCATACAAAATTTGTCAGGCCTTAAGCAACATGTTTGTCAAACGCTTGCAACAACATGCACCATGCTGTTCTATCCAGCACCGTCTTGTGAAATTAGAATCAAAGTCAAACACATCAGCCAGAGTATCATTGAATATTGTTCACACTGCAAAATCCTGAAAGGTAATTCATCCTATTCCTAGTGTAAAAATTGACCAGTAGGGTCTAACCACCTTGTTACTAACTAAAATGGAGAATCCCAGGGTCATCACAGTCTCTTAGTAGGAGATGGAACAAGAGGGGTCCTGTCTAGATGGGTGAATGCATGACCAATCATTTATAGAGCTGAAATAGGAATCAGATGAGACTCTGTTGGCAGACAGAAAATCTGTGTTCATTCAGCCCAATTTTCAAAAATGCTCCGTTTTCCAAAAGTTTAACATTTTTCCAATTTTGTCAATATTATTTATTTTCAAAATAGCAGATCTAGAAGGTCACAATGTGACACTCCAGCTGGACACATTTTGTACATTTGAACGAAATGCTTTCATTGTTTTATGCAGAAAATGATGGTTTAATTAAGTTTATATTTATTTCTTCTGGAACAACCAAATAAAGCCACAGCTCCTTGCAGAACCATAAAAATGCTAAATCGCCCTATTCACCATTGTTAAGGTTTACGAGAATTGTAATTCGCTTCCCTTGCCGATACGTCACAAAGCATGGCATTGCTATGCAAACCCTCAGCCACAGAAAAGTATTTTCTGATGTTTTTTTGGAGAAACACTTAACCTATTGTTACCACAGACAGCTGCTGTTAATAGGCCATCTACTTAGAGAGCAAACTGTTGAAAGGTGAGCTGGGAGCCCATGTGTCGAGGGAGGGGGGATTCTTTGGGGGCTAAGATTCCCTCGTTCTCAGTACAAAGCTTTTGTCTACGCTGAGGTTGGAGTTGGATGGGTGCCAGAGCAATTTATCACCTCGCCAACTGAGTGGCAAATGTGGTTGGCCCAATTTACACAAACCTAGTGGCCTAGGCCCTAAAGTATACACAGATATGTGCAGAGCAAATAAATGCTCACACACATGAAGAGGCATAAAGGCAAGCATAAACTACATCTTGAAAATTATCTAAAATGTTTCAGTATAACTTGTATTTTCATGCAGGCGTTTCGAACCCCACAGACATGCCTAGTTGCCTAACATATCCTCTAACTTCTGTAACAATATGTATTTTGTTTAGGCGCTTTTGAACAGTAGCCCACAATTGATTTAACTCTGAGAGTGTACAAATGGAAACCTTTTGGTCAATTTGTAAACTCATACTCAGGTGTAGATATACACACACACACACACACACACACACACACACACACCTCTGCTTCTAGTACCTGTGCAATCCTGCATTTGAGCTCTGTTTTCTCCAGCTCCCAGGCACATCTGTCCCTGGTGTACTGCAGCTGCAACTCGCTCCTCTTCTCCTCCTCTCTCTTCACCTCCGCCTGCACCTCCTCCAGAACCACCTTTAAGTCCAGCAGTATCCTCCTGTTCTCCCCACCCTGCATGGGAGCGTCATATTTGTCATCTCAATCGATCAATCAATCAAATAGCCTACTTTTGCCAACAGATATAGGCTACAATAGGCTTGTATGCACACCCTTTTTTTATCATGAGCTTACTCGTTTCTTCTAGCCTATTAGAAGAAAGGAGTAAGCTTATGATAAAAAGGATAAATAACCATGTGGTTGCAAGTTTAAAGCTGGAAATTCACATAAAGACCACTTCACCACTTTTCAACCTATCTTCATATAATTTGTCCTCACTAATAATCATGATAAAATACCACAATTTTTTTCTACTCAGTCTGTATCTCATAGGAGGGCTGTGAGCAGTTCAGAAACCCGTCCACCAGTGACATCATCAACGGGGAATCCAAGCTAATAGAAACTGCAGGTTTTCTATTCCTAAAAAGTTGCAATGCCATCATTCTCACTTTAATACAAATCTAAATATATTATATATATTTTTTTTTAATCTTGTTTTAAAGAATTCTGCCTAACAATGATGTCACTTTGTCACTTTGATGTTTGCTTTGTAACTGTAGAGGTCTCAAAAAACAGGCTGAAGTGCTGCATGACTGCTGTTATGATTATGACAGTGCATGGTTAAGCCTGTGACTAAAACTAAATGAATTTGGCCCAAACTGCAACCACTGTCAGAACGAACAAGCGATTATCTTCAATTGGCCTACTTGTATATCAGCGACCTCTCTTAACAGTAACTCTTTCTGATGCATCCATTCCTCCCTGTCATGTCCGTGGCGTTTTTTCAAGTCCTCGAACTTCTTTTTCAGCCGTACGTGGTGAGCCTGCTGCTGCTGCTGCTGCTGCTGCTGGGAATCGTGCCCCCCCGGCGGCCACACTTGGCCCCTGAGAACCTCCAGCGGCGTCCCGACTCCTCCTCCACCTAGTCCTACCGAGGCACCGGACTGGGGCTCCAAGATGTGACTGAATATGCTCGGCGGGGAGGAGATCCTCCGGAGCGGGCTGCGGCTCTTGCCTCTGTCTGGCCGCTCCACCCTGGAGCAGGGCACGAACTCCCAGCCCTGAGACGCCACATATCCCCCTCCTCCCCCTCCACCTCCTCCTCCTCCACCACCGCCTCCGCCGTGCAGCCCTGACCCGTTACCAAATGCAGTCCACATTTCACAACCAGCAACGAAGACACAAAAAAACAAACGGAAAAAAGCCACTCCTTTCACTTAGTGACCAGAGAGTAATTATCCAAATCCTGCCATTTGGCCACTTGGCCGCTCAGCAGCACTCCAGGCAGCCGCCGGCGCTCTGCTCCCACAGGCGAAGGTGGACGCACTTGTTCCTTTCATGTTGTCGCTGCCTGCGGGCTCGCTTTGCTTTAACCTACATGGCCAGGTCAGTCCGGGCACCTGCAGTGTGTCCCTTGTTGTTTAAAATCCCGTTTATTGCACGCATGTGCAACACACAGACAAACACGAGCTCTACATCTGTCGTGTCTTCGGTCCTTCTTCCTGCACCTCCATGACAACTGCACGGGCTGACGACTGACGAGGACAGACACAGTAAAACTACTCCGACGTAAACGGGAAGAGCGCCCAAAAATACCATGCAGCGCACTGGTGTATTTTTACCCTCGCTGTAACCATGCATTTACTTCACCCGAGCAGCTAGTGCAATGAAAGGACAGTCAGTCAGCTGCATGGGACCGACTGAGAGACACTTGGAAGAGAAGAGGCAACTGTGGAAACATGAATGAATCACCCACCGATCGCAGTGTTGTTCTTCTTGTACCATAAAAGCGGTACCTACCAATAAACAAATGTACGCATGGCACGCGTAATTACGCACGTCACGTGTTTGTACTTGGTACGCTTATCATCGCGTGCACTAACCTCTATATCTACGCGAGGTTCCAAACGGACGAAAGTTCGCGCCCTTAAGCCAAACTTTATGTCATAGGCTATAATCAGCCAATTATATTTAATTCAACAAAATATAAGGGCATAAAAATCAGACGCATATAGGAAGGATAGGCATCTCCCTTACCTTTTTTGCTGTCATATATATATAATCCTGTCTGGTCCACTACATTTTCTGAAAGTTCTTCATTTCGGACAACGGAGCATAGCAGACATAGACGACCAAGGACCAACTACGTAGAATCCATCAGAAATAAAAACAACGTGACAGAAGCAGAGCAGCAGTTGTAATTTATAGCTGAAGCGATGCTTTCATTAAACTGAAATTACCCCCATCCCCTCCTCTCTCTCTCTCTCTCTCTCTGTGTGTCTATCCGTACACATTGCACACCCCCACCCCTCGTCTGTCCACAGCTACGCTACAGCTGGCCTCAATATAATATGATGTGGAAATCCCACCGGTGGGATGAAAGATGTGGACGAGGCCCGCCCCCGTCGTGGTGGCCACATCCTAACATTTGTATAAACAGATCCCCTTAGCTACCATAGCGGATTTATATTGAAACCCCGGGCATTATTTCTTCACA
Source organism: Electrona antarctica (assembly GCF_951216825.1). Lineage (NCBI taxonomy): Eukaryota > Metazoa > Chordata > Actinopteri > Myctophiformes > Myctophidae > Electrona > Electrona antarctica. The sequence goes on from NC_136811.1 coordinate 23,319,914, forward strand.
ATATTGAATATCTCGTGACTGTCATAATGACATTCCAATGTGGGGGTATGTCATAGGCCTAGTTCTCATTATGATCCATGAACAGTATGATAATGATCATTTGACACAAATAGAGAATCTGTATCCACCAATGTTATGATAAAAGAATACTGTAGATCTTTGCTTTGTTGCTTTGCTTTGCTTGGTTTATTTTGGAGATTTTGAAATATGCTACTGTACAGGATATGCTGATTTGGTGTCAGCATTAGGTCTAGAGACAGACTATAGGCCTACAGGTACTACATGTGTACTTAAGATAAATATTAATAATGCATACTGTCAGGTATGCTTGCGTTTCTTTGCCTAGGCAGGCCTATATGTTGTTCCTATATCAATGCAAATGGAAAAGGGGTACAGAGCATAGCCTGTTACCCATACCAGCAAGGTAGGCTATAGCATAGTAGTGTAAACACTGTCCAACCAAAACATATCTACTCACCAAAACCAGTGTTCCTCCAAGTTGTGTGGTATCCAATACGTTTTCGAAACATCTGGGTAAATGAGTAGCTTGGGCCATAGATTGAAAATAAGAAGGCATCCTGTACCTTGAGTGACCTTTTGTGATGTGCAACATGATGACAAATGAAATGAATGCCAAATTAAATAAACAAAAGTGTATGTTATATTGCATATGTACTTTACAGGACAAAGAATAGGGTGAAAAGAAAAACCAACTTAAAAATGGTAGCATAAGAGAGTGACGAAAATAGAACTAGAATAAGAATCAATAAAATAATAGGCTGAAACAACTTCATGAAGCAATGAAAAAAGCAAATGAAAAATGAAACACCGAGATTGATTTGAAACACAGTGGGAGAGAAAAAACAGACTGTTAATCAGTACATAAATTGTACCTTATATGTATATCCATTCCATTTATTTATTTATCCATCCACTTCCACCACCAACTTACAGACAATGGTTCTTCCGCATTATTATCCTCCTGCTTGGGAACGTCAAGTCGATCAATAAAGCCCTGAAGCTCCTTCCTGAAGGCCTTCATTTGGGCATTGATGCGGTAGAGAATCTCATGCTCCCTGATTCTGCAAAACATTGATCAAATACGTTCTAATTTCAATTACTGTTTTTGTGTATAAGCCTACGGAGATCCCTATACTGTCATCAGTATATGCCAATATATGGACATATTATTTGGCAGATCGGTGGTTCTGGACAACCGGATCTCCATATATAAACCTATATATGGGCTTACACTGTTATCGCATGTATGTGATTGTGTCAGATATCGATAAATACAAGAGACCCCATCCCCAATGGTCAGATCAGCCGTTGGGAACTCCATATATTATAAACAGACAGATACAGAGATCTCATATATGGGCATAGATCTCCATGGGCATAAAAAAGACACAGACAGACAGGTACAGTGGGTAAATGACCACAGGCACAATGGGTTTGCATAACCATGAGGCATTCTCAACAGACCTCGTTCCCAACGGGCATCGGCCTAATAATAATACAAGACAACAATGAATCAAGTAAAACATCAACGTGAAAAGCAAACAAAACCAAGGCTCTATATTAGGTCTCCTCCTGTATTCGCATTCCGCAATAAACTAAATATCTTTACAGAAAATCACAGAATTGTAAGCTTGTAGATCTGATATTTTTGCTGAATGTTTGCCCCAAAGTACGCTAGGGTTCAGCATCGCTAAACATCCAAGAAGGTCAACCAGCTTGGTTTGGATATTATAACATGAAACTGTCCCACTTCTTCATACCTGCCCCCTTCCTCGTCATCATCCAGCCTAGCAAACAGCTCTCCATTTGTCACATAGACACGGGCCTCTGCAATGATGGTGCTTGTGTCAGCGATGAGCCTATCGATGGTCCGGGCCAGCCTCTCTGCCTCGATACGGATGTCAATCATCTGCTGCCGGTCCTTCAGGCTTCGGGATAAAAAACGGCTGTCCATGGGAGAATACAGGGATCGTGTCGGGGTGAGGCAGCGGATGTTCCTCACCTCATCAGGGTCACTCTCTCCTCCGACAGGCCCCTCGCGTTTGCGGTGGGGAGGGAGGAGCCGAGGGGAGGAGGCGGAGGCAGAGGGTGTGTCGTCATCTCGTCCTCCGTCACTTTCGGCATCGCTGTCCCGCGGGCTGCTGCGGATGCCCAGGTGTGAGGCCAGGTCGTAGCGCTGCATGTTGGACAGCAGGACTCGGTTCTCATACTGAAGCTGCATGACTTTGCCACTCAGCTCGTTGATCTGCAGACGTGCTGCCTTCAGCTCTTCCTGGAGGCCATCCACCTTGGCAGAATCTGCCCCGCCTGGGTTTCAATTAAGAATGGAGAACACTGCTAATAGTCTGTGTTGCAACATAACATATTCATCTTAAATAATTAAAGATTTAAGGCAGCCTTTTCTTAATTATTTATTACAGCATTAATAATATGTATAACCCAGAGATTGAAGAGACTGTACCTAGAACGGTAACTATCATTTTAACAAAAAGTGAAGTGGATGCTGGAGTCTACACCACAACAATAATAGCGATGAACAATATCATTGACCTAATTTTCAGACTGATAGAACAAGAGAAACATGTGTAGGCTACTGACAGCCAACATCTTTTTCTGGGCTGCATTAAACACATCAATCATGTTGGTTCAACATGTTTACGGAACGTTTTCGTTCAGTATGGATGCTCACATCATTATTGTTAATTCGTTATACGATATGTAGCCTTATATTCATAGATATCATTCTTGGTGTGGACACCCCTTTACACTGTGCTTGTTGTATGGCCTTTAGTAAAAACATAACTGAAAATTAATCTTAAATAAAAATTCATGAAATAAACAAACCTCCTCCATGCCTCGAACCAGCTTCATGGGACCCAGCCTTGTATTTCAGCTTATTAAGCTCACCGGTCACCTAAATATCCAAATGAGAAGTTCATAACCAGTTGTAAAAGAGTCCATACTATTAAAAGATTATATACATACGAGGCTATAGCTTGAATATACATAGCATCACTGTCTGCATCATAACAATGATGGTGTGTTTAGACATGCACTGAGAAACACACCTGCTCCATTCAATGCTTACTGCTTGTGGCTGTACAATTTACAATTGTGTCACAGACACTTATATGGACAGAAAGGACTACTGAAAACAATACCTAAAAACAGAATTTTAAACTAGCAGTTGTGTGAACCTTGTCTGAAAAGTTGTAGCCTAACCACATCCGTGCTTGGTTGTCCCCCACGAGCCACCACAGTCTCGTAAATCATGTTTTAGGGTGAGTGTTCGGCACAACTTGTAATCCAGAACTAGTGAAATATGTTCCAGGGCACAGTTCACATAGTTCTTGTAGTGGAATAAAGCCATTTTCCACTGGCTACACATACTGTACTACTACCATCAGTAGCAGGAAAGCTGGAAGTACCCTCACTAAAAACACCGGGACAACGCTCCACACGTCCCAAACTCTTCTCCCTTCTGGCCCCAAAACTGTGGAATGCACTCCCCGTTGCAATCAGAACTGCAGCATCACTCCCAATCTTCCACCGTAGTCTGAAGACCCACCTTTTCAGACTCCATCATGGCCCATAGCACTTATCCTACCCCCTTAGATAGCACTTTTTAGACTTAGATAGCATTTGAAAGAGCATGTCATGTAGACAGCACAATAATTGCATTGTATGTAGTCATAGCACATCATAGTACATATGTATAGCATAGTATAGTATATATGTATAGTTAATATGTATAGTGTCATTATATAGATATGTTCTAATTACGTTCTTAGCTTACGCATGTTTCTTGATAAATGCTTTTTATATATGTGATGTATTCCCATACTTTTGTTCTTGCCTAATGTAAATCGCTCTGGATTAAGAGCGTCTGCTAAATGCCTAAATTGTAAATTGTAAATTGTAGGGAATGTTGAATGGGAGTCATACCGATGGAGGTGCCACATCCTTCTGGTGGGGGATCCTCACTGGCAGATGAACCAGTAGGGTACAACAGCAGTGGCAACTCAGAAATATGTTCATTAGACAGTACCTTTTTATTATCCTCTTCCACATCTGCCAAATTTCTCCGGAGAAGCTCTGCCTCGTCCTCAACCAGCTGAAGCTGCTGTCTCAGATCTGACAGTGCCTCACCCTGCTCCCTGGACTGGAACCCTCCACCTGAACCTCCTGCTGCTGCCAGACTAGGACAGCACAACAAAGAGGAATTGCAAGAACATTTTGTTGTCAGTGATTCTCAAGTTACTGTATAAGGAACCCCAGTTTGATATACTTTAGGCCACAGAACCCCATTTGATATATATATTTTTTTATCTCAGGGTCCCCAATCCACACGAGAGTTAATGGACTCACCACTCAAGACTAAACAACATATAGGCTCATTTTTCTACTTATATTGATCCCAAATTACTAGTGACTTTTGAGGGTCTCTAGCTAGTATCTGGCTTTCAGACATGATGTCATGTGGCAGCCAAGTCCATTGACTTTTTATGTGTCTTATTCTTGCACCCCCCCCCCCCCCCCCCCCCCCACACACACACTTCCAAAGTACATAGTGAAGATAAAAGTGAGGGCAGAAAAGTGAAGACGGCAAAAGTGAAATTACATTTGTGATGATTTGATTGGTTGAGCACGGTATGAGGATGTATGATGATAAGAGCGCACCTCACTTCACAAAGGTGTGATTTCTTTAATGTGATTGTACTGGCCAATCACATCCACACATCTTTTCGGGGACTTGTCAGAATCTACTAGTTGTATGAAACGGTTCTGCCAAACTTTCTACTGTATGTCTATTACTTCAGCAGTTGGATTCTCAGTGGAGTGCTAAACCCCAAATCCGGTGAGCACATTCCAAAAAAGTGAAAAATGAAAAAAAAGGTAGCACATCTCAAATTTCCGAATGCTTGCAGGACATGTGAAATGTGAGTAATTTGTCCTCCTTGACTTGGAAATTTGATATGTGCTAACTTTTTAAAATTGTTTGGAATATGCTCAAGAGATTACAAATACAACGGTCACAAAACACCTACACAGTAAAATCATCAGAAAAGAACGTGTCCACATTTTCTCTATATCCATATTGTTGTGGACAGCAGAAGAACAGAGTACAGTACAACCCATTCTTACCAGAAGAAATATAAATGGCCTCTTGCAACAGTACACAATAACCACCACCCAGTTTTCATTAACCACTTAAAGGGGTATGATGGAAAGGGAACAGACTGGCATTCCGACGCACCACCACTCCGACTATGTGGCTTCTGCGTGCAGTTAGGCTTAGCGTTAGGGACAGGGTTAGTATTGAGCGTGTCGGAATGGCAGTGCGTCGGAATAGCAGGCTTTGGAATGCCGGTGTGTAAGCGATGAAACCCTGGGCAAATGTTGTAGTTTATTCTCCTATACCCCTTTAAGACTCTAGAAGGGTACAAACAAGGCAGGGTAAGCAACACAGCTGCAGTTAATACAATTATAATGAGGTGTTAAATGAAGGTGTGGCACTGCCCACACTGCCCCACAGCCATGGGTGTGCCCCTGTAAGCTTGACAGCCGATCTACAGGCTTTGTGACTTCTATTTCTTTGGTAAGATTATGGCATGCCCAAAATAAAGACCCGGGTTTAAAGTGGTTAAGGAGAACACCCAAATGAACCACTTCCATGGTACCTACCTATCTTCCCTCATATCGTCCAGCTCAGCCTTAAGTCCCCTGTTCTCCACCTCCAGCTCCACTATCTTCCTCCCCAGGATGTTAGCCTCCTCCTCCACCAGACGTAGGCGGAGTTTCAGCTCAGACTCGCGGGTGGTGGGGGGTCCGCCGGCTTCTCCCTTGGGCAACGGGCTGTCCACGTCTCCATAGAAGGAGCGGTACTTCTGCAGTTCCTGCTCCAAGCGGTCTTTCTCCTTGTCAATTTTGGCCATCTTCTTCCTCATCAAGATGGCCTCTTCCTTGATGAAGGCCAACTGGCATTTGAGGTCCTCATTTTCCTCCTTTAAAGAAGTGATTTGTTGTGCCCTTTACTTTCCTTTCGATACTATTATTGACAATTAGATTTTCATGGTTTCTGTGTATCTAATTGTTGACTTACCTCTGTAGGAGTCTGTGGAGCCCTCCTCTCTGCTTTATGAACATCCTTGCCCCCTCTTCTCTTCAGTGACAGCTACAGAGAAACAGTGGTTACATCATAAGCCTACTATGGTCTACGGGAAGTATGGTTCTAGTGATATCATCCAGCTTTATGTGACACAGAGGAATCGGTAATGGAAAGAACAGGATGCTTTAAAGCCACCGTCAGGGTTTTTTGTAGTGAGATATAGTGGTGGCTGGATTACTAATGTGTTTGACTTTGTGGTGTTGGCGCACAGAGTATAGAAGATCTACAAGCTCACAATACGACATGGTGTGACACAATGTGAGCTTTTAGAGCTGTTGTTTTCGGTGTGCAACACCGGTGTGCAATGAAATATAAATCAGGCTTTTCAAATAAAACATTCCTTTTTGACAGTCTTTTTTTTTAAGTGCAGTACCATTGACCACTGACTAATTTTGAACCATGGGTTCACTAATTGGTCATTGGAAAAACAGGGAACTGTATAACTGCCATTGACAATTGAATTTCACATTTCCGTGAAATGGACTGGTCATATTCAACACATTGCTGGTCAGGCCTGGAATCGAATACGTGTCCTGCATACACACACACACACACACACACACACACACACACACACACACACACACACACACACACACACACACACACACACACACACACACACACACACACACACACACACACACACACACACACACACACACACACACACACACACACACACACACACACACACACACACACACACACACACACAGGATCCACACACAGGATCCACAGACCCGGTCTGTATCTTCTTCCTAATAGGCTCTAAAGTTTAACTATACAACAACCAGCCATATTGGAAATAAATTGGGCATCTTCCTTACTTCCTCAGGACGTGTTACCAATGATACTAATGAAGGCTCTGTTCCATTTAGTGAATATAGTGGTTCTCAAACCTTTGTCATTTTAAGGACCCCCATATAAGTCTGGGTGTAGGCCTACAAATGGATCCAAATCCAGTTCCATTTTTACACTCAGAGTTACACACAGGGGCCATTTGCAACCCCCTCAAGGAACCATATAGGGTGGTGTATACTGTATAGAGTGTTTCCAGTGAGCCAACAAGCGATATCAGCAGATATTAAAGGACCCCAATGGAAACTAGCCATAGTGCTTTCTTGGGTTATAAATCCTCTTAGTACTTTCCTGTGCTTTTTTCTGCAGACTATCAATAAAGTATTCAATCAATCAATCAATCAATCAATCAATCAATCAATCAGCACCCTGACTCTGTTTGACCAGAATGGGTGAGGAGGTAAGGAAGAGGCCCAATTTCTTTCCAATATGGTTTCTGTGCATAAAATCAAAAGGAAGTTGATATATATTTTTTTTAAGAAAAAAACACAAACAAAATGATGAGACAGGTTTTGTCACGCACGCACGCACGCACGCACGCACGCACGCACGCACGCACGCACACACACACACACACACACACACACACACTCTGCTTCACCTCTTTAGCTTTCTCCAGCTCGTTGTGCAGTGCCTGCTTGGTAACCTCCACCTCTATCAACCGCTGCCTCAGCCTCTCGTTCTCCTCCTCTGTCTTCGTCCTCTTCTCCTCCACGCTCTCCAGCTCATGATGCAGACGCACTGACACGTCCTTCGCCACCTGGCACAGGGAGCAGGACAGAGACGGATCACATTATGCTGTCGTCTGTAAATCTAGTAATACTTAAGACCTGAGGCTCATTCTACAACTGCCTTCTAAATCAGCAATTAAAAATGTCAAACTTTTTCAAGACTTCAACACTTTCAAGATTTTTCAAAAATGTTCAAAAAAAATTGAATAGACATGCTATCTAAAATTCAAGGACCCCCATAACTCTAAGAGTTCTAGGGCAGTGCAGACTGGTTCTTAAACTTTTTTAAATTTCATAGCTATGAGAGTGCACAAATGGAACCAATGCACTCTCAGAGTTACAGACCTGTAAGGGTCTACTTGGAACCACTTTGAACCCTGAGGGTCCCTGGGGCCCCCTTTGAGAAAGACTGGCACAGGGATGAGGAAGGCTTATTTACACAGCACATACACTAAGGCAAGGGCTTTACAAGAAGACATCATTTGTATTCATAGGCTAGAAAAAGTTGAAATAAAGAATAGAACAAATAAAAGTTACATAAAAAGTAAACTATAATATGAATGGATGGTGGTATTGTCTAAGTCCAGAGATTGAACAGACCACTTCACCACTTTTCAACCTACCTTCATATAATTGGTCCTCACTAATGTTCATGATAAAATGGCACAATTTTTTCTACTCAGTCTGTCTCTAATAGGAGGGCTGTGTGGGCAGTTCAGAAACCCATCCACCAGTGACATCATCGATGGGGAATCCAAGCCAATAGAAACTGCAGCCTTTCTATTCCTGAAAAGTTGCAATGCGATAGGCTGATGGAAGCCATCGTTCTCACGATAATACAAATCTAAATATTCTTTAAAAAAGAATCTGCCTAACGATGATGTCACTGGTGGACGGGTTTCTGAACTGCCTTCCTATGAGACACAGACCGAGTAGAAAGAAATTGTGGTTTTATCATGAACATTAGTGAGGACCAATTATATGAAGATAAGTTGAAAAGTGGTGAAGTGGTCCTTTAATCACATCTCAGTGGACACAGCAACATTCAATGTGTACAGGCTAAGACAGGAATAGAATAGAATATAGAATAGAATAGAATAGAAGAGGGAATTATATTATTATTATTATTATTGTCTCCACCAGGCCGAAGGCATGGGGAGAGAGTATGTTTTGTAGCCTGGCTAATAAGCCAGACTAATATCACACAACACTGTCGCGGTATATCAGTCTGGGCTGGCTCCACTTGGATTTCATTTCCCGGGGGGCGGGTTCAAACATTTTCTCTTTGACGCAATTGGTCAGAGCTACTGTCAGTCAAAAGTCTCAAGCATTGAACGTCACTGTACCAAAGCCCGCCCATATTGCATACCGTGTCCCGATTGGTCCGACCTGTTCTCGATTGTAGGAAAGAGGCGTGCTACTGAGCCTCGCCAGACCGAAATCCGCTGGTAGGCAACTTTTCTTTGCCAACGGCTGATTCGGTCTGGTTTATTAACCAGGCTATATGTTTTGCACTCCGTCCGTCCGTCCGTGTGTCCGTGTGTCCGTCCGTCCGTGTGTCCGTCCGTCCGTGTGTCCGTCCGTCTGTGAACAGCTAATCTCCGGCACCGTTAACCTGGTCGATGCCAAATTTTGCACACACACTCCCTGGATGCCAACAATGAACCTCTGCCCCAAAATTTCCAGAACGGCCTGTTATAGCGCCACCAGGAGGCCGCTTTGTGCAAAACAAGTTTTTGGACAGTACACCTACAGATTTTGTCCAAACATCACGCAAATTGGTACACAGTCTCTCTAGAGCCATTCAACGAAACGTGTCTTTCAGATTTCTCAGACTCCATCCTGATTGGCTAAGATTGGCTTCCAAAGTTCGCAGGAGTGCTCAGTTTCAAACAAAATGCTGCAAATCATGAACACATCGTCTGATTTCCGTGACATTGCGCACGCACATTCCCACTAGGCCGAGGAAGAAATGCCACGTGAACATTTTCAACTCAGCCTCATGGTGGCGCTATAACTGGCCGAAAAGTGTTTTTACCTCCACCTGCACGGATAACTTTGTATGCCAACTCCCTAGAGGCCAAGGAAAAACCTTTGCCTAGATTTTTTCACATCTGCTCTTTATAGCGCCACCAGGAGGCCGACATATGTAAAACACATTTTCTAATATTACTCCTTCAGATGTTATCCAAATTTCACGCAAATCGGTACACATGCTCTCCATAGTCATGTGATCAAGACGGGTTTGTTTGATTTCTCATAATCCACCTTCATTGCCTACGATTGGCTTCTAAACTTTTCAGGAGTAGCCCGCTTTGTGCCCGTTTTGTACAAATCGCCACAACTACTCAACGCAGCGTCCGATTGCGGTGAAACTGCATGCATATTCCCACTAGGCTGAGGAAGAAATGCCACTTGACAGTTTTTAAATCAGCCTCATGGTGGCGCTACAACAGGCCAAGCCGTGTCTCACACACACACACACACACACACACACACACACACACACACACACACACACACACACACACACACACACACACACACACACACACACACACACAAAACATGATTATATTACTCCTAAACATTTTGCCAAACATCACCCACACTCCTATCCTCCTGGTGGAGACCTGTGCCCAGAAGGGCACTTTTTCTAGTTATTATTATTATTGTCTCCACCAGGCCGAAGGCATGGGGAGAGAGTATGTTTTGCACTCCGTCCGTCCGTCCGTCCGTCCGTCCGTCCGTCCGTGTGTCCGTCCGTCCGTCCGTCCGTGTGTCCGTCCGTCCGTCCGTGTGTCCGTCCGTCCGTCCGTCCGTCTGTGAACAGCTAATCTCCGGCACCGTTAACCCGGTCAATGCCAAATTTTACACACACACTCCCTGGATGCCAACGATGAACCTCTGCCCCAAAATTTCCAGAACGGCCCGCACAGAATACAAAACTCTGATGCTGGCATTCAAAGCAACCAAAGGTATGGCTCCCCCATATCTTGCAAGCATGATTGAACCCTACAAACCCTCCCGCGCACTCAGATCAGCCAACGCAGGAAAGCTGGAAGTACCCTCACTAAAAACGCCGGGACAACGCTCCACACGTCCCAAACTCTTCTCCCTTCTGGCCCCAAAACTGTGGAATGCACTCCCCGTTGCAATCAGAACTGCAGCATCACTCCCAATCTTCCGCCGTAGTCTGAAGACCCACCTTTTCAGACTCCATCATGGCCCATAGCACTTATCCTACCCCCTTAGATAGCACTTTTTAGACTTAGATAGCATTTGAAACAGACTTATAGCATGTCATGTAGACAGCACAATAATTGCATTGTATGTAGTCATAGCACATCATAGTACATATGTATAGCATAGTATATGTATAGTTAATATGTATAGTGTCATTATATAGATATGTTCTAGTTACGTTCTTAGCTTACGCATGTTTCTTGATAAATGCATTTTATATATGTGATGTATTCCCATACTTTTGTTCTTGCCTAATGTAAATCGCTCTGGATTAAGAGCGTCTGCTAAATGCCTAAATTGTAAATTGTAAATTGAAAAACCTTTGCCTGGAATTTTTCACATCTGCTCTTTATAGTGCCACCAGGAGGCCGACATATGTATACATATGTATTTTTTTCTAATATTACTCCTTCAGATGTTTGAAATCGGTACACATGCTCTCCATAGTCATGTGATCAAGACGGGTTTGTTTGATTTCTCATAATCCACCTTCATTGCCTACGATTGGCTTCTAAACTTTTCAGGAGTAGCCCGCTTTGTACCCGTTTTGTACAAATCGCCACAACGACTCAACGCAGCGTCCGATTGCGGTGAAACTGTGCATGCATATTCCCACTAGGCTGAGTTTTCAAATCAGCCTCATGGTGGCGCTACAACAGGCCAAGCCGTGACACACACACACACACACACACACACACACACACACACACACACACACACACACACACACACGTTTATATTGCTCCTAAACATTGCCAAACATCACACTCACACTCCTATCCTCCTGGTGGAGACCTGTGCCCAGAAGGGCACTTTTTCTATAGTTACTGTACTATTTTTGAACGCACCTTCAGGTCTTGTTCCAGGCTCCTGACCAACTCTCCGTCAAACTCTCCAGTCTCTGCAAAGCGGAGTCTCTTCCTCTCGGCCTTCCTCAGTCTGTACTGCAGGATCCGACAGTTCTTGTTGGCTCTCTCCAACTCGCGACGCATATCCTGAAGCTGGCACGCATCCTCCTCGTAAAACGTGTCCCTCATCTCATCCATCTCAGCTCGCATCTCTTCGATTTCAGTCTAAAGCCGATTGGATCATAAATAAATGGTCTAAATTCGCCCAGAATATGAATTATTGTAACGCAGGCGACAGCAGAATACGTGACATTTTGGCAAATTGGTTAGACACAATAAATAATAACATACATATATTCATTTAGACTAAATGCTTTATACTATTCGGCCTATAGGCATCTGTAAAACAGCAGCATCATGCTAATCTGCAGCCACAGGTGCTACCATGGCACGCAGAAGGTTCAGAGAAACCATTCATGTTTATGTTATACCTTTAGGTCCTCGTTTTCATCTTCTAATTTCTCAATCTCCTCCTGATTGACTGGCGGCACGGGAGCTGCCGGCTCGGGGACCACAGGCTCGGGAGAAAGCTCCGGCTCGGACGCAGGTGGGGACACAGATTTTGTCTGCATTTTGCTCCCTTTCTTTCCCAAGCTCTTGTTCAGGTGAAATTGGATCAGTTCAGACTGCAAGCATCCTTCCTTCCAAAACCCAGGGCCGCAGCCCACGGTGCTTTTGGAGCTTTTCTTGTTGCTTGCTGTTCCCGTGGCAGCCTCAGCAGCTCCTCTCGGGTGTTTGCTCTTCAGTTTGGGGGATTTGGAGGAGCAAGGCTGGTCGGAGACGACGCGATCCCCCCTCGAGGACGCCGATGATGAGACGTCCTCAGACGGATGAGTGGCTGCTGCCGCCGCCGCCGCCGCCGCCGCCGCCGCCGCCGCCGCCCTGATCAGCGTCGGGCTTTCAGCACCACTCTGCTGGACAGCAGCCGCGCCTTTCCCAGCCCCAGCCTGCCTCTCTCTTCCCGTAGCGGTGGATACGGGAGAATGACCTCGGCTGCTTCTTCCTCCTGCTGCTCCTTGTTTTGATGAGCTGGGCTTTGACGGCCCGCTGCTCTTTTGTGGAGCTTTAGATCCGCCGTCTTTGCTGCCGGCCGGTGACGAAGCCCGTTGTTGCTGCTTTCGGCTACTATTGTCTGGCTGTCGCGACGCGTCGGCAGCGCCGCTAGCGGATGGGTTCATCATGGTGTCATAGACGATGGCTCATCTCTTCCACCACATCCATTCCCTAACCTGTATCCTGTACAGCTGAAATAAATATATATGGTTGAAAGAAGTATGTTGTTTTGATACAAACCAAACCAAGCAAATGACAGTAGCCTAAACAAAATTTGACTAAACTTAATTGGTTTACACCAACAGGCGCACGAATCATTCGGATAAAGGATTTTACTCGTGTTGTCTGCATGTGACTGTGGACAGCATACGTGACCATTTTGCACGTCGTAATTATGTGTGCCATTATTAGCTCTCTATCTATGTTTGACGTGAAGTATCGCATCAGCAGGAGCTGAGATAATTATCTCATTTGCATGTTGTGCGCTGTTGAAGGGCACAGCTGGCGAGAACGCAAAGAAAGGGCAGTGTCATTGACTGTAAATCTGATCCAATCGACAGCATGGTTCAATTGTAAACGAGCCTACAGTATTGTGAGTGACCAAACCGAACTAATATTATCTGATTTGTCTCGACTAACCAGGGTCCAGAAAAAAGTGAACTAGATTTGGGAAAATCCTTTCAGACCCTTTTCCTCATCCGACATGTATAGGATGAGATTTGTTTCAATGTGTGTGAAACAGGAGTAAAAAAGCAACTGAATCGAAGATAGGCTATATTCTTCAGGCTAGAAGGTAATATGAAACTTATAGGCCTATAGTCTTTTTCTTTCTCTGTTTTGTTTAAACAAAACTGTTTCCATATAACCTATTATAGCCATAAATGTCGATTAAATTATTAACATTTAATTTAGCCTGACAGAAAAAGCTCAATAGAGGTTGATTTGTTTCTGAGTGTTTCTGTTAACAGCCCAATAAAGAGCAGCAACAGTATGGTCTATACAGGCCCAACAATGTGATCAACTATAGCTGAATGGTGGATGGACCACTTATCAAGCATTTGTCCTTTATCAAGAGTAGCCTCAATTGTCAGATTCGCCAAAGAGGGCCATGTGGTTAAAAAGCACGGTTTAACAAACAAAAACATTGATATTGTGATGAATAAAACATTTTACCTTTGTGAAGCTGTACTGTCGGATCCAGAGGGCAGAGATGATGAAGGGAAGCAGAAGGATGCTGATGCTGCTCTGAGCGCATCCCGACCACCAACCATCCTGCTTCAATATTCATGCCATTACGTCATCGCGGGAGGGACGGAGGACGCGTGCAAAAGACTGTAGCCTAGTCTGATTTATACTTCGTTGTACGCCGGTGTTGCATGCCATAAACTAGCTTATCTACGTGGCTATTTTCGGCAAGCGGCCACGAGTGGTTCTCAAAGTGGAGTCCGGGGACACTCAGGGGTCCTTGAGGGGGTCCCCGGGGGTCCTCAATAAAATGTGTTAATATAGCATCAAAATATATGTGTAACCGCTTGAAAATAACACGCTCACAATCTTGTGGATCAGCTATCTTTTATATATAAACAAAAATATCTAGGAAAAAAGTAATCAATTTGGAATACAAATAACAACAAAAATCTTGTATGAAAATATTCTCAGATGGGGGTCTGTGGCCAAAACTTTGGGGGGCCTGTTCTTTTTGACAAGCGACACAGGTCTTCTCGGGCTATACATGCAGAAAGAGTAAGTAAAGTCTCTCACTTTCTCAGAATAGTCACGTTTCCTCTTTTTCCTCTTTATATATATTGTTATATTGTGGATGCAGTTGCATGCACAGTTTGCACACAAACACGCACATTGCTGTAAACCTTTAAATTATTAACCTTTTAATTCACAATCCAGTCAAGCTCATATGGAATACCTATACTGCATATAGGCCAGTTCCCTCATAAGTATTGTGTATGGGTCAGAAAGGCACATTACCATTTACAGCTATGCAGAGCATGAACCCATACTCACTCAACATTGCGACAGGTCGCAGTTAACTATGAAACCTTGCACTGTTGACACCTAACCCACAATCCCCGTCACTCTGTCACGTCACCTAACTCAAATCCCTGTCACTCACCCCAGGCAATCGTGACATCACGTGACATCAGCCCCCTGCGGTCACCCCAGGCAAGCCCCCAGGTGCCTATAGGTCATCGTGACATCACGTGACATCAGCCCCATATATGGTGCCCAGGTCATTGTGATTTATTGCTCAAAGTTCATCCCATGCCAAAGCGACCACACTCGGCCAGCAGTCTGACGTCACCCAGGCGGATGAGTCCACACGCCGATCTGCCCCAGCAGTACGACCTCCACATTATCACGGAGGAGACTGCCGACGAGCGGCGCCGTCGTCTGGCCAGGGAATGCCAGAGGCGCCGCCGTCAGAGACTCAGAACCTCAAGAGCGGAGCCGTCATTCCATATGTTGATCCTTCCCCATCCATCCATCCTCTTCGATGTCTCCCTTTTTACACATTTCACATTTTAGCAAATTGAGAGAAACCTAGACAGAAAAAGGTTTAGCCTACACTGAAAAACGTACATGTCGTTTGTATGAGAATGCATCTCAAGTAAACTATATCTCAGAGATGAAACCAATTGAGATTATTTGACCTGTCCTATAAAAGGGTCAGTTTTGTGGCGTTAGTTTAGAAAGAAATTAAACTTGTCATTTCATCCAGTTGTGGGCCTCTTTCGTAATAGCACATGTCTCTCTCTCTCTCTCTCTCTCTCTCTCTCTCTCTCTCTCTCTCTCTCTCTCTCTCTCTCTCTCTCACTTAAAGCTATGATACTTGTTGCAAAACCCCTGTAAGGAAATATCTTCGTTGGGGAAACAGTTTCGTATTATCACTGTTGAATCAGAAATTCCATTTGTAATCAGCACTGTCAAGATCACAATTTGGAAGAAACATATTGTCGAAGATCAGCAGTTTGGTTTGGAGTATAATGCCAAATTTGTGCTCCATTGTACGATGGTGTCGTATCGCAAGCTGAGAATAGCATACAATATCAGCTCTATAAGCTCACACTACGTTGTAGGTATAGGCCTACAAAGCAGTGTGAGCTTGTAGATTGGCTCTTTTCAGCGAGTAAAATCGCCAAAGGACAAAACTATATTTCACCTCAGCTGAAAGTTCTGATTGATTACTCAACTCGCCTGTCATTTTGAACTTTTAGTTATTGCCGCTTCTTAAATCACCATCCCTATAATGTGAAACCTAAAACCTAAAAGTTTGTGGAAGAGGAGAGACTCAAAGCTACACAGGATTTCACTTCCATGTTTCATGTTCCAAATTTGTGGCGTTGAGTATACTGTAGCTTTTGTTAAGGATTTAGTATAGCAATAGTTTTTAGTCTCTAGTCTTAACTCTTCCCTGTGCCTCAGTCATAAATGCTACAGTTGGTAGGCTACATGAGATCATCTGGGTCCAGTCAGGGATGAGACTGTTCTGCTTTGTAATCACTATTTAATTACCAGACAAGATGTTGTGGGGGCAGTCTGCTGGCTCTGCACAGGAGTTGACGTCCAATTTCTCCAAGGATGACAGATGTTTAGGGTCATGCACTTTCCACGTTTGAAGTTCAGTGGTCCTCTAAGATTGTATCCCCCTTCCTTATCCAGGAATTTGTCTTGTACATTTACCGGTAATTGGTTATATCTTGCTTTGTACATAGAATTTTAACATTGACCATATCTGTGAGCTTCAGAAGGTGTGATTGTAAAAACAGTGGGTGTGTGTGGTCCCGGTATCCTACGTTGTTTATTACTCTTAGTGCTCTCTTTTGAAGTATAATCAGTGGATTTATGGTAGATCGGTAGGCGTTTCCCCATACCTCAGAGCAGTAGTTCAGGTAGGGTAGGATTGGTAGGCGTTTCCCCATACCTCAGAGCAGTAGTTCAGGTAGGGTAGGATCATTGTGCAGTACAGTGTGTGCAATGAGCTGGGGTTGAGTAGATGTTTTGCCTTATTTATGACCGAGATGCTCTTGTTCCTCACATATTCTATATGGGGTTTCCAGCAGAGCCTATGGTCTAAAATCACTCCCAAGAATTATAACTTCACACATTGACTCTAAATGAATTTATTTAGCTTTATTTGGCAGGTAACAGAATCAAGCCAAGCAGTAATAGAAAATAGAACACAGCAGGCTTTGTAACCACTAAACAGTAGCTGCTGGACTGCTGTGAAGCTCCAGTCAGCAAGAGAGAAGACAAGAGAGACTGAGGAGATGGAGGCCCTGATGAGCTCACTGCTAAAAATAAAATCCCTATACAAGCAGACATGCAAGGCCACCCCTCATCCATCCATCCATCCATCCATCCATCCATCCATCCATCAATCCATCCATCCATCCATCCATCCATCCATCCATCCATCCATCCATCCATCCATCCATCCATCAATCCATCCATCCATCCATCCATCAATCCATCCATCCATCCATCCATCCATCCATCCACCTACCTAGTACCTATCTATCTATCTATCTATCTATCTATCTATCTATCTATCTATCTATCTATCTATCTATCTATCTATCTATCTATCTATCTCTGTCTGTCTGTCTGTCTGTCTGTCTGTCTGTCTGTCTGTCTGTCTGTCTGTCTGTCTATCTATCAAACACCTTCCCATCAAGTCATCACAATGACATCATGTCAAGGCATCATGCTTGCAATTTACAAAGAATTTATAAAGACTTATCAAATTTAATTTTGTTTTTACCCAGGAATCTCAGAATAGGAATGAGAAGCATGATTTCTATTGGACTAAATTACATGGAGCTGATAACAGTGTAAGACAACATTGAGTTTAAACTAGACATTACCCTAAGCAAATCTACTGCTTAGGTATCTGCTATCTCCAATTTTGTTTTTCCATTCTCTTTGTTTTCTTTTTCACGTCCAACGTAAGTCTAAGTCTCTGTGATAAAACCAGCTACCTTTTCCTATTTCTTGAGTATAGTTGGATTATTGAGGTTGAGCCAATATGTGGGACACTGACCACATTCAATTCAGATATTTGTACGGCTACAGCCTGTGAATCAGCTGATCCATGGAAAAGGAGGGGTTAGAGGTGGGTGTAGGGCAGAATAAAACCTCCCCATTTGTCAATGGGAAGACAGCAGCTGTGTACAGTTACCATGGAAACCTTTGTCTAAATGTGTCAGGCGGTGGCATAGGAGGAGGGGAGGATTAAGTATTAATCTATTGCATTTAGAAATAGGTTGAAAGAAAATGTCCTTTGATACATTAGTTACTTACTTTTAGGTAAATAAAATACAAACAGCAATGGCATTAATTCTATATTTGCCGACAAGCGACAACATTACCAAATATTTATGAACATTATGGTTAAAATAGACTGATTCAACAAAAGATTCAAATTGATTGATTAGTTGGAGCTTGGAGCAAAATATCACAACAGATTTGAATTGCTCCAAATAGCCTAGATGCCAAATAGGGAAAAGGCTGCATATACAGTATATGATGCTGCATATGTATAGCAGACTAGCCCTGCCTGTATCTCAGACGTCTAATATCTCCATATGTATAGCAGACTAGCCCTGCCTGTATCTCAGACGTCTAATATCTCCATTGGCCCGGGGGAATTCAGACGTCTAATATCTCCATTGGCCCGGGGGAATTCTGAGCAGAGGATCTCCCCAAACTGAGACTTCAATTAGATCAAAAGCGCACTTTGTCTGGCAATTAGCATGCAAGGTTGTCCAATGTCCATAGGGTGTGTACTGTCTAACTCTAAGTTGGGCATGCATGCATTAAGGCTAGGTACTGTTATTGTTGTGGTCAAGTTTAGGCATGGGTTTGTCTACTATGGTTAAGTTTAGGGTAAGGATCTGGGGAAGACCTTCATTAGTAGAGTAGACCAGCAGTCTGAATACTCGATGTGACAGTAGCTCACTCTAGTGTTTCTTCAGAGAATAGCATCACAGTTGCCACTTGCCATCACTGAAGTGGTACAACATACACCACATGCCCACATCCTTTATCACTGAAGTGGTACAACATACACCACATGCCCACATCCTTTATCACTGAAGTGGTACAACATACACCACATGCCCACATCCTTTATCACTGAAGTGGTACAACATACACCACATGCCCACATCCTTTATCACTGAAGTGGTACAACATACACCACATGCCCACATCCTTTATCACTGAAGTGGTACAACATACACCACATGCCCACATCCTTTATCACTGAAGTGGTACAACATACACCACATGCCCACATCCTTTATCACTGAAGTGCTACAACATACACCACATGCCCACATTCTTTATCACTGAAGTGGTACAACATGCACCACATGCCCACATCCTTTATCACTGAAGTGGTACAACATACACCACATGCCCACCTCCTTTATCACTGAAGTGGTACAACATACACCACATGCCCACATCCTTTATCACTGAAGTGGTACAACATACACCACATGCCCACATCCTTTATCACTGAAGTGGTACAACATACACCACATGCCCACATCCTTGCTGTTCATTGAATACTTAATGGTGAGACCTTCAAAGAGATTTATTCATTCAAATGACACATCATAATCTCATCTGATTTATAGTGCATACAGAACCATGTTCTTGTTACATTTCTGTAAACCGTAGACTGTGACCATTTTAACAATAAAATAAAAAGCAGATATTTATACAGGCATTGATTTTAATTCAGTTTAAAGAGCGTTAAAAGTTATGATAAAAAAAGAAACTGATTTGGAAACAAATATCAAAGCACAATAAATTGGGAATGCTCCCAAAGATACAAACATCACAACTCATTATGTACAACACAAATATATAAAAGAAAACAAATACAGACAACATGTTTTACTTAGATGAAACTGTATATATTTACATAAAAAAACATTGAATAGTTTTAGTGAATTAACAATATAAAGCTGTTTTGTTGACAAAGAGCAGAACACTGTTTCATACTATGTACACTGCAGGCGGTGCAAAGTTTATAGTGATATAACGTTTAAAAAAAAATCACCATAGAAATTGACCAGCTCTTTTTTAAGATATATTATGTCACCTATTTGTTAAATCCAAATGTCCCCCTGTTCAATTTACAAACAAGAGCCATTCAGGACATAGATTAAGTCCTTTAAATGTAAGCAGTATTGAAGTAGACATCTGCATTGTGTCTGAAAAACAGTCTAAATTGCAGACTACTGTCGTTCTGAGTCATTTTTTAATTCATAAAACCTCTCTGCACACTCATACAGTTCTACTTTGTTCACACTTCACACACAAGATTTTTCACCAGATGTTATTGACAAAGGCAGACAGCACACAGAAACACAGGTAAACATTGGCAAACATCTCTGACAAAACTCTGCCACTTTCTTGGTCAAAACTGGAATTAATGTGACAAAATACATAATTTCAAATGTGCCTTCTATCTGGATACATTTTCATCTTTGATACATATGATTTCAGATATGTCAAACCAGTGAAATAGACAGATATACAGTAGCTATACGTTGAGAGAAAAAGTTGAACCCTATGTGAGCCAAAGCTCAAGATTATCCACTGTTAAACCTTCAATGAAATGACCATCTGAAGTATAGAGAATCCAAACCTTTTTTTGTTTTGTTTTTTGCACATTTTTTTTAATTTTTGGCATGTTTCCAATTGTAACTTTGTAAGTGAAAACTGAAAACTGACACATCTTTGTAAGGACTTCTCTAGGGCTGAATCCATAGAGAAAATAACCGCATCACGTGGGGGACTCTTTTGCTCTCTCTATCACTCACTTACTCACTCATTTTCTCTCTCTTGTTTTCCCCATGTCTATCTCCCTGCCTCACTCTCTCTTATTAATAACAGCATGAACTATGTTGATGATGCAGGGACTCCAAAAGAACAGCATGACACATCATTAACAGTTACATATTCTGTAAACCTATTAAGAAATAAAAATAAACAATCCCAAACATAAACTAACTGACAGACTGGGTGTATGTACGTACGTAACGTATGTACTGTACTGTACTGAGTGTGTGTGTGTGTGTGTGTGTGTGTGTGTGTGTGTGTGTGTGTGTGTGTGTGTGTGTGTGTGTGTGTGTGTGTGTGTGTGTGTGTGTGTGTGTGTGTGGTACTATGTGTTGTGTATTCCTATCTCAGTAGTGATCGCCAACAGAAGTGACACCAATACCTCCAACACTTTAGGGGCACTTAGCACGGCCCAGCCTGTTCCTGCTCTAGATACGGAACACAGCAGAGAGACCCTAAAGCCTTTGAAAGACAATGATGCTTATTTGACCCAGATCTCTTGGCACCACAGTACAGAGGATGGATACTAAAGACGCCTCCTGAACCTGAAACCAGTATTTTTGCGTTGCTTGTGATTATATGGCTACCTTAACCACCAGAGAGTTCCTCTTTTCCTGCAAAAGCTCTTTCATTGTAGGCCATCTTTCATCTGCAATAACCCAATGATGGCTAACAGAATCACCACAACCACCTTCTATCCACCCATCCATGCATCCATCCATCCACCCACCCACCCACCCATCCATGCATCCATCCATCCATCCATCCATCCATCCATCCATCCACCCACCCACCCAACCACCCACCCATGCATCCATCCATCCATTAATCCCGTCTTCCTTTATGTATCCATCACCCACCCATCCATCCATCCATCCATCCCTCTATCAATCCTGTGTTCCTTCATGTATCCATCATCCATCCACCCTTCCCTACCCTCCTACAAATTAAGTATTTAATGTTTATGTTCTCTCAACCTGGAATCCAAAGTAAAGTCTTACCTCAGCTCTTCTCCTCTCTGTCTTTCCTTTCTAATCTCTCTTAGCTCTGCCTTTTCTCTTCCTCCTCCCTGTGTTCTCCTGGGTCTTCTCTTCTGCCTTGCCCCCCACTGCAGCGGCCCCATTGGTGGCCTTGTTGAGCCCGTTGAGGCCCCCATTGGAGAGGGCTTTGCCTGACTTGGAGGAGGCGGAGGCATCACGGCGAGGCAGCTGGCGGCGGTAGGTCTGGTAGTAGAAGTTGCCGAAGAGTATGATGAAGGTTACGGCATAGCAGATGAGGGAGTAGTGCATCCAGTGGGGGAAGTCACAGTTGACGTACAGAGACAGGGCCGTATGTCCAATGGTCACGTGGAACTGGATCTGAGGCAGGGAGGGAGAAATGAATACAAATTGGATCAAGGTGGGCCGAGCCAAGCCGAGCCAAACTGAGCCAATTGAACTGAATCAAATCCAATTTTGCACTGCAGACTGGTGACCTGCTGCATTGTAATATCAATCAGTTACGTATCTGTTAGCAAAATACAAGCACACAATTACCGATAAAGCCAGTCGATTTTATTATTACACATTTTATGTGACACTAAAACTGTGGGAGTAACATAGAAAACCGTACTATAGTCTATAGTAAAGTATAGTAAAATTGTCTTAACTCCTTAGACGCCACCTACCATAGGGGGCGGGGCGTAGGTGGATAGTGCCAGCTAAATGGTCTACTGAGGGTCACAGAGGCCTACTAGCGATCCGATCATTGTTTTGTTTAGCGGGAGCTTTTTTATTTATTATGGTACTTCATCCCATTATGAGCCATAAAGTCACTAAAGTACGTCCATGAAAGAAGCAGACAAAATCCCCAATCCTCCGTGTGGAGGATGACATCAGAGATATCCATATATGGGCATTTTTATTTGGTCGGATCAGCGGTGCAACGCAGATGTGAGGGCCGCATAGTGGCCCGAACTCTTGATCCTCTAGACTAGACTAGACTAGAACCTCTATTGAAATAAACTATAATATACACTGGGATTGCCTTTGAGGCAACCACACTAACTAGACATTTTTGAGTGGTGTAAACCACTCCTACGACTGGCTTTGTTAGTTTACGTGTCTGTCTGTCTGTCTGTGCTCAAAAAATGAGCATGGTTGCTACAGTCACCCAGTTCACCCGGGTGTGATTTCATTACGTCAGACATTACGTCAGATCAGAGCTGATCAGGCTATATAATACCTTACACCACTCAGTTCACACGGGTGTGATTTTTTTTAAATTGTAGTGTGGTTGGCCCAACACAAGTCATGGGTTGCAGCCAATGGGACCCAAGGAATCGACAGGGAAAATCGTGTGGAAATATTTATAGGGCTGAAGAAACGAGGTACAGTGAATGAAATGAACCAACGTGCATAAAATGTATAAATTGCATTGATAGAATAAACGTTAAACTTTGGGTAGTTTATGACTTACCATCTGAATAATGGTCAGATACTTCTTCCACCACAGGTATTTCTGGATCTTAGGTCCACAGGAGGCCAGGCCATAATACAGATACATCAAGACATGAATGGCAGCATTCATATGTGCACCAAAGAACGCTAACAGAGGGGAGGAAAACAATCAATCTGTCATTCTAACAGTTCCACTTGTTCCTCTTCTAACTTTGTTGAGGGGCGCTAGCCCCTCCTATATACAGCTATAGAGATTTTTGTCCTAACACAAACATTAAATGCCATTGACAATGAATGGAGAATTTACGTCATATGTGTCTGAGCAAATCGGCCATTTTGCTAACAACACAAACATTATGATAATGATAATGATAATGAATTTATTTATATAGCACAATTCTAGACAAAGTCACAAAGTGCTCTACATCAAGAGAAAACAACAAAAGAACAATCCATGCAATAGCAGGCATCAAAATACCAAACATACATCATACAAAAATAACAATTAAGAAAAGGCTTTAACATAAAGGTGGGTTTTCAGGAGAGATTTAAACATGGATATTGATTTTGCTTAGGTTAGATCTTAGGTTAGTAGGAAGGGCATTCCAGAGTGTGGGGGCCCGGGTTGCAAAGGCCCTACCGCCCTTAGTGACAAGCTGAGCTTAAAGGCCATTGACAATGAATGGAGAATTTATGTCATCTTGTCCCTAACACAAACATTAAATGCCATTAACAATAAAGAGAATTTAATGTTTGTGTTGGCACCGTTTGTTTTACATCACCATTACATCCCCTAATCAACATGAGTTAGACTTTATATAACTAATATATTAGCGCCCCTCACTTCACACGGGTGTGATTTTTACTTTTGAGTACACATGAAAAGAGAAAATTATGAAAATAAAAACATAGCTTTCAAAAGAAATATAGGATGATATCTTTAGCATACAGTTGGAGGCCATCGATATTGTCCTTTTCTTTTTGCTGAGGTTTGCGTGATCTGCGCAAAAGGACAGTTAACCCATTTTGGGCGGGAACCCCTTTTGGTGTTTTAAACATTATGTTATAATTTAGCTATTGAAAAATAGCAGATCTACAAGCTCATAGCGCGCCACCGAGTGGCGCGCTACGAGCTTGTAGGTCTGCTATTTTTTTTAAATTGTGAAAATATTTATTTCAGAAAACTGGAGGATTTAGAAGGATTTTTTAAAATTTTGAGGTCAGGCCTAAATGGGTCAAATAATAAGGGACAATATCGGTGGCACCCAACTGTAGATAAGCACTGTAAATGTAAAGCAACTAGTACTCACACTGTCCCCCAGCGACCCACTTGATCCCAATCCACCAGAGGGTGAACATGGTGCAGTGGTGGTAGACGTGGAGGAAGCTCACTTGGTTGAACTTCTTCCTCAGAATGAAAAACACGGTGTCCAGGTATTCTATCCCCTTGGAGATGAAATACCACCACAGAGCCCCTGCTACCTGCCTCAGGGACAGGATGGGAGAGAGAGAGGGAGAGAGAGAGAGAGAGAGAGAGGGGGGGGGGGGGGGGGGGAGGGTTGGTGATCAGATAAAGAGGAAGAGACGGCCAGATAAACAGAAAGTTCATGATGAAAAAGTAATTATGCTCATAATCAGAGGTTGCAGTGACATGCATTGGAGCAAAGTAAACAGCACACTCTCTGGGCATATTATTTTTCCTTTCATTTTTTTCTCCTTTCTTTTTTTTTTCTTTTACTGTTTTCTTTTCACCTGACAGTGAGGAGTTTCACCACCAGGACAAACAAGCTATCCTCCTCCCACTCTCCCAGTGCTACACACGCCCTGACCAACCTGGAGCATAGTATTAGGGCCTGTACAGACGAGGACGATTTCGGTGTTTCTGGGGCAAGTAATTAGCCGATCTGCCCTTTTTGTCACACGGAGACGGCGTTTTGGGGGACTTTAACGGCTAATTTTGAAACTACCTTCCAGAGTGGGAAAGTTTGGAGACGCGACTTTCTCGTCTCCGTGTGTATAGCAAATGCCGCCTAATTTGCTGAAACGGTGATGTCATAGTCCCCTCGCCCCCTCCAAACTAACCAGTGTTAATGGTTTATTTCACCATAACCACTTACATATAAGTATCACAGCTATTTTATATTTGCACATAATGTCTATAAATCTCTTATCCAAAAATAGCCGATCTGCAGCGCATGCATGAGCTTGTAGAGGAGCTATTTTTGGAGAACAGAAACAACACCACCGATGTGTACATATTTACGCAAACAGTTGAGATTGAGCAGGCGTGCATGCACGAGAGAGGAGTTGTGTGTGAGGAGCTGATCACAGATAGAGGGAAAGTGTTATATTTGGCCTATTATTTATGCTATATATTATTGACCGCGTCTGTGTCAGTCTCACAGTCACAGCAGCAGTGCGCACAAGAGAGAGGGGGGGAGAGAGAGAGAGAGAGAGAGAGAGAGAGGGAGAGAGAGAGAGAGAGAGGGGTGCTGCGTGTTAAAAAATAAATAGGCTACTCATCTTTGTGTTCTAGTTTCACCTTATTGTTGAGTGACACACAGGGAAAAGCAAGGGTTTAGAAGCGAAAACGTCCGTTGTGGAGAAACATATACACTCTTCACAGAGTGATTAGCCTACTAATGAGTGACAGGTGCTGCCACTTTTGCACTTTTGGAGCGTGGCTGAGGATGTCTGTTGGAGAGTGTGAGTGAGACAGACTTTTTGGGTGGCCATCTACAGGCCGACCATGTGTACTACAACGTTCTATTGAAAACGAAGCAGTTTACCGGTCTCGTCTAGACCCGTACATAATTAACATAACCGCAATGTAGACGCAGTAAAGTTTTATATCGTTCACAAACTTAGGCGGGGAACAGCCCGCGACGTCCTCGTGTACCTAGGCCCTTAGTCACTAGTGCAAAGACAGAGATCGCCTTCCCCTCTCATCTTCTCATCCATGAACCAATAATGTTCACTGGAGCGCCTGGCCAAGGCAGAAGGACCATGAAGTTAATAAAAGCCTGGGTACTGAGGCTATGGAGGAATCAAACCCCAGGAACATTAACTTTAACCAAATGCCCCAGCTCACTGGTTGTCTGCATGTTAGGGGCATGCAAAGCACTCACACTGGTATCGCGCATCTGTGTGAAGATTAAGGTTGAATGAGATGTGTGTGTGCGTATATGTGTCTGTTTGAGGATGTGCACATTGTCCTGCTATCTCGGGTTTAATAACTCACCCTGACTTCATTGGGGTCATCGGAATAATCCACTGGTTGGCAAATGTAACTGTAGCTTGCTGCCCGTGCTGCCATGAAGAGCTGGAGACAGAACATACAGTACACAGTGAGCAGTGAAACAGAACATACAGTGCACAGTGAGCAGTGAAACAGAACATACAGTACACAGTGAGCAGTGAGACAGAACATACAGTACACAGTGAGCAGTGAAACAGAACATACAGTACACAGTGAGCAGTGAAACAGAACATACAGTACACAGTGAGCAGTGAAACAGAACATACAGTACACAGTGAGCAGTGAAACAGAACATACAGTACACAGTGAGCAGTGAAACAGAACATACAGTACACAGTGAGCAGTGAAACAGAACATACAGTACACAGTGAGCAGTGAAACAGAACATACAGTACACAGTGAGCAGTGAACAGAACATACAGTACACAGTGAGCAGTGAGTGGTGGACAGTAATGAAATACATTTACTAGAGTACTATTACTTAAGTACATTTTTGGAGTTGCTTATCTGTACTTCACTTGAGTATTTGTATTTTAAGTACATGTATTTTAACTTTTAACATCAATACTTTCCTATGAAGGAAAAAAAGTAGATTATGAATGACGTACAGGATTTACAGTGCCAGATTTACAGTAGTTAGGGCCCCCATGCTAAAGAAAATTTCAGGGCCCCCCCTTGGCCGCGCGGCGAAGGGGGGAGGGGTATTTTGGTTTAATTTTGGTGTATTACAGACAGACAGACAGAAACAATATTCGCTGTCCATGGTGCTGAATTAATGCAGCCACTGGTGTTTTACAGCAAAATACACATACACGTGTGTGTGTGTGTGTGTGTGTGTGTGTGTGTGTGTGTGCACGTGCGTGCGTGCGCGCGTGCGTGCGTGCGTGCGTGCGCGCGTGCGTGCGTGCGTGCGTTTGTGCGTGCGTGCGTGCGTGCGTGCGTGCGTGCGTGCGTGCGTGCGTGCGTGCGTGCGTGCGTGCGTGCGTGCGTGCGTGCGTGCGTGCGTACAGACAGACAGACAGACAGACAGACAGACAGACAGACAGACAGACACAGACAGACAGACAGACAGACAGACAGACAGACAGACAGACAGACAGACAGACAGACAGACAGACAGACAGACAGACAGACAGACAGACAGACAGACAGACAGACAGACAGACAGACAGACAGACAGACAGGGCAGGAAGAGAAGGCAGGAAGAGAGGGTGATGAAGTCTGGTCATAGGCTATACTGTATATAATGAGGTTAGACAAGTCCCAGGGGAGGTCTGGGAGTGTAATATGTTCATCTGGGTAGATTTTATGACACCATTTCACAGCAGGAAAGGTATTTCACACAGTAAGCTCAATTTATTGAAAACTGTCAGGGGCGTGCAGTGGGTGGTCTAATACAAACAGTGAAGGTCACCTTTTTTTGATAATGAGATGTGCCTTCTTTTATAACAACAGCTCTTGAGAGAAAGCAAATTTCCTGCCTGCTAAAAGTGTCTTAAACTTGTACCTGCCTGTGACTATAGTGGGACGTGACCTATAAGCTGAGACTTGTAACAGGACGCTACTGTACCTCTTTGCAGATGAAGAAGTTGAGAAACACCATGCTGAAGTTGTAGACAATGAGGGTCTTGCGGAGCTGGAAGGGCTCTCTGTTTTTCATGTATTTGGGTCCCAGCCATAGGAACAGCAGGTAGGATGTGCTGATGGCCAGTGTGGGCAGGGGATTGTCCATCAGGGGCCATTTCTGCACTCGCTTGTCTGCAGGACAAATGTTTGAATAATGTTCCAGTTGCTACTGGAAACTGAATGGACTTATAGAGGAGGCTGGTTTTGGATGATAGAATGAATTACTGAGGATTCTGCAGGTGTTGGTAAATATAAATATATATATAAATCAATATAAGCATCACCACTGAGGAACCCACTCTCTGCAGCTCTCCTCACTCCTCTAGCATAACAGTGCGTTTTAATAGCGGGCGGGCATCGGCCGACACATCGCCCGTTATCGCCCGAAAAGATGAATTATTTTTATCTTTTCGGGCGGCGTTCCTCCGCCCACTTTTCGACCATCGCCTGTTCGCCTGCTATCGCCAGTAGTCACCGGGTCCCATAGACAAATAATGCACTTCCGGAAAGTTCGTCTGGCTGTCGCCCGCTGTTAAAACGTCAGATTGTACGCAAGGCAGACCATGCAAAGAGGAAACTCTCTCACAAATGATACAGAATTAAGAATGAATTCTGATGGACCAATCAGAATTAAAAAGTCTCTTCACTAATAATAGAATGACTGATGATGAAAACAGTGTGACACAGTTCACTGTGCGCAAAACTATAATGTGACAACAAACACTGGATATAAAAGGAATAAGGAATCTGCTTGATTATTAATTCTTGTTTCCATATTTAGCACAGCTAAAACTACAGATGTTTCAATCACAGGACTTTTAACCCATTCTGGGCGGGAACCCCATTTGGTGTTTTAAGCATTATGTTGTACTTTAGCTGTTGAAAAATAGCAGATCTAGAAGCTCATAGGAGCTAGGTTTGCTATTTTTGAAAAATCGCTTGAGCACCAATGATATAGAAACATCTGGTATTTCAGAAAACTGTCAGGACATTTTCTTGTTTTTATGATTTAAATTTGTATTTGTCAGGACATTTTCTAAATTTCGAAGTCAGGTCTACAACCTACAGAAACCATTGCTCTACTTCACACTGGTGAAAGCCTATTGCTGAAACCCTGTGCTCACTTTGCTAAATGAATATGGAATGAAAATTCCAACAACAACTTTTGAGTGCAGAGATCCTATTATTTTATACAATGATGTTTTTCTAACCTGTAGACATACCTGCAGAATGGACATGCATGCTAAATTGTTTTAACAAATTCTCTCAAAAGTAAATAGAGTAACACATTAAAATATTACAAACATTCTATAGCACATTTGCTCTAAATGGTAAATGGTGCATTTATATAGCGCCTTTATCCAAGGCGCTTTACATAGATTGTGCATTACATTCACCCATTCACACACATATTCATACACCGATTGCAGCGGAAGCCATGCAAGGCACCAACCAGCACATCGGGAGCAATTTGGGGTTCAGTGTCTTGCCCAAGGACACTTCGACATGTAGACAGGAGGAGCCGGGATTCGAACCGCCGACCCATGGATCATTGGACGACCTGCTCTACCTCCTGAGCCACAGCCGCACAATGCACCCAACGCACGCACGCACGCACGCACGCACGCACGCACGCACGCACGCACGCACGCACGCACACACACACACACACACACACACACACACACACACACACACACACACACACACACACACACACACACACACACACACTAAATTATTACCTGCTATAGTCAGACTCCATTTGTAGAATTCTATCGTGTCATTTATTAGATGAGTGACGATCTCCATAGTTGTGGCCAATGTCCTGAATGTAAGCAAATAAAATGTTTAAGGACTGGATATTAAAACTGTTTTGCCACTAAATCTATTAGCATGCATAGTGTAGAGTTGTAGACTATCAAAATACAGAGGTAATAAGTCAATAGTGCCGCGGGTTCGGGAGTCGAACCCGCGGCACACTGCGACTGGATTACCAGTCGGGTGCCCAGACGGTTACGCCACCGCCTGGGCCAAGTCAATAGTTCTTTGAAATAACTCATTATATTAATTCTTTAACCTATCATATGAATATAGGCCTACATTTTGTGAATTATTTTTGTGGATATTCCTTCAGGTGAATTCATGTAGCGTGTGAGATGCCTACACAAACTGAAGGCAGTTGTAGGCTTATAGGGATGCTTAAGGCCTATAATCATACTTCAGTTTTTGGTAATAAGGTGGTTAGTAAAATCAGAGAGATGTGTTTGGGTGAGCGGTGAAGCGCTTACCACCGCAGCGTGGTATGAATGGGCCTTTATTAGTCCTATGGGACCCTGGTGGTGATGGGTCTCGTCTGCTATAGGCTAGGCCTACAGGGACCCTGGTGGTGATGGGTCTCGTCTGCTATAGGCTAGGCCTACAGGGACCCTGGTGGTGATGGGTCTCGTCTGCTATAGGCTAGGCCTACAGGTGATGGGTCTCGTCTTCTATAGGCTAGGCCTATACAGGTGATGGGTCTCGTCTGCTATAGGCTATAGGCCTACATTAGTCCTATGGGACCCTGGTGGTGATGGGTCTCGTCTGCTATAGGCTATAGGCCTACAGGTGATGGGTCTCGTCTGCTATAGGCTATAGGCCTACAGGTGATGGGTCTCGTCTGCTATAGGCTATAGGCCTACATTAGTCCTATGGGACCCTGGTGGTGATGGGTCTCGTCTGCTATAGGCTATAGGCCTACAGGTGATGGGTCTTGTCTGCTATAGGCTATAGGCCTACAGGTGAGGGGTCGTCTGCTATAGGCTATAGGCCTACAGGTGATGGGTCTTGTCTGCTATAGGCTATAGGCCTACAGGTGATGGGTCATCTGCTATAGGCTAGGCCTACAGGTTCGTGAGAATTAAGCAGAAGGGTCTGTGTGTCAGCACCGCAGGTTTACTGCCTGAGCAAGACCATCAATCTGTTACTGTCATTAATATTATGCTCACTGTAGCCTATAGGCCATTACGCCATACCTACTTCAATGCAATGGGTCATTGTAGTATAGGCCAGACCCGACAGTATATATATACTGATATGGCTGAACCCGAATTTAGTGAATTAACAGAATACAACCAGACACACAAACTGATGATCCTAAAAAATATGACGCCCCCCTCTCTCCAGCCTAGAGCAGATCAAGCGCTGCTGCAGCATCTGCCGTATAGCCTACTCTCTAATCTGGTCTGTGAAGATGAAGAACCCATTCACTTCTATTATAGGACAGGAAGGACTATTTACTGTGTAGGCTGAAATTATATTCAAACTCTACCTCTGGCTCATTAAAACATCAATGAATATGAACGGCCAATTTGCATTTTGCGGCATAAAGTGTGGCCTAGGATATGTGCTATAGACTACCGGTATTTAATGCTTAAAAAAGCATAAACGATCAGACAGTTGATTTGGCCGATTTGATTTTTTCATAGGCTTATAAATATGTGCCCTAAAACTGGGCCAATTGCCAAAAATGCGTTGCTCGTTCTAGTGCGAATGAAGAAGATGCTTATTACCTTACCGTGTCGGTGGATAATTAAAAAAAAGAGAGTGATAGAGAAATCCTTCAGTGCAAGGTCATGCAGTGTGCGCTATTCCACCTCGTAGGCTATTCTACAGACCACATTTTATATAACATTTGATTGTTCCCTAAAACAGATGGAGGTAAACGAGGAGCTGTCTTGGATAAAACGGCGACAGCAGCAGCAGCATGCATCTCTGTTCAGAGGACCATCGTGTAGTATATCTATCCTCCAATGCGCTGGGTGCACGAATCCTCGGTGATGGGGCGCTGATGGAGGGATGCTACGCGCGTGCGCACAGCGGAAGACGGGTGCAGCAAACCCGAAAATAGCCGATCTGCAAGCTCACATCGCGTCGCGGACGCGACGCCCTGTGAGCTTGCAGATCGGCTATTTTCGGCGCACGATTAAACCTATACCGCTGTGCTGTTGCCGAAAAAGCCCCGGCTTCTTTACGTTGTGATTCTGTATAGGCTACATACTCGATTGCCAAAGCATCACGTGACTTTCCTCAGTATGTGTGCGTTCGCCACAGGAGGGTGGGTGGGAATGAATGGATCATTTGCGCAGTCTTTACGCAAGGTTGATGTTGTGCATGGAGAAAAGTCTACATTTATGGCTCTGGTGAATGGTGGTGGTGATGATGACGAGACTCCATTGGAGGCCGATCGGTGTCTATTAATGCATTTATTTCCTCATTTTTATAGCTATCACATGAGGAAATTAAACATCTTTTGGGCGGATGGATGGAGGACATTTCCACGGTGGTTATAATAATAAGGTCAAGGTTGACGTTTTAGCAAGATGAAGATTTGGAGCACGGAACACGTTTTCAGGTTGGTCGCGACGTTTTTGCTACTTTATCAAACAATACTTCCTTTAATCAACTTCATTACTAGTATCGTAGCGAAATGATGATCAAACATGGGCCTATTATGAATTGAAAATTGAGGACCCCAATGTAAACAAGTCTTAGTGCTTTTCTGGGTTTATCCGACCTATAGCAGACCTTGTGTTGATTGACTAATGATATGTGATTATGCAGATGAGACAGAGGAGTAAGGTGGAGTAATATGATTTGTAGGCTACACAGTATGGCTACACTGTCTGTACACGGGTGTAGCTATCTGTCATACTTTACCTATAGGGTAGGCCTTTGTAATAGCATGATAGCTTATGATGGAATTTGACAGCTCCTAAACTCTGAGCACGTTTATTCATAAATTGGGTTACTCAGTCATACAGTCTACAGTATAGAATGCTACCTCAGATTTATTGGAATTGTTAACAGCATCATTATTACAAGGTAATACAAACTGTGCGATGTTGTGCATAATTTGGCCTAGTCCAAAACTGAACTGCAGCTGACAAGAACACATGTTGGTGGAACATGTAGTCAGGTTTTGGGTTAATAGAGTTGAGAAACATCCCAAAGAAGATGGATACAAAGTTTAAATTCAAACACTTTACAGACAGTATACTGTGCAGATAGACATGATGTTTGTATCATAACATTTTCAAATGTTTACTAATTGTTAACTTATGATAGGCCTACATATACCCTTAGGTTTTTGAAGGGCACTATAGCCCCACCTATGTCCAGCTTTGAGGGTTTGTGTAAACACAAACATTGTCATAACACAAACATTGAATGCCATTGACAATGAATGGCCAGCTTTGAGTGTTTGTGGAAACACAAACATTGAAGACGAAGGTGAGGACGCACATTGTGATTGGCCGGAATGAGATGATGTCTGATGAATCATCATACATCATCATTGATGATGATGATAAGAGCGCCCCTCAATTCACACAGGTGTGATTTTTAACAATACATGTTATTACCAGTATTGTATTTTATAAACAGCTTCTATAAACAGCTTTGGTCCGGAGTTTTGCCATTGACGATGAACAAATAAATGACGTCAGAATTCCGCTAAATATGACGTAAAGTAAACATCAAAACATTAAACGCCATTGACATTGAAGGGAAAATTTACATCATATGTAAACAAGCAAATCAGCTAACCAATCACCGGCAACAGGCATTCTGATTGGCCAATGGTGATGAGACAGTATGAGATGATGCATGATGATTTATGATGATAAGAGCTGATAATTCCACTAAATATTTTTAATAATTAAACATCACAACATTAAACGCTGTTGACAGTCTATATTTTTCTATATTAAATATACATTACATATCATTTATATATAATATAAATATATCGAATGTTCTTTTTTATACATTGTATCATGGTTAAATGATAATAACATAAATTGATGTACGATAACAAGAGCGCCCCTCATTTCACACGGGTGTGATTTTTATTAAGTACATTTGTGTCAGTGTGTTTCAAATGCAATGAATGCATTGCATAAGCATACTAGCCTACATGTTATTCTGTCCTTTATCAACAAACATAGGGGATACATAAAACATATTATGTTGCTTTGTTTGCAGTTACCCATGGGAGACGGTGATCAAGGCAGCGATGAGGAAGTACCCCAATCCCATGAACCCCAACGTTGTGGGGGTAGATGTGTTGGAGCGCAGCCTGGATGCAGAGGGACGGCTGCACAGCCACCGACTCCTCAGCACAGAGTGGGGCATACCGGGCATTGTGCGAGCGGTAAGCCATCAATACAGATACCAATGTTATCAACCCATAATCACCAGTACAGTTGGAGGCCATCGATATTGTCCTTTTCTTTTTGCTGAGGTTTGCGTGATCTGCGCAAAAGGACAGTTAACCCATTTTGGGCGGGAACCCCTTTTGGTGTTTTAAACATTATGTTATAATTTAGCTATTGAAAAATAGCAGATCTACAAGCTCATAGGTCTGCTATTTTTGAAAAATCGTGAAAATATTTATATATATTATTATTACAATATCGGTGGCACCCAACTGTATGTTCTCATCAAGACCATGCAATGGAGCCAGTATGGACATTTCCTACATATTGACGTGAGGAACGGGGACCTACAGGGGTCGTTGAGGGTGGGTCTTTTATTTTTACAGGTTTAATTACATTAAATGCCATTAACAATAAAGAGAATTTAATGTTTGTTTTGTCACCGTTTGTTTTACAGCACCATTACATCACCTAATCAACATGAGTTAGACTTTAATATATTAGCGCCCCTCACTTCACACGGGTGTGATTTTTATTTTTACATTCTCTTCTGTGGGTGCCTGGCACAAAACCTTTTCAGATGGGGGTCCGCGGCCAAATTAATATAATTTTGGGGGTCCTTGACTTGAAGAAGTTTGAGAACCACTGCACCAGATCACTGAGAAACGATTATCATGTGCATTATGTCGACGCATGGGATTTAGTATTGCTAGTTTATTGAGATGTCATCATGTCAACAATTGTCTGGTTAACTTGAAGAAGCAAAAAGCATCAGTTAAGTTCATTAAAAAATGCAACTAATGTAACTATGGGACACATACATACATACTGTAGGCCTACAGATATGTGTATGTGTCGTGCACAGTACGTATGTACAATACAACACAACATGTACTGTAGACACACTCGCATTATGTTTATGAGAAACATAATGCCTGTTCCCCTCATTAGTGTAATTGTCTGCTGTGTTCTTGCTTTTATATTGCCTGCCTTATACTGTACCATTTGGTTTTATTTTTCTAAATGCCTGTTTATTTTTCACGTTTTTTAAATTGGTTTATATTGTATTGTTTGCTCTTTGTTTCTTTTAACCTGTACAGCACTTTGGTCGACAATAGTCATGTAAAATGTGCTCTATAAATAAAGTTGAGTTGAGTTGAGAAAACTGTTTTACTGTGTCAGATACTGGGGACGAACCAGACAAGTACCTATGTGAAGGAGCATTCTGTTTTACTGTGTCAGATACTGGGGACGAACCAGACAAGTACCTACAGTATGTGAAGGAGCATTCTGTTTTACTGTGTCAGATACTGGGGACGAACCAGACAAGTACCTATGTGAAGGAGCATTCTGTTTTACTGTGTCAGATACTGGGGACGAACCAGACAAGTACCTACGTGAAGGAGCATTCCATAGTGGACCCAGATGGGAAAAGGATGGAGTTGTGCTCCACTAACGTAAGTTAACACTCACCTCATCATATCGCCATGACTCACTTATAAGGTTACATCTGAACGGCATTTAAAATGAGGAAATTCAAGCTGCTTTTCACCCCTCCAGATTACTCTAACCAACCTAGTGTCTGTTGATGAGAGACTCATTTATAGACCCCATCCTGACAACCCGGAGGTGTAAGTACACTCTAGTTCTTTATACACAGTAATATTATATCACAGTAATATATCACATATTAGTACTGGCTATTTAGGGTGATTCAGTGTTTCTTGGGATCATATCCTTTGACCAGGCAGAGGCTGTATAGATTTGAGACTAGGATTACTGCATGTTTTTTTGTGAGGGTACCTACCCTGGGATCAAATTCTTAAACAAATGATCAGCCTGGTTTCTTATCTCTCTGCTTCTGTCTGTGTTTGTGTTTGTGCCACTTTCTCTCTGTCTTTCTCTTGTTTTGTTTCTAATTATCTTATGCTTCAGTACTGTCCTGACTCAGGAGGCTATAATCACAGTGAAGGGAGTGAGTCTGAGTAGTTATTTGGAGGTGATGATGGCCCGGAGGATGTCTGCTAATGCCAGAAAGGTAATA
This sequence comes from Electrona antarctica, assembly GCF_951216825.1. Lineage (NCBI taxonomy): Eukaryota > Metazoa > Chordata > Actinopteri > Myctophiformes > Myctophidae > Electrona > Electrona antarctica. The sequence continues at coordinate 23,356,339 of NC_136811.1, forward strand.
CATGCCACACAATACTGTGAACCTTTATGCTCTCATTCTAATTTTCTTTATCTTATCTCAAATCAAGTTATGATTGCTGCTGTCTAAGCATGCCTTTTGACCTTTGTGTGCTGTTAAGAATGTTTGCGATATTCACCTGAATGGCTCTGTGAATGCTGCTTTCAATCTTCCTTTCCTCTGTGTGAATCTGTAGGGTTGGGATGCTATTGAATGGATCATTCAGAACTCAGAAAGTGAGAACGTTCCTCTCTGACATACACTAACTCTGGTAACTCCCCCCCCCATACAATGTTGTGCTGCAGAATAAATATCATACTCTTTTCTGTCTCAGAAAAAATATCTGTCCATAAACTGGCTTTTTGTATATGCGCTTGCCGACACTCCCTCTTTTTATACATTTACAGGACGGCAGGTTTACAGCACACCTCACACCTCGTATTCTCCTGGTGGTCAATGCATGAAGCCTGATTTATATTTCGTTGTGTGACACCAGTGTACAATGAAGCATAAATCAACATTAGTAACTGGGAATCCTCTAGCTGACATTCAGACTGAGTGCGGTGGTGTTCTTTTTTGTTTTTTCCGGGGGTGTTTCACCCATCACCCCCACCTCTGTCTGAGATCAGCCTTGACTGTCTACCCTGGAAGATCAAACACACGCATGACAGCAGGAAGATAAAGTGTCTGACTTAATAACACAGAGGACAAGAATCAGAATGCACATGGATTTAAGGATTTGGGGAGCTAGTCCAGTGGATTTGGTTGGTGATGCCTACCTGCACTCCCTTCCTGATAACATGTTTAACTTAAGCTATAAGAGAAAGAAATAGAGTCCGCGACACTGGTAAAGAATAACTCAGCTCCACTGGTTTATTAATTTAATGTTTCGATCAATGGGATCTTCTTCAATTGTATTTCCTTACCAGTGTTGCGCACTCTATTTCTTTCTCTTGTACTGCCATTTGTCCAGCACCTTGGCTAGAGTGGATGTGCATGCTCTATTACCTTTGTTAACTTAAGCTATAAACCTGAGATCTGGTAAAATGTCCATCCCACATGCTGTACCAAGAAAGTTTGCAAGTCAAGGACACAGACGCCAAGTCAAACCATTCATATGAAGCTGCAGAACGTATTGGACCTTCTAGACTTTGCTTAATGATTGTGAACATTACTACCAGTACCAGAAAAAGAAGAATAACTCATCTGCTCCAATGTCATTTATTGCCAACGTTTCTAGTTTGACCTGAAAAAGAGCCTTGGCTTAAAAAAACGTCAATAAATGACATTGGAGCAGATGAGCATGTGCAGGTTTCTTTTTCTTTTGTCACTTTTCAACCCAGCACCTCCACTAAGTGATGTGCGTATTGTCGTATTCTATTTGTTTTTGAATATTAATTTACTACCATACATTAAAGTGTGCATTCACTATCTTAAAAAGCACCTCCTTATTGGACCTGGCCCTGAAGGAGGATGCGATCTGTGGATGGATACATTTCAAATTCTGGAAACCTCATCAGTAATATGCACCAAATGCCATCTGCCATCATGACATTAATTTCACTTCTGTTCACATGTAGTCTGTAGTGTAGTCTACAGTAAATAGATAAATTAGTAGTGTGGTAGTGCTTACACAGTAAAATATGGAGTGTTAATTTAACCACTTTAACCCATTCTGGACAGGAACCCCTTTTGGTGTTTTAACTAAGCATTATGTTATACTTTAGCCATTGAATTTTTTTTGAAAACTCGTGAAAATGTGGTGCAAATCTTTGAATATATATTCTTTCAGAGCGAACTTTTTTTTTTTTCCCGACGTCAGGTCAAAATGGGTTAAACCTGGCCTCCCTATTAACAGTGTGATTTGAGTCTGGCTTATTAGCCAGGCTAATTTTGGGCATGTATGCAAAAAAATAAAAATAGTACAAAAACTAAATAGAGTTATCTCTGAGAGTTAAATTAACACTAAGGATTTTACTATGTGGGCTGCTTTGCATAGCGAGTCAATCACCACCATATTGTTATAATGAAAATGATGGGAGTGTCTCTTGGGCTTTACCTTATACTACTGATTACTGAAAAGTAATGTATAATGTATTACTAGAGTAGGGCAGCATTAGAACAACAGTAGCTAATATAGGCAACTGTTTGTGGCAATATTGGCTTTAACATCATCTGGATTTGCAACTGGCATTTTTGTTTTTAGGTAACGAATGACATTATGATGTAAAATGTACAAGTCAAATGTACATCGCTGTTAATTTTGCCTCAAAACATTCGCCTTTGTAACATGAGTCTTAATGTGTGCTTTTGCTAGTCCTACACACTAATATGCTTCCAAATTGTAACTATTCCATGGATGCTAAGCTACCTAATATTCCCTAAAATCAGCATGGTACTGTACTGTATGTTCAATGCTGCAGTGGACCTCATCTGTGACTTAATCCAAATGCACTCCATGCCACTGACAAATGTACTAAATGGAATTTATAACAAGACAAGAATACTGACTTTTTGCAAGACATTTTATTTCCCAATGGGAAAAAGTGTAATGTTTTTATTTCCATTTTATTTATCCATATTTTTTTTTTTAAATCTTGTTTGCAAAAACAAATACAGCACTTCTTAATTTTTCATGACATGAACATAATGTGTTATCTGGGCACCACCAAACTAGTTGTCTAGCAACCGTAATGGGCTGGCCAATGCTGCTGAATGTTTGTGTCTCTGCAAGGCAAAGAGCTACAGAGCTCAAGTCAGTGTTCATGTGCCAAACGCCTGTATCGTCTTAAACCTCAGCTGTCTGTGCCAATTTAATTTGTAATTTACATTACCCACACAGCTAGCTGTCTACACTTAACATACCAACATAGCCTCGGAAACCTACACTAACAGAACACAACTACGAGCTTGCAGTTCACACTTAATCCAACAGATGGCAGATTTGCTGATAACAGAATAGCTCAGATTATACTATATATATATATATATATAGTATATACACACATACATTTCTAGTAATGGATAATTTCCTTTTTTTTCACCATGTCTTGCCAATAAGTAGTCTTTCCTCACCTTTTTGATATAATACTGCTGAAATCTAAGAGATTTCCTGTTTTCCTCACATTGACATTGTGTATGCTGATCTTGTCATTTCACCACATACTCCATGAATAACTGATGCCAAAGAGTGATTCGTTTTCTTATTTAATGTATTATAACATACTCAACATAGAACATAATGCATTGCTTAGCATGTACTGTATCATCATAATCTAAACACATAAGAGTTCAAGTCAAAATTGCACCATCCTGGTTGCACCACTTCAACTGTACCCAACAGATTAGGCAAAACTCTTGCCTGAATTAAACCAAATATATTAAAGTAAGCATGATCATTTGGTTTTAATGGACAGTCATGCAGAAGGACAAAGTGAACAAAATATTTTGAATTTATATAAGCTGTGCATCTTACTTGGGTTTCAAATCCCTGGATCACAATGCTCTCTTATCAACAATAAATTTGTAGATGCCAAAAATAGTATCACCTTCTGAAAAAATGAAAACAAAATGTTGTCCTGATAAGGCACAGCATTATTATACTCTGATTACACACTGGTGATACTGTAATGACATATTGAGCTTCAGCAGCCACAGCACAAAATGAGCACACGTATGAAATACAAAAAACAACATTGGAAATATCAAACGTATAAAAGTGAAAAGAAGAAAGTAAATATAAAATATAGGCAACATCAAGGAATCACAATACCATTACTTTGCTTACATTCATTTTCTTTTCTCTATTGCATCAACTCATTGATCCTCAACACTAATCTGGCACCAAAACAGAACATTATTGTAGAGTTTCTTGACATAGTTCGATTTCATTCGTAGTCGTACTACCCATGACCAAATCTAAGGCTGCATTTCTTTAAATTAAATCTCTGTTCAAACATTAATCAAACCAGGACTGAAGTTTCTCCTGCATTGTCGAAGAAATCCTCTAAATGTTTCACAACCAAAAATAAATCCCAAATCAAACATTGCACTTAAAACCAAAATTGCAGTCCTGTTACAACTGCACTCAGCTAAGGCCAACTGTAGGTACGTTTATTTCAGAGGTATATTTTCATATATTCATTTACTTTGAGCCAAGACCAAAATTATTTTAGACAGATGAGTGTCCCTTTTCAGATCTAGCTCCCTGCTCTACTCCAGAGCTATGGCTTTTACCTCTCCTTCCTCCATCTCTATCACTTTCACTTTCTTCAAACTGTGCACACTTGATTGCATAATTGTCCCACTGCCTGCCCCTCACCCTTTCCATTTTTCAAAATATACATTCAGGAATCCATTGCAGTATTTCTATGTACAGTATGTACAGTCAGTCCATTGAACTTTGAGAGGGGAGGCTCTCAGAAGTGGAAAAGGTTGATAAAGCCTTGAGGGGAGACAGACATAGTACAACCTTCCGGATTGTTGGCTGTGCAGGGGTGACTTGTGTCCTAGGAGGAGAGACAAGGAGAAAAACACTGATGGTTTGTTCATGGATTTCCATTTCCGGCATGGTTTAAACTTTGTTGCAAATCAAAAATAGCAGCTCTACCATCGCATAATGAATCGAAAGGAGAAAGACGTGCAATGGACGTACATACAACCACTTTATGCATGCATACACACAGCCACTTGTGTACCTTCCAGAAGAGGATGTGGCAGTGGGTACAGAAGTGCAGAGTGTCACTTACCTTCCAGAAGAGGATGTGGCAGTGGGTACAGAAGTGCAGAGTGTCACTGTAATGCTCTCTGTGAGGATAGCAACGGCTCATCTTGAAGTACATCTTCTTCCACTCCAGGTGACCCTTCTCTGACATCATTAGACGTTTACGGATCTGGAGAGAGGAACACGCGATCAGTCATTAGTTTAGTTCTCACAGTGACCTAGTAGGTACACGTATCCGTATGCTGACCTTAAAGACTCCCGTTCTAAATGCTTTCATAATTATCAGAAATGCTTGACCTCCTTGTTAAGTGCTAAATTGTACTTCAAAGCATAGGCCAATTTTAGGCATATAATTCTAGATCGCCATTTTGGAGAATTTTTTAATAGGGCTTAAGTGGTTAATACATATTTGTATGCATCAGTCCGTTAATTATTTGGCCCATCCATACCTGTCTATCGGTGAAGTGGTACTGGCAGAGTCTCTTCCAGAGCAGGCGGTCCTCGGTGAGGCTGCCCAGGTCAGGAGACACCTGTCCCAGACTAACGAGGTCCCTGCCGTCCGTCAGGCGGTGCATGATGTTGAGCTGCAGACTGGCAGGTAGGTCGGTCAGCTCCATGCCTTCAGATGTGGGCTGCAGTGAAGAGAAAAAGAATATACACAAAGTTTAGAGTGATAATGTGATCTAATATAACTCAATAGTACATTTATGCTTCACATTTTGCCCCAACAGTAAGACCTGGCCAACATACATTGTCAACAATGTAGCTAAATCTTCCATGAACATCTTGGGTCTAAACTAGACTCTTGATGCTACCATCAGAATATACCACGTATATTCTGTCTATGTTCAGGCGAGCAGACACAATCCGATTTTTTTGCCCGATCCAGATTGAAATCAGATTGATTTGATCAAAATAAAATGAAAATATTTTTGCTAATCAGATTTGAACCACATTCCTGGTGGTTTGGAATATGATTCAATATGGCCACTGAAGCCTGATTTATACTTTGTACAGTAAGTTGAGCATTTCTCAGGAATATTGTTTGTCATTACGCCGTTACAACAACCAAGATAGGTTGACGATGTCTGAATACACCAGTGTGTTTTTTCCTAATGATCAGATATGAGAAACAGTTGTCTGAACAAAGCCTTAAATACCCACCCTGCTGATCTGGATGTTGTCCAGCTGCTGCTGCCACTGCAGGATGTTCTCCATGCGGTGGACCCAGGTGTTTATGTTCCCCACTAGGACAGACTTGCCCATGTCCTGGACGAGTACAACCAGGGACACGTAGAGCGTCTGCAACAGCTCCTTAATGGGACGAACATTCTGCTGGTCGTCCAAGACTGTCAAGGAGAGAAAATCGCAACTCGTTCAAATGACTGTCTGGCAGACTGAATCTAGATGACCAAGTTTTATTCTAACGAAGATTGATCAATCTCGACTTCCTAGACAATGGCAACAGTGGACACCCCAAACATTTTTCACACTGCTAGAACTAAGCTATATAGGCAGAGGTAGACAAACAAGAGTTAATGCATAGATTTTTTCCCCTTCAAAGTAAGTCTAGAGGTGATGCAGGTTAATTTACTCAAGATGACAGTTTTGTTCTCTGTCCTGCTATAAATCCTGAACTTCCCATCAACACAGGATTAATAGCTAAAGGGCCACACTGAAATATTTATCATTTATCAATGTTGTTTTTAGGCGGTTGCTTGGCTCTGCCAGTGTACCGTTGATTATGTTTGGCAAATAGGTTTCATAAGACCACCTAAACAACATGAATGTGCGTTTAGGAAATTTTTGTTTACACAATTACACAAAAAGCTCGGACAGTCAATCCCTTAACTATGTCTCTAAAATCACTACTGTGCATCATCGTCCCTGGTTTTATTAGATGTGGTCACTCATTGCCTTGGTATACATAAATATGTTTGTGATGTTATGTGGCAACAGAGGAGGAGTTATGGTAGTCATTAAATATGTATTCACCACTTAAGCTACTACTATGTCTGCAACTCCTTTAATAATAAGAACAAAACATAAAAAACAACAACAGGGTCATAGTAATGTTTGAACTGTCTGAACAACAACAACAAGAATCTGAAACAAAACAAGACTTCTTTACATACAGTATGCCTTTGTTCACAATGCATGAATGTAAACAACCATCACCATGAATTCAATCAAGAGGAGAGAAAGAAGACAAACAGGCCTCACCTTTCTGTACCACCCTCTCCAGAATATTCATGTAGTTTTTCTGGGCCACTCCACTGAGTGAAGGGAGCTGGGACTTGGCGATGAGCTCCAGCAGCTATAGAACAAAGAGAACACAGAAACAGCATCAATTTCAGCACATTTCTCCATTATGTACTTCTTGTTATGGTGCAGTCTTAAGCACACACAATCCCAACGATAAACGCGGTCTAGAAAGGGGGTCATTTGGACCTGGTCCACTTGGCCATAATTCTCAGCAGAGGCTTGATCCAAGAACCACATAACAGCATTCTTGGCAGCTCTTGTATCCCGCAGTCTCTTTAGAGAAGAAGAAGGAGCTACTAGAAAAGTGCCCAGGCCCCAGACAACCAAGTTGCCAACAACAGCCTGAACATGAAACTGTTTACTTTCTTTGATCATTTGACTCCTGAATCCTCGTGACATCTGAATCACTTGACTTAACACCACATGTTTACTGTATGCATGTGCCCCATGGCTGACATTGACAGGACAGAAGGGACCATGGTGGCATGTCTGGTATGTAACTAATGTTGCTTTCACACGGGCAGATGAAATCATGCAGTCTAGCATTCATTGTCAATGGAAGCCAGCAACGTGAAGCTATGAAGCAACTATGACGCATGAAGCTGCCGCAAATTATGCTGTGATGCGTTTTTGCTTTGTTTCATCTGCCCGTCTGAACGAACCATAACAACAGAGGTTTGTGACATCATAGAGAAGTTCACCCCAAGTTTGCTCAACCCTACCCCATAGCATTAGTCCATAGCATTAATCCTTTCTCATCATGCCTACAGTACTCACTAACCACCTGAACCCTAGCATCCCCATTCGGGACATGTCATAATTCAGTGTAAATAGACTAGATTGGCTATTTATTGACAATGAACATGACTGATGCGCCACTTTGGGAGCTTGAAAATTGGCTATTTTCAGCAAAGAGATTTGGTGTAAAGGATAAGAAGGATGGGGCCAAGCATAGACCCAGAGTAGTAACATTTGGTGGTAAACCAGAACAAGATTCCAAGCATTTCTCGCCCCGAACAAGTATGAGTTTTGCTCTGCCATCATACTATTCTGTGGACAGTACTACAACAACCAACTATGATGCTTTAATAATACCTTTCATTTTAAGATACTCATACTCAAGACACACATCTGGTATCCCTGCATAGTCTCTTCCTTTGTCCTTCGCATCTCTCTCTCTCTTTCCCCAACCACCTTCATCTCACCCACCATACTCCTCCTTCACCACACCATCAAGTGTTCCTTGCATAATTACAACATGCGTTTCCGAGTCTACTATTAGCATCCAGTGTTAAACGACCTTCATAACTTCGCCTGCACAACTTCTGCTTTTACAATGTTTTTCGCGATGTAAAAATGTTGCAAACAAAACCAAAGATAATTCAATTGTTTATTCACCTTGAGCCAACCCCCCCCTCCCCCCCCTCCCCCCTGTTAGAGAACCCGATCTGTGTAAGTGAGACGGAGATAAATGAACCCAGCAACCACCATCAGACTAGACCAGTAAACATTGGTGATCTAGAACAGTGTGTCCAGACTAGGTACTAGTGTTACACAGCTCTATTGTTCTTTAGACAGACTACACTGCCCCCATTAGCTGCAATATAATATAAGTACTATAAAAACAAGTCAGTCCAAAACTAACAATGAGAATGATAAATTACGTTAAATTATATAATTAGATGTTAGAATTTACCTACTTAAGCCCTACAGTAAATACACTTCTTTGTTCGATGAACGGAAAACAATCTCATGTGGCGCACCGTGACACAGTATAGGCTCGTATATGTATTTTTTTAATTTACCCAAGATATCAGGGTTAATGTGGTTAAAATGCAGAACAGGCTGGCAGAGAATGCAGAAAGAGCAGGAAAGTGTTTTTTTAAGGAATATTATAAGCATGCTATCACATAATCGAGTTTTTTGTCTAGCTTGTATACCGTACTTGTTTTTAATGGGTAGTGGGCAATAGAAACAGTTTTAAATATATAACACTTATCTCTATATGCCTAGTCTTGCCGTCTCCTCCTGACCAAAACGTAAGTGGTACACCCACAACAATGATTAGACAATTTGTTCACTGGGCCCATTGCCTAGAATGAGACACTGATTAAAGACGACGGAGGTAAAAGCACTGGGCAGAGAAAGGGGTTTGGTAAGGTTACATAACTTACATGTAATGTAAATCCTATCATTCTATTGTGACACTCGTGACAAAATACTTCCCAGTGTGTTTCATGTACCGAGGATTTGTGCTGGGAGATCTCCGTCAGCCTCCGTAACTTTTTGGCGAAGGCCGGAGGAGATTCTCTAGTGTAAAGCACACAGGAGGAAGCACTTGGAATTGCTGGTGTCGTGTTTTCACAATGTTTTCACAAGTTCCCCTTTTAAGAGAGATGAGCAGATAAAAAGGGAAGAGAGCCAGGGAGGAGCGGGAACAGAATGCACAGAACAGAAGAGAAGATGGTGGAGCAGTCTGAGTCATCAGAGTCCCATTCTGATCCCTGTTGGATGGTTGCATCTCACTGCACAGCTTTCAGACCGCCCTCGAAGTTCAGGACAGCATAGAACAGAAACTGGATTTCCCACCCCCACCGTTCCCTCCCTCACTCACCTCCCAGGGCTTAACCCCCCTGAAACCCCCCACACACTCCTGACAGTCACAATGACCTTTGCCTGCCAGCAACACATGCATGGCTCTCAGTGTGTCTGTACTGCCCCCACCTCACCTCACCTCACATGGGAGCAGCACATGTGGAGGACTTGCTGTTCTAGGTTCAGCGTCTCGTTTCTCATACAATGGGAGTGAACATTGTATACTATCGACTGCCTACTGTATATGCTGCATATCTCCTGTATCCTTTGTAATAATGTAAGGCCCCACCACCGAAAACATAAACGTTATTATGGCTACCTTGCATATGTTTCCTTATGATTTGATGTACTTGCTCACTCTTGGTACAAAATGGCAAGTGTGGTGAAAAGAAAGTATTACATTTCTTAATCCAAGCCTCAAATGTATGTTCATGTGTTTATCGTATGATCAACGTATGCCGATTAAAGAGGATTGTTCTATGCAAATCTATGGGATGACCAATTCTTGCTACACTCTCTTCAGTGTGACCTCCCAGTCACATCGGAGTAGCAAGAGAGAAAGACCAAGACCACCAAAACACAAACAACCATAGTACACACACAGTATCATCACTGAGAGAGACTTGTCTGGGGAGACTTGATAAGAGACAGGCAGAGGCCTATACACCCTCTGCACGCACACACACACACACACACACACACACACACACACACACACACACACACACACACACACACACACACACACACACACACACACACACACACACACACACACACACACACACACACACACACACACACACACACACACACACACACACACACACACACACACACACACACACACACACACACACACACACAGTGAAGAATCGTGCAGCACTAGTTTGCTGTCCAATTCATTTTAGTTTACGTTTTTTATCCCTGAATATTTTCATGGAAAAAATTAGAATCGTGTTGGAAATTATGGTGGAGGAAAATCGAGATTTACATTTGAGCAATTATCGTGCAGCACTAATGCTTAAAGTGGTTAAAGTACCATTAACAACCACAGCCTGTAAAAGCAGAGGAAGACAATGAAATGAGAAAAGGGGAGATGAGGACTCACCCTGACGACGTAATTAAATCTCCTCGTGTCCTTGATGGCACTGCAGAAATCTAAGCGGTTGAAGGCTTCTCCCAGTGTACAATATCCGTGACGCTGAGGGAATTTAATTATCAGGGTATTAAGATTCTGATCTCACAGTATAGAGTTTTCTATAGATGTCCAATTGTCCAAATTGGAAATGTTATTATAAATTGATACAACATATAATATATTATTAGTTGGTTTGTTACCTCCTTGGTGCTTCCTTTATGAACATAAATCCACTTTTCTCTGTGGAAATCTGTGAAATTGGTATCATTTGAAAATTAGTGCCTTCCCTGATCAAAATACTATGTATCTTCAGTATTCACACAATAATTTGTCAAAGCATAATTTATTGTGAACTATGACCTTCAATCACATAATATGTTCATGGGTGGCCCATTCTCATATACTTCCTCAATGACTTAGCTAGAATAAGATTCCATATAAACACAACTTGATGGAAACATACTTTTTATAATAATAGAACTGTTCCAGTTCTCTCATTGTTACTCACAGGGAACCTTGGTGTTGTTGTTCATCATGTCTTTTTTCCTCTTCTTGGCAGCCATGTCATAGTTCAGCAGCAGGTTCTCTTTGTTGTTCTCTTCATGTGCTTCGCAGTAGCTGGAACAAAGTCACAGAGCAGACATTTCAAACAGTTGAACATATTTTTAGATTGTATGTTATACAAAGAGAAGAGAGAGAGAGGTCCACGTATATTCTGTAAATAAATAAAAATAGGCCTATCCACATACTGTGAGTGACATTATAATGTCGATCGTGTCACTCCCCTTATAACTTGAAAAAACATAACGAGGATCAACATTGGCATCTTTTCAGGACAGTGTGTAGGGTTCAATTAAGTCCAGTTCAGCAGGTCTCCACACGCCACATTAATAATAGTGCGCAATCGTTTTGGAAAGTAAGAGACTCGAGTCAACAGATGTATGTTAATCCAGTCACTTGTGTAGTTATTAATAGCACATAGTGATTAGCCTGGAAAGACAACACTGGTCAGTGAGTGGTCACGATGTGACGGACAAAAACAAAGAGATTAGAAGATGGAAACTGGTAAGGAGCTGCATATGCACGAGTCTCTCGCTCCTTACCATGGTTAAAAAAACAAAACAAATATGCACAATTAACGGATTACGTCTACTCGATCTCCACCTCTCTTTCTACGTGGTGCAACTATTGTTTGCCGCTGTCAAACATTGCGTCGAAGATGCCACGAATAAGCATGACAAACCTTTCGACGGAAACGTTGTTGTTTTTGTCGTCTGTCTTTTTCCAACCCTCCTCAGTTTTGACCCAACTTTGACCAGGAGAGCGCCAGTCTTGTCCAAGAAAAGGCATCTTTGATTATGGTCAAATTAAGAACACAATAGAACAACAAAATAATCCTGAATGTTTATGAGGTTTCAAGGCCCTTTCGCTGACTTAAAATAGTATAACTGATTTCCCTATCTGTCTTGACTTAGATGGATCTCTTCTCTACTGTTGACATTGCGCAGCTGGCTTTATATCCTCCAGCTAGGTACCCGGAAATACTTAAGATCCGCCCCCATTGGAAAGTTCCCTACAACACGTGGCTTTGTTTATCATCATCAGAGTGGTTGCAAAACTTCCCAGGGACTGGATACCACCTCGGCTCGCAGTGCTCTTTGGCTACAACATTGACAATAATAATCACCATTTCTTTCTTTCTTTGCTGACAATGCTTGTTCAGCATTGAGTTTATCTTAAAATAAATTGAATAATTATTATTGAGAAGAGTTTCCCTGATTGTTACTCACCCATGACCCATAACATTATTAATAGATCAAGTTGAGCTCAGGATTCTGGGCTCTGTCTTCTTGTAACCCAGTGTTGGGTTTCTATGTCGTTTTCCCCTCAGTGGAGAGTAATCTAAATTTGTGTCAAACGTTCCCACTAAAGTAGACACACAACACTGATCTAACAATAACAATAATCTGTAGGAGCTCAGCTGACCTACAAACACATAGTTTATTTATGACTGAATGGTGTGATAAAAAATACGTCTGCCGAGGTTATCTGTTATCAACCTTAACATAACTAAAAAAAAACCCATAGAAAACCTCTCAGGCACACACACACACACACACACACACACACACACACACACACACACAGGTCTGGCTTTCTAAATACTTATATTGTCTGTGGCTATGTTTGAAATGCTTCATCGGCACTGTAGTAATTTGTTTATACAGCCTCAAAATGTTTAGTAAGCTTAAAAGTGTTTATGTGTTTATGTGTGTGTGTGTGTGTGTGTGTGTGTGTGTGTGTGTGTGCGTGCGTGCGTGCGTGTGTACATGTGCATGCTCATTGCTGTGCATGTGTCACGTGTGTATGTGAGTGAAATATTGAATACTTAGAAAGAGGAGGTGGATTCATTGATACTCATAATTCACACTATATATACACTGCAAAACGTCAAAACACGTGTGTGTGTCTGTGTGTGTGTGTCCTGTTTTAATATACATGTGTGTAGTTCTTCCAGGAACCAACAGTATCTTCTCCATCACTGCCAAGTGCCAACATATTGTGACACACAGCTTGTGAATGTTGCAAGCCAGGCTTGCTGATGTAGATGTTCTGCAGTCTCAACCTTATTGTAAGCTATAGTACACAAAACCTCCAACATCTAGACGTTTCTTTAGTCATTTTCAAGTCTAATCTAACTATTGTTTTAGACAATTTGTTAAAATTTAGCATATTACTAAAATGTTATTGACAAATGACAAGGTTAAAAAAGTCACATGAGGACAGATGAGGCTACTTAGTACATAGTAGTGTAGGTGTGTTCTTATTATAGATTACAATTTAAAGTGGGATGCCCCGTCCTGCAAGTATACCCTTTGTTGGGTGCAGTAACAAAGTGCATCCAAGATAGTAAAACTTACAATAGCATCTGTGTGATAATCTTTTTTCTGTTTGTGTTCATTGTGGTTCTTTGAAATATATGGAAGTAATTTATAAGAATAGGTCAACTTAAATGTTGCCTTTGGAAAGTCCCAACAAATGCTTGGTTGCTTTTGAGTGCCTAAGTGGAAAGCTATATGATCTAAGGCTCATTGTAGTTTGTGTAATTAGTTAAATTAATCATAAATGGCCATTACTGCTTTATTAGTATTTACTACTGGTACTGTGCTTATTGTTAGTGTAGACATAGGAAAGTACATACGGTTGTAATGGGGCAGAGTTCTTGGATCACTCTCTCTGTTTTTGTTTTTTAGTCATAGGACAGCTGCATGGACAGTACTTGACACCCCAAAACAAGCATGCACATGCGCGCACACGCACACGCACACGCACACACACACACACACACACACACACACACACCTGTTGCTGTTCCTTCTGAACAAATTTCATCACTCGCAGTGTTGTGAAACCACGGTCATTAGTTGGTACCCTCTCCCTTCACTTCTCTGTGTTTCTCTCTCTCGCTGCCCCCCCTCTCACATCTGCCAACTAGCACAGCAACCAAAAGGCCAACAGGGCCACATGCTTCACATGGTATACATTCACCCCCTTGTTTGTTTCTCAAAATATCACCAGCTCACCTATAGTTTTTCCAGTCCCCCACCTTTTTGCGCCCACCCCCCTCCAACTGGAATACGAGATGGCTCGCCCCCTTTCCAACTCGCCCAAAGCGGCGAAGATCGGTCGCCCCAACGGGAAGAGCGGTCGCCCCAACGGACCGAGAATTTAAAACCTTAGAAGTTAGACTTATTACCCCCTTTTAGACTTATAGCATAATGTACAGATAATAGCCTACTACTATACTATACTATACATACTATACTATATTATATATTGTACATGTGTACTATAAAGTGCTATGATAAATTCTGTGGCGAGCCCACTTTTCGCGGGGGCGAGTTGGAAAAGGGGCGAGATGACCTGGTACCCTCCAACTGTCACCTTTGACTCTATTTGCTGGTGGGAAAACCCAGTGACTTGGGTTTCAGAAAGAGATATGATCACACTCTTCTTTCTTCACACAAAATGCCTAACTTTATTGGTGTTCAAAAGTAATTGAGGATACATACTATTATGTAATCAATTCATATCCTCGTTATTTAAGATAATTTAGCTGCAATCATTAATATTATCACATTTCTGTATATAAAACATTGGGATGTGATCATTGAGGCTCAGTGGGCAGGGTGTGTTAAAATCTGATGTGTAGCATTATATGTCTCCCCTCTTTCGCTGTTTTGCCAGACTGTGCCTTTTGGAGAACAATAGAACATTCCTAGAAAAAACAAACACTGTGGTCTAAGTTTGTCTGTGATGTACAACAGGTGGAGAAAAAACAACTGGAACAAGCCCTTTCGATTCGTTACTGCTGGATATGTACTCTGTAACACTGTTTTCTGTAATAGGATATCTTTTATATGTCAAAATCTAAATCTACTGGCTGACTGGAACTGGTCTGGGCATGTACAGCTTGTGTGTGGAGTGGAGCGTGACTAGGGGGTTATAGTCACTGACTAGACACACAAGGTATGCTCACTCAGGTTGCAACTGGTGTCAAGTGACCCAGCACCCAGCCACACTTCAGAGAGGAAGATGAAGACTAGGCTACACCAAAGAACGATTTGAATATTTATTGATAATGTATATAAAAAAATATATATAAAAACCAAATTACAGCAATGCTAAAAATGTAAACAGGAAATAACTGTGCAAAAACAGGAGTAAACAAATTTAAAATGTCCATAAAATGTAAATGCACCTCAAATATTGTCTTTGACACATGGTTGTATTTGCTACAATATAAAAAAAATACAAGGTGGACCGTGGAATTGCACACATACTGTTAGCTTTCAGTTAAACAACAAAAATACTATTTAGTGATTTGGGTGATTTGGAAAAAACCCTGGTCCGCCCCGGTAACAAGATGTGCACATGCACACGCTCTACAGTGGGGGGGACACGCAACAGGCCAACAGCACGTGCACCAAGGCCCGCCCCCACTCGATCATGATTGGAGGAAGGCCCCTCTCATCCTGATTGGATGATGGCTGAATAACCCTAGCCAAAAACGAAAACGGTTTGTTTTACCCCAGGGGTCAACTGAGGACAGGGAGGAACTCCTCCTTGTATGTTCAGCACACTCTATAGTAGGGAGGATTATCAAAAATAAAAATAAAAAAATGATATTTGAATTAAGTGAAATCACTGAATATACCTTTAATGCATCAATACACAGAACATGCACAACCCTAATATTATAATTCGCATCATGGTGCTATATTTTCTAGGAAATGAACAATACATGGCTGAACACCACTTTCATACAGTACAAACAGGAATGTTTTACTACTATTTTATCTAGGCCTTATTCCTCTTTTGAGTAAGTTGGTTAAATCAATCATATATAAATAATCACACTTGTGTGAAGTGAGGGGCGCTCTTATCGTCATACATCATCATACATCACATTCTGTGCTCAACCAATCAAATAATCTCAAATTTGGTACACACAAACACACAAAGCTGGGCATAGGATGGGCTAGTGCCCCTCAACATTTTAATAAACCATGTGAGTGACATGCCCCAAAGGCCAAACTCATTGTATGTTGACTAAACTATAAAAATGTGCTCCTTGGAGTACAGGTCTCCACCAGGCCAAGTAGTAGAAGTCAAAAAAGCCAAAAAGAGGAAATATGAAAAAATCGGACAGAGCCGTCGTGACTCGTGATCACACATGACTATAGAAATAATGTGTACCAATTTGCATGATGTTTGGACAGAAATCCAAAAATGTGTAACTTAGCACAAATCGGCCCCATGGCACACACACACGGACGGACGGACGGACGGACAAGGGCGAAATCATATAGTCTCGGCCACGCCTTAGGCCTGGCAGATACAATGATGCTCTTAGTCTTACCTATATTGAAATACAAAAAGATCATAATCATTTGATCATTAGAATGTTGTGACAATGACTGTTGACAACATAAGAATGTAATGCAAAACATGACCCAAATTAAGGTTCACTGACAAGAGCAGCAAGTTCAGTCCTGTGGATGAACAGCTGGGCACAGCCTTGAATTAGACACTCGGTCCTGGGCTTTCAACATGACAAGGGAAATCTAGTGATTTAGAGCTAGCTGAAAATAGTTCTTTGATCCATTGTGAAGTTAGACGGTTAGAATGTGTTTCAGACTGTCTGGCTGGATAACTTGTTTTTAGAGGCTTTAGTGTACAAGCAATAACAAAATCTTCAATAGAAAAATGCATATCTACAAAGGCCGGGAAAATATATAATGTATAGGAGACTAGACCTATGGAAAAATGCATTCCCTTGGATTATAAATGTTTAGATTACTTCATGTGTGCTTGATTATTCTTATCAGGGACTTGAAAACGGTAAAGCTCGTACTTAAATGTGAGGCAATAATATTGTCTCAAATAGTATAAATAGCCAAAAAGGTAGCACATCCAAAAATTAAACAAACGGCGGACAAAGTACTCACATTTCCATTTCTTTATTGGCACACACCAATGTGCCAATAATTAAATGGAAATGTGAGTACTACTTTGTCCGCCATTTGTTTGCTACCTTTTTGGAATTTTTTAAAGTTCTATTTTTTGATGTATACTGGATTTGGGTTTGGCACTCCACTGAAACCATTGCTGATGCGCAACCTCTTTTTCCTCATTTAGTATAAATAGCCATTATTATATTAAAAACTTTCAGATTGGCTGTCCTTCATATTTGTATAGATAGCATCAGTGGGTTCCATGAAGTAATTGTGAAACCCCTTAATTTAGTTTGAATGACTAATCATTATGATTTTGCCCACATCTGGGATACACATGTCAGAGACACTGAACCGTGGTCAAAAAGTTT
The DNA here is from genome assembly GCF_951216825.1 of Electrona antarctica. NCBI lineage: Eukaryota > Metazoa > Chordata > Actinopteri > Myctophiformes > Myctophidae > Electrona > Electrona antarctica. The sequence continues at coordinate 23,373,949 of NC_136811.1, forward strand.
ATAAGGCAGAGCCCCCTTCGATGTCCAGGCATCTGTATTTGGGTCATAGCACTCAAAATTGTCGGAGTCCTCTATGACGTCATGGCCGTTGACAAAACGTCCCCCCGTCACACAGAGCTTGTTGTTGAGCACTGTAGCAGAATGGTGCATCCTCCTCTCCTTCAGGTTGGCACACTTGATGAACCGGTTGGCCTTTGTGTCATAAGCAATCATTCGCCTGGTGTATCCTGTGACAGCAAAAGCAGAAATTAATATGTTAGAATGTTATTATCCATGATGGGCTAACCGTGTTCAGTGCAGTGAATGCAACGCTGGGATTCAGGGTCAAAATTCCTCTCTCATCAAAAATGATGTCTCTGTATTCTGGACATTAGAAAGGAGGTGTGAAATTCTTATATCTGAATAATTGTGATTGGCCAGAATGAGATGATGTATGATGACGTATGATGATAAGAGCGCCCCTCACTTCACACAGGTGTGATTTGTGTTTGTCTGGCTGTGGAGTGAGGAACACACTGACATGGGGGATTGTTGACTGTTGAGATTATCTCCCTACTCGAATGGAAATGCCCAGTTATCTGCTGTGCAATGTCAATACAGCAGATAACAGAGCTGCTAATATCATTAATTACTTCCGTTACCTCCGATGATGTAGATTTTGTCATCAAGGACAACAGCAGGAGCTGACACATTCTTCACTGTCCTGTTTTCCATTTGACACCACAGGTTCCTGGCGATGTGATAGACCTACAGTACAACATAAGAGTAAAAAAATCACACCCGTGTGAAGTGAGGGGCACTCTTATCATTAGGTTATGTAATGATAATGTAAAATGAACAGTGTCAAAACAAACATTAAATTCTCTTTATTGTTAATGGGATTTAATGTTTGTGTTAGGGACAAAATAAACATTAATTTCTCGTCATTGTCAATGGCGTTTTTAAAACAAACATTGAACTAAAAACAAACATTAAACCTGTATATATAAGGGGCTAGCGCCCCTCAAAAAGAGCATTTGATACCTCACCATTAAATACACTCAAGATTTTGAAGTGTGGGTGAATAGATTAGTGAATGAATGAAAGGAACAAATAAAAAAGCTAAATAAGCTCAAACAAAAAATGTGAATGGGTGCATTGACAAACAAAGAATAATTGAATGAATAAGACCACATTGTATATTTACCTGTATGAGTCTGACAGGGTTCTGCATGCCATCTTCTCCTCCAAACATGTAGATTCTCTGGTCAATAGCAGCCACTGCTGGATGAAGCACAGCTTCGGGCATGGGTGCCATAGACTCCCATTGGTTGAACATGCTGTTGTACCTGTGGTTACATATTTTTGTCAATTCTACTGAATACCGTGACATATACTGTAGGCCTAAAATGTAGGCCAATGTAGGTCATTTAATGTGTATGTGCTAATAGTATCTTCTGCATTATTTGTGAATTTAGAGAGGGGGGTAATATGCCGGCATGCATTCCAGGATAGGGCCTAAAAAATAAGGACAACAACCTTTTATAAGTTGTATTCGTCAATCAAAAGGGGGTCTTGACTTTAACTATTTTCTTGCATCATTAGGTGAGCATTCTTTCTCAAGAAGAAAAAGTAAGGGGGAGCTTTAGGGTTATGTTCTGTAGCAAAGTTACTGTATTAAAGATATAACATGGTGTGTGTGTGTGTGTGTGTGGGGGGGGGGGGGGGTACATTTGTATGAATTGACTATTCAATTCATGGATCTTTCTCAACATAGTATGTGCCCTCCTCTGACCTATAGTATCAGTTCGCAACAGATTGAAAAGGGTAAAGCAACCTATTTTCCTGTTAGAGATAGCAAAGATCAACATGACCTTATAGCAATGCATTCTCACCTTTCTACACTGTTGCACACATGCATGTCAGCCCCGAGGCCTCCGAGGACAAAGATAAAGTGGAGGTAGGAAACGCTCTGGTGGGCAAAGTGTGGTTCCAGCATGGGCTCTGCCATCCGCCACTGGTTGGTCTTCAGGGAGAGAGTGTAGACACTCCTGCTGACCTGGTTGTGCTTGGTGTTTGTTGCCAGGCCCCCTAGAACATAAAGGACACTGTGCAGGCAAACGTAGGAGGCCTTGTAAAGACGAATGGGCAGCTTGGCTAGCCACTGCCACTGCTGGCTCGTCTCATCAAAGATTAAGGCCTCCCTTGAGGTCTGCTCATTGTTTTTCCTTCCTCCCACTAACACCAACGTCTCAGAGCAGGTGTAGCGCCGAGGCGCTACCCACAGCGGTTTCAAGTCAATCACACTGCTGTCAACGTATTTGCTACAAACAGAGAACATGAGACGTCGGACAGAATCGATAAGCTCTGTGCAGAGGGTGGAGGACTGGATCAGTGGATCGTTGGCAATGAACTGGAAGAGGAAGGTCGGGTGGATGTAGCGAAGGCGTACCTTTTTGAATAAGTCACTAATGGAACCACGTCGGGATACAGGATCATGGTGGATCCAAGCCACAAGTGTTTCGAATACCTGTTCTTCCTCTGCACACAGGCTGTCGTCTTCCAGGTATCCCATGAGCTCCGACAGCGAAAGCTCACACAGATCCTCCGATGCGGACACATCTGAGAAGCTCTTCATAGCCATCTCCTTGGCCTTTTCTCTCAAGCTAGTGCAACTGAGGATCTCAGAGAGCCTTATCATGCTTAAACAGTTGTCTGGGCACAGGTGCTCCTGGAGGAAAGCAGAGCAAGCCTCAAAAAGGCAGCCATATTGCAACAAAGATGCCGCTTGCATGAGTGGCAGCACAATGTCCATGGTGATGCTCATGAGTCCCGTGTAAACATAGTCAATGATACCACTCAGAATGGCTGCTGTGATGCCCTTCACATTGATCTTGGCCATCTGACTTTCCATGAAGTTATTGCAGAACATGGCTCTGAAGTACGGGCTGCTGGAGACCAGGACATTGCGGTGGCATGGGATCTCTGTGTAGTCTGAGCAGAGTATCACATCAGTCAGGACATTCTCCTGCCTCAGTCTGTTGAGCTGTAAATGTAGATTGGAGGAGAGCTCTGTATCTTTGTAGTGGAAGATGTCAGCTGGCAGTCTGTCCATGCTGTGAAGAAGAGAGATATGTGTGATGTTTCATTCAATAACAGCCTTGGCCATTAAGGCACCTTGGATTCATCTGTCCAGAGGAGATCAGTACTCAGCATTAGCCAACCAACAACTTTATCCTAGTATTACCGGTATTCACCCACCATACCACATAATTTATTAAAAGAAATCATGTTCACTAGAACATTGCTTCTTTATCAGAAAGGATATTAATAATAATAATAATAAACTTTATTTGTATAGCACCTTTCATACATAAATGCAACTCAAAGTGCTTCACAGGGCAGTACATAAAAATAGCAATAAAACACAGGCAAGCAGTTAGACGGATAAAACAATGGTAAAGAGCAAACAACAAAAAAAGCATAAAAACATAGATGGACGAGAAACAATAGAGAACTCAACTAAAACTAAAACTAAAACTCAATTAAAAGCAAGAGTAAAAAGGTGAGTCTTGAGTTAAAAATATTAGACATGCTTTAGTGCTATAACTACATTGGGGCATTCTAGGTCATTTGAGCATAGGGCTAGCTGCAGCATAGAGCAACAATTATGTTGGAACTGTCTATAGACCAGCTGTGACTTTATGTATTTGGGGCAATTGACAGAATTCTGATTTAAGCTCACTTGTCAGAACCATGAGGCCATGTCCTTACAAACATCACTATGACTTACTGTCAGGGATAAACATGTCTGAGAATAAGATCAAGGTCATAAGTTTAAGTTCCTGTTGTTGTCATAAACAGCTGGAGTATAACTATACATATTGTGATGCTTTGTCATTCACAGCAAATTTAAGGGATACACTAAGTCATAGGCCATATTGTAGCAGATAAGATCATATTATAATTCATGCCACTTGACTATTATGTCAGGTGTATGTCAGCCAATATATTTCCTCAGCAGTCATTTTCTTATTCAAATTTTTATTGGTAAGACCTGGGGCAGTCTGGTGGTCACCGTGTAGACTGTTTGGCCTCGAGTCTAAGTGGATCACAGCAGAAACACAGCAGTCAACTCACTGCCTATGTGTTCTATGGATGGATAAATACATAAATGATTGAGTCATTTGTTTAACCACTTTACCACCAAATCTCTTCACCCAAAATAGCGGATGTATTAGCTAATGTGTCATGTTGCGACACGTTTGTAGATCTGATATTTTCACAGCATAATAGTAACATTAGTGGTTAATATTAGACATTTACTATTAATTACTAATATAACATACCTTCATGATCATTGCTTGACAGTATATAATATCGAATATCCATGCTATGCAATACTGTGCAATATTTCTCTGAACCTTTTACAGTAGAATCAAAATGTATAGGAAACCTTTTCCATCACCATCATAATAGGTATGAATTGCAAAATATTGCTTACCTGTTATTTATTTCCTCTTTTATATGCTCTGCAGTCATATCCTCTGCAGTCCTCTGTGTTCAAAGCAGAAACTCAGTAGAAAATACAATGAATTGACATTTTGCTGTACTTTCTCCTGGTCTCTCGTGTTGATGCTTTGTGTCTGTGTGTTCCAGAGGGGGCTGTCTCTTTGTAGGAGCATGCTGTGCACTGTTTGTTGTTATGATCCCTTTCCACTAGGCACTCATGTCCTAAAAATAGTAACTCTCTTTAGCAAGAATCACACGTGACTATCAACTTTTTCCCAGTATCCCTCTGACTCTCTCTCTAGTATCTCCTGTCTCCTTCTCAAAATTCTCCCCCTTTCTCACTCTCCATCTCGATTTTCTACAGCCCCCGCCTCCTCTTTTAATCCCCTTGCACTCTTCTATTCGATCTCCTCCAATGCCATATGACCCAGCACGTATAAAGAACTGCTGTTAGATGACAGTTTGGCAGCCTATGATGATTAACAGTGTAGCTGGCTGGATGGTGAAGGGGTGGTGTGCGTGTGCTGTTGGGATAGCTGTCTGGCAGGAAGGCTGATCAGATAGTTTAATATTTACTTTGACAAAGAGGATTTGGTTACCAAGGAAGTGGAATAAATACAGAGATGTAAGAATGTCAGAAACAAAAATATATTATATGTAATTTTCTAACTAATGCTGTTTTATTGTTGTGGGCTGTGGCTGCTGTTCAAGGTAAATAATATTTCAGTTCCTCTTCGGTAAATATCTGCACCAGAGATAGATATGCTGTGTAAATAGGTCTTTTTTTTTTTTGTATCTCTCTTCCCCTTTACCCCCTTCTTCTTCCCTTTCTCTTTCATGGAAATGATGGAGCTTGCATAAACAAATTCCACCCACTGTTTTACACCTGTAAACCTGTGCTGTGACAAAGCTGATTCAGATTTTTTGAGTTATAACTACAAGTGGTTCATATATGATGCTTCATCACTTACGGTACACACTTTATTAGCCCGGGCTAAGGGGAGTAGGCCAGATAGGGTGATAGCTAATATCATAATATTGTCTGTCCAAGACCTGAACAACACCAATATGGCAGTACTCTGTTGGGCTATAGCACATATTCAGACATGGTAACTTCTCAAATTGTGCTTCATGATGACTAGTATATGAACATCACAGACTCACAGTGGATCAGCACCATGCCACCATCTAGTGTAGCCTATAGGGTATACGCCTGACATCATCATCATACCCTTATGTTATGCTGGAACGCCTAGTGGCAAAAAACTACTTTCTGGGCTTGACAGTCCAATAGATCCAAAATCTGATTGCTTTAAACGGCGTTAAACTCACTTTGCCGCTCACTTTATGCATGCGCATACCCTCTATATGCCTGGAGAAATGTCTTATAATATTTAGACAAAGTCAACATCAGCCTATCATATGCTATAAAAGCAGGAACCCTCTGTCCTCATCCATTGTTTTCCTCAGTGGGTTGACCAATCAAACTCATTGCTGGATCCAGGTGTTGCCAAGTTAACAAAGGCCTACTATACATAGCCTACTCTATACAATATTCAATTTCCATCACATCTTTTTTATAGGTTTATAGCCTACAAACCAACATAATTACTGAATTTGGACTTTTAAGTACATGAGTTTAGTGTAAACTTGATGGCAGCTTGAAAATAACCTGTTCAAGCTATTGGTTTTGAACTCTGACATAACGTGGTGTGCAATGGACCTCTTTCAGAAGTGCTCTACTTTCCCAGTTCCTCTTCAGTTTGGGGCTCAGTCAGTATCCATTACAAATGCATGTCTTGTCCATGCAAAATCACTTTAGGCTAGGGGGGGAAATGCAAATACACTTTGTTATGTTTTATCAAAAGGATAAAATACAAAAAAACTTGAGAGCTTATTTCCATTGTCGTCCATTGTGATTTGAATAGGAACATCAGGTGGATCCATACATTCTGAAGGTAATAATAATACTGGTCTCAGAAGGTAAAATACTCAACCAAACAGCACCATCTAGTGTATCTGCCTGGAGGAAAAAACTATATCTGCGTATTGTACTAAATCAATGCCATGTAATTTAGAGTTTTAGACACTTACTTTAGGATTACAAAAATCATCAAAAGGGATATATACTGTATAGCAGCATTTACAGATGACAATTACAAACTTTTATAGCAGAGGGGGGGAAAAGGGGGGGGAAAGGGTTGCATCATTGCTTTTTTCATTTGATGTGGTCCTGATGGCACCATCGGTCCAAGACCTTCAACTCTCACTGGACCGGTTCGCAGCGGAGTGTACGGCGGCTGGGATGAGGATCAGCATCTCCAAATCTGAGGCCATGGTTCTCAAATCTCAAGGTTCACGAGTGAGGGGAGGACGGAGAAGGAGATCAGCCGGAGAATCGGAGCGGCAGGGGCGGTATTGCAGTCGTTGTACCACACTGTTGTGACAAAAAGAGAGTTGAGCCAGAAGGCAAAGCTCTCTGTCTACCGAGCAATCTTTGTTCCTACTCTCACCTATGGTCATGAAGTGTGGGTCATGACCGAAAGAATAAGGTCACGAATACAAGCGACTGAAATGAGTTTTCTCCGACGGGTGGCTGGCATCTCCCTTAGAGATAGGGTGAGAAGTTCAGTCACGCGGGAGAGACTCGGAGTAGAGCCGCTGCTCCTTCACCTGGAAGGGAGCCAGCTTAGGTGGTTCGGGCATCTGGTTAGGATGCCTCTCGGGCGTCTCCCTAGGGAGGTCCTCGATGCACGTCCCACTGGGAGGAAAGTCACTAATGTTGCTCTGGAGAGGGAAGTCTGGAGCTCTCTGGTGGAGCTGTTGACCCGCTGCTGACCCGACTACGGATAAGCGGTTGAAGATGGATGGATGGATGGGGGAAAAAGGGAGGGTTCGGCCATAGCCATCATCACAAATGTGATGAGTCATCACATTTTGGAAAAGTGGCTATGGCCGTTTTTAGCACAAAGAGTGTTTTTTATGCAAACAAATGCCTGCAATGGATTTAGAATAATGAAAATCCCTAATTTGACCTGTCACATGCTACTTTTACATTTTGCCTGCATATATGTTGTTGCTGCTGTCACAAAGTTTCCCAAGGGAGTTGGGTTGGAACAAATTGAGAGGTGACAGTAGACACCTTTATGAACACATTTGTGAAGAAAGCTATTGGTAAGTAAGCATTTATTTTGCAGTTAGGTCACACATTTGGCTAACTTTCCTTACTAAACTACATGCTGTTTTCAGTCATTTTCAAGGTTTCACTGAGCCAAAGTAGATAGTGTCCACTAGGTGTCAGGCAAATGTCATGTAGCTAGCTACATTTCAGAAGAGTGACACTCTTCACTCAACTCAACTCAAGTGAAACAAATTATGAGTTATGAGCTATTTACAGAGTGCGACTTTGTCATATCAGAGGAAGTATAGATCAGGCAGAACACAGCAGATGTCAAAACCACTATCCCTGGGGAAACAACAGAAATAAATTAGTGAAACAATTATTTCCCCAGTTGTTTGTTGTTCATAAATACAAAAGATGAAATTGAAATATGAATGAATTTCAAATCAATAGCCTATAACACATTTACAATCAGGGCAAATTGCTACATGTTTGATATGGGAATTGTCCTTCTTGCTCTGACACAGATCACCAACACAATCAGACTGACAGCCAGGAGAAGCCCCCTAGATAATCACTTGTACAAAAGGCTGATCTCACATTCCAAGTCCTCTTCACTCAATGGGGCCATGGGGTATTCCTCCCAGGCCGTGCACAAAGAGATCCATGCCAAGCAACACTAAGAACAGTAATCTAGCTTTGATGGAGAGAACATCCATGGATCCCATGCACAAACCTACAGAGAGAAAAGACGAGTGTGTGTGTGTGTGAGAGAGAGAGAGAGAGAGAGAGAGAGAATGCATGCAAGGTGGGGATAGGATGAGTTAAGGTGAGAATGAGATGGGAAGGTGTGTGTGTGTGTGTGTGTGTGTGTGTGTGTGTGTGTGTGTGTGTGTGTGTGTGTGTGTGTGTGTGTGTGTGTGTGTGTGTGCGTGCGTGCGTGCGTGCGTGCGTGCGTGCGTGCGTGCGTGCGTGCGTTGGATATAGGGAATGTTTCTGTGCCAAAATCTATGGGGAGAGCTGCATGTTGAGAGTAACATCTGTGCATGTATGTATACATGCAGCGTGTGTTCTTGTATTTGTATCCTTCTGAGGACAGAATAATTGTGCATGCGTGCTCAAGAGGAGAAGGGGCCTTAAAGGGCTTACTGTTAGCTGCTTAAAATTCTTCTGATGTAACCTAACTAACACAAACAAAAAAGTGCTTTATGGTGGTAAGATTGAAAGCAGGCCATGGGTCAGCAAAGAAGTGTTTGCCCACTGTTCCCGCCTGTACGGTATTTGTGTGTTTATACTATACACCAGTGGGCAGGGAGGTGTTTCAATAATCGCAAGACTACCAGCGCAAGACTACCTCTGAGGAACATGGCAGACATATACTCTAGGTTCTCTTTATTGCTGCTCTGATAGCTGTTACCAAGGGCACGTGTGTGTGTGTGTGTGTGTGTGTGTGTGTGTGTGTGGGTTCCATGTGTCTGTTCCTGTGTCTGCATGTGTGCATCATGTATTTGTTTATGTCTATTGTATGTATTTGTATGTATGTATCATGAATTTGTATGTATCATGTATTTGCATATGGGACAGAGAGACAGACATGCAGGGAAGGGTTTCAGAGACAGGCGGAAATGAGAAGAAAGAGGTAGAAATAGGGTTGCTCAGACAGGAATTATGCTAATGTGACTGGCTAGATAAACTGTACTTTGGTGACTGTGTAATCTATAGTATATGTGCCCTTAAGTCCTTTAAGTTGTGACATTTTTCGTTTTATTAAACCTTTTTCAGTATCCCTCTAGCAGTGGTTCTTAAAGTATGGCCCAGGAACCCTCTGGGTTCCTTGAGGGGGTATACTTACAAATGGACATGTACCTGCCAGTCTAGAAGTTTGAGAACCACTGCTCTAGTCTAGAGTATGTAGAGTATAGATATAGACTCTCTGGACCATTGTTCAACTCAGAGAAATAAAAACACACACTGTCGCTTTAAATGACAGCGCCTCCCAGTTACTAGATCCTCCGTGAGTTTCAGTGCTTACAGTCACTGTGGACTCTCTATCTCTCCACCTGTCAGCACAGGCGTCCCTACAATATAACCTGCCATACGGCCAACAGCGTCGCTTTGAACCTTCGGACTTGAGATTGGCGAACAATTTGTACCATTTTGCCTTTCGCATATATGCAACTTTGAAGACCTGCATCTGCCTATATCAGCGGTGAGTTTTATAGCCGAGTAGAATGATAGCCTGTGTGAGAGAGTAACAGGTGCGTCGTCCTATGTCACACACCTGTTTGGAATGTAGGAGTCCTATGCAAATGACTTTGACACGAATACACGATTTTGACGCGGGGCTTTGGCATAAAAATAACCATTTGCTGTTCTCCTGTCTTCTATAGGTAACATAGCCTACTTGGTGTTTTTTGAAGTGCCACATCGTTGTGCACACCTTAAAACAGCTTGGACATGGATTACTGGCACCCGGTCCCTTCCCCATTTTGGATTTAGTTCTACTACCCTGGTCGAGTTACAATCCGGCGTTTCCTCTGCCAAGGAGAGGTGTAGCCTGTCCTGTTCTCTTTATTTCTCCTTCATCCACCTTGCAGTGGTGGGATGGGAAACCAGGTCGAAAAACTCACTCGTTTAAGTTACGCTGAAGTTCCAACGTCGGACCCAAACGGATTCGACCCGGACGATGACGGAGGTCCACGCATCGGCGTGTCTTACATCTTCTCCAATGACGACGAAGAGCCGGAGCATTTAGACATGCCGCCTGACAGACCCAGGCTGCCGGATCAAGATAGTATCCCGTTCGATCCGCAGAACGAGCTGCAGTGTCTGGTCTACTACCGCGAGGAGTGCGTGTACGAAAGACACGCCAGAGACTCTATGATGAGCGTCGCTTACTCGGCTGAGAGTCTCCTGAACAAGTGCAGGCTGGGGGACCTGGTGGAGTTCGTGGCCAGCGGGCAGTATCCACACTGGGCCGTGTACGTGGGTGACTTCCAGGTGGTCCACCTGCACCGGGCTGAGATCAAGTGCGACGTGCTGACCGACGCGAGCCAGGGCAGGAAGGGCAGGATAGTGAACGGGCTGTACAGGTACCGAGCGCTTTCTGCGGAGGTCGCCGTGCGCAACGCGCGGGATCAGGTTGGGGCCAGAGACGGTGATCTGTGTTGGAGAAACTCAGAGTGCTTTGCCGCCTGGTGTCGGTATGGCAAACGGGAGTTTAAAATAGGTGGGGAGATACGGATTGGCAAACAGCCGTATAGGTTGAAGTTGCTCTTTTCCGAAAAGAAGAGTCATGTCCTGGAGTTTCAGAGCTTGGAAGATGTGATTATGGAAAAGAGAAGGAACGATCAGATTGGCAGGGATGCCGTGGTGCAAGAGCTCGCCGGTCACCTCAACCTCAACTCTGAAAATGAAATAAAGGATGGTCGTTTTGCCAACTGAGTTGACACGTCACCGAACACAAGATACTAGTAGTTTATATTTTATAAAGGTGTTTTGAAGCACGAGGATGAGTCAACTAAGCCACCAGCATAGTGCTACTGCTAAAGCCAACTGTTGAATAGGTTGGAGAGAACATGATGTAAGTGATTCTAAAACAAAGTCCTTTCCCCAGAGCCCAGCTCGCCAGTCGCCACCAGGCATTAGGAGATAAACTCAAGCTTGTATTGGCCACGATTAATAACTATATCCTATCCATTCAATATTTGCATAGAGGAGCAAAGAAAGCCTCTCTAATAAATGCACTTCTGATGAGGCTGTACTACATCTCAGGTGTGTAAGACGGACTGCAGAGTGGAAAATGTAAAATAAGTGCTTTTCATCAATCATAATTGATTCCTTTGCACATAACTATTGAAAAAGAAAAGAAAAAGCTTTAAACACTTGACTTGTTGTGGGGATATTACCCACAGCCACAAATGTGCACTTTAATTCATTACTGGGTTTTGACAGTTTATTTTTGTTTTGAAATTGTAATGTTTGTATGAAGGTATGGAAATAAATATATATTTGACCATACAGATTTTCTTTTTTCATGGGACTGGCTGAATGATTTGCACTTTTTGTGATTGGTGTGAAATGAATCTCAAATGTGAAAATGGGCCATGGCAAAGGGAAAAAAGAAAATGTAAACCTATAACATCTTAAAAGTCATTAAAAACTGTCAAAGCAGTTATTTGGAGATAAACGGTACACCACACTGCCATTGCAATCCTGTTTTATACCCCAGAGGCTACCTGTTAATGGTCGCTGCCTTTATTTGTGGTTAGGAATGCTTGCTGACTTGCTGTGAAAAAGGGTTTTGACTTTGTAAACAGCTGAGAACACTATAGTACTTGTTATGTTAATTTGTAACAAGTTACTGTTTCTATTCCTCTGCACAGTTTTGTTTATGCCTCCACAGACCCAAAGATAATCTCTATTTAAAAGTTAGGCAACAGCTTTTAAACATTCCTCACCCAAATCTTGTTGGCTCTCAAATAGTCTCTACTCTATTGCATTCACAGTTAAGAATGCAATAGAAAATGGCAGGACATTATCTAAATATAATGCTATTATTGTTGAGTGGTGTAAACCACTCCTACAACTGGCTTTTGTGTGCATAAAAAAATGACCATGGTTGCTATGTTCAAAAAATTTCTGACGTAATTAAATCACACCCGGGTGAACTGGATGACCGTAGCAACCGTGGTCATTTTCTCTGCGCAAAAAAAGCCAGTTGTGAAATCACATCCGGGTGTGATTTCATTACGTCAGATCAGAGCTGATCAGGGTATATAATACCTTCATTACGTCAGACATTACGTCAGACCACAGCTGATCATGCTATATAAAACCTTACACCACTCAGTTCACACGGGTGTGATTTTATTATATACTATTAGGCTATATGGTGTACTGATTATATAAATATGTACAAATGGCATTAACAAGTGCATCCCATATGATACGATGAATAGAAAATGCACAGAAATTGATTACAAAACTAGTGCAGTTGGTTGCAGTTCATACAAAGTGCATATAATCCTATGGATCAAGGTTTGCTTTGTAATGTGGCTGTATATTTCTCAGCTTTAATTTTATTTATTTTCATAGCAAGTACATACTTCTCAGGTTTGTAGAACTTTGTACTGTAGGGTATGAGAAGGCTCACAGATGAAGGCTCATGTCCCCAACTAAGTCCCAAGTGCTTTGTTTATTTATCCATGGCCGCATTTGAGCTGTAATAATTGTACAGCAGGTATTTTCTCACCAGATCACAGATGCCTGTGTTATGTGGGCTGGACATCAAGGATAAAACCCGGCCTAAAGGATACAACCTAAAGGCCAAAACATTGTGCCATTAATAAAAGGAAGTTATTTGGAGCTATAAAACAGTGTGCGGATGTTCTCACCAGACCCATGGCATGATCAACTTCACTCTGATGGAAGCATTTCTTCAAGTCTTTGTGCCTCTATTATGTACCAGGGAATCTAACACCCTCCTCATGCATAGTAACCGCTAAATTATAATTACATCACATCACATACTGTCTGTATTCATGTGGTTTCATGTATGTGGTTTCATGTATCTCCGTTCTGTACATCAGTATGTATAATTTGTATATACACCACGACAACCCGAGGAGGAGATTAGCAATAGTTTGATATGATCCAGTAAATATACGCATGTATTATTTTATGACACTGATTGAATTAATCTGCAGGTGCAAAATAGCGACAGATCACAAATAAATGGGACTGGGACATCAGATTAGATTCAATTATTGAAAGCGATTGGCCTTAAAATAAGGTTTCAAACACCCATGTAGACACCACAGAACCAAAAGGAAGATTTGAGTTTGTCTTGTCGCATTGAAGTCAATTTTGGCCTGTGGCAGTGGAGTGCTTTGTTTTCTTTGGAGGAGAGCCCGTGCCCTTCTGGCAGTCTGGCCACATTACAAATCCCAGGGACAAGCCAGGATTTAATGAAACCCAGCCCATGTTTGCACAATGTCTGTATCTGCAAACTTCTACTTTCAACATAAACATGGTTGAACTTGGAAAGAGTATTTATGCAGATCCTATCTGACCAGCCTACAGGAAGTGGGTGTGTGGTGTAGACATAACCTCAAATCTTCGCAAGATTATATTATCAAACTTGGAGGGGTATCTGCTACATTGCCAAAGGTTGGATGAATATTATAGGATGTTTAAGAATTTCAGGTGATGTCGTAGACAGCAACAGCTGTTCTATCATGAAGCCTTTTATGCTATTTCATTTGTTGTTATTAGTGAAATAGCATCTCTGCTGTTGAGGGTCGTTAGTCACCAGGGATCAGTGAGCTACAGCAGTGAAGAGGGGGCTTTATTAATCACTGCCGAGAGATTGAAGTGTTTTTGTAAGATAAGATAGTGAGATAGAATGCAGTGATTATGCCAGCCTTGGATAAGCATTGCAATGTTGAAAGTTCAAATGAACCCTAAAACCGAATTTGAAAACATTCCCATAATTTGATAATGGCTGATTTCTTTTGAAAATGAGTTCACTTCCTTTTATAGGGCCGTGCAGAGAGCACCGAGGGGGCAGGGGCTCAAACCCCAGAAAAGGGCACATGTGTGGGCGTGCATAGCGCGCGCCGATTTTTGGGGTGGTGTTTTTGTGGGGTCCGTCCCTTGTGCCATTTCATGTCATTGGACAGTAAAATAAATTCTCATTAGTCTGAAACTAAAACTGACTGATGGCAGCCAGCACATTAAAAGTACAATTAATTTGTCAAATGTTCATCTTGAAGGCCCAATGGCACTTATTGGCCCCCCACATAAGCCCTTATTGGCCCCCACTTAAGCCCTTATTGGCCCCCCACACAAGCCCTTATTGCCCTCCACACAAGCCCTTATTGGCCCCCACATAAGCCCTTATTGCCCCCCACATAAGCTCTTATTGGCCCCCCACATAAGCCCTTGTTGGCCACATTGGCCACACATCCCCCCCACACACACACACATGCCCTTATGTGGACTTAAAAAAGGGGCACTTTGAGGCAAAAGGGCAGGGGCTCAAGCCCCCCTAGCCCCCCCTCTGCACGTGCCTGATCTTATGTCTCAGAGTTTAAAATTTTTGGTGTTGTGGGGAACAGTTTATATTTATATAGGGACAGAAACTCAGTTCTTTACCTTTGAAATCATCTGCCATAGGCAAAGGCAGTAGCATTTTGTTTATCAAGACATCTTCATTGTCCATTCAACTGAATCATAATTGTATTTGGGAAGACCATTCTGTTTCCTTTTATTACATTGCACACATAATTAACCATTGATTAATGGGACCGTGACTTGCATAACTGTCTTTCAATTTATTTTAAGCTTTTGTTCAACTGAGTGAAAACTACCACCATATGGTTAATTATTTGACCAGAAATGACTTGGACTAAACAATGTTTACTGTTCAGATGGGCCTTCTGCTGTGTCCTTTCAAGTACCAGTGCTGCAGAACCATGGCTTATTTTCTTAGCCACACAATGGCTTGGGCCGTTGCTTTTCTAAGTCTATCCCTGTCAGTTCAAGGCTGGCATTCCATTTCAAATTTTCACATCCGTTAGTTAGTTCTACTCAGTGAGTATTCATATAACTCACTGGGCCAATTTTTTTAGACTTTCAGATTTAATTTGTACATTGTACATTGTACATTGTACATTGGTGGATGGTTGTGGCAATTGTTATTGTACATCAGTAGATGGTTGTGCGAACTCACTATGGTGAAAGGTATTAGGCCACATGGTAAGTCTTCCCTCCCTCATTATTTCTAGTCACTTTTAACCCCCATTAACTCCTTTAACTCTTCTATTTGACAGGGACCAGCACAGTAGCCTAACAATACTGTTGGTGTGTGTGTGTGTGTGTGTGTGTGTGTGTGTGTGTGTGTGTGTGTGTGTGTGTGTGTGTGTGTGTGTGTGCGTGCGTGCGTGCGTGCGTGCGTGCGTGCGTGCGTGGCTACGTGTGTGTTTTGATTGTATTGCTGTATTGTTGTATTGTGCTTTCTGCTTTGGCAATAAAGCCCAATAAAGCCCTTTGAATTTAATTTCATTGAATTGAATTGTGTGTGTGTGTGTGTGTGTGTGTGTGGGGGGGGGACTCCACGCAAGTCAGGAATGATGTAAATCGGGAATACATGCCCACCCGTTTCTACTCCTTTACTTGATGTAGTCATAGGGGGGATGCAGTCTGTGTTTTTTGTTTTGTTTTGTTCTGCTCTTCCTCATAGACCTACCTGTGGATTATACTAGTGTCAGTTACTATAACATACGGTAACCACAACGCTCGCCGCAAAACACGCCCCATTTTCCTCGCAGACCACTTGCCCCCAGTGGTTCTTGTATTCTTGCATTTGTTTTACTGAGAATAGGTTAGGAATACGTTTAGGGTCATAGTACTACTGACTACTGAGGTTACATTACGTCTAGGAATAAGGTTAGGTTCAGGCATAGTTTTACTGAGGTTACATTTAGGAATACATTTAGGAATACTGGTGGTAACTGTTCCGAGGTCACCAGATTTGAGGGTGAGTGTGTTTTGGGCCGAGCATTCTTGTATTCTAAAATACTCAAAGGGCCCACCGCAGTGGCATCCGGTATTAGCCTGGCTCCAGACCATGGCATAGACCCCGCCCACTCTCTGTGGAGTTTGTGATGTCAGACTTACTGTAGATAGGTTGGTTAGATATGTTGCATTACTCCATATACTGTATGGAGTACCAATATTCAATGGGTAACTATATGGCAACATATCAAATACCCATATGACGTGGGAGTGAACGTTTTTTCGTTTTACGTTACAGTTCGTTTTTCATTACAGTTACCTTAAGTTACACTCGCTGACACTTTGCATCTAATTCCCATGTACAATCCGTTGGTCCGGATGGTTCCCCCTCGGCACTGCACACCCACGTATCATCACCAACACATACGCCAACATTGAAGTCAATTGGCATGTATACTGTACCTTCTCCAAAAAAAAATCACACCCGTGTGAACTGAGTGGCGTAAGGTCTTATATAGCCTGTCTGACGTAATGAAATCATGTCTGACGTAATGAAATCACACCCGGGTGAACAGGGTGAACATAGCAACCATGCTCATTTTTTCTGCACAGACTAACAAAGCCAGTTGTAGGAGTGGTTTACACCACTCAAAAATACACAATTACTGTTAGTGTATAAGGATGTTTTAAATATGTCGTACTACAGACTGATATGCAAATGAACTGTATGGAGATCTCTGTATCTGTCAGTTTTGTCCCTTTTATGCCCATATATGAAGATCCAAGATGTCATCAGTATATGCCCATATATGGGCATGCCCTCTTTTGTTCCAATATATGGAGCTGACTGATTCGTTTGCACCTGATGCCATGACGACACATTGAGGTTAGACAACACACTCCATATTTGGGCGTAGCTGCATTGGGAACTCCTTATAATATGGATATTGCTGAGTCATGGTGACATGAGTGTGACGTCGGAGGTCTGCCTGCCAGCCGGCCTACCGGCCGCCATGTAAAATAGCTCGAACCAGTGCTGGTTATTTAGTTAGGACCCACGACAGTGGTGTTCGATACGAACTTAACCGGGATGTAGAAACCTCTACTTCAATGCTCTACGGTTGCTTAGCCATTAGCCAGTTATTCTATCCCATCTAGAAGACTCGTGCCAAAGGTAATAGAAGCTATCCAATGTATATGGGTGGTAAAGCCAGATACCTTGGTTCGTATGTGTTGACATGTTAGCCAATTTTAATATATAGGATAGGAGGATATAGGAAAGGGAATGAACTAAGTATTAATAGAGAGAGACAGTTGCTTGAATAGGCACTGAACCCAGAGTCACTGTCCAGTCACCAAGAACTGTCTGGTTTTCATGAGCAGGATAAGGAAGTGTTTAAATAGACTAACAACGTGAACCGACTGAATGATCGATCTTGTCTTCAGTTTTAGTGGGTATTTAATCAAGTGTGACACTGAGTGACAGAGAGCCAGGGACAGAAAGGCAGACACTATGTAGAAATGATTAACTCAGAGATAGAGAAGAGGAATCATAAACAACATTGACGATACAAATATTGACAAACATCTTTCATAAATCCTTACACTCTGTGATGCCACTCTGCAAAGTAATAAACGCAAATGGGACTGAATAATGTTGCCTCAAACTACTACAGTATGTCTTGTTTTTCACTTCAATTATTTATGGTTGACTGGGTCGAAATTATTGTCTGTTTCCTTGTCCTCACTCATCTCAGAGCGTCCTTGGCCGCACTACAACATCAGCTACGTGTGTGAGCAGAGGTCAATTACTAAAAAGGGGGATAAACCTGGTATGCCCTATTTTGGGCACTGTCATTGTATAAACAACGGCAAATTTGTCAAAAGAATTGCAGATCTACAAGCTCTCAACGCATCACATAGTGACACGCTTTGAGCTTGTAGATCGACTATTCAACTCACAACTCCGTCGTACTACACTACGAGGTAGGCCTATCTGTGGTTATTATAATTTATGCAGAGCACGACACGGCAGAGACGAAGAGTTCTTATAATTGTCTCACTGTGTGCTGTGTAGTGTCAGTAACAAGGAGCGGTTGCACAAAATGATATGCAACCTCACAGACCTCGCACAGAATGTGAATGCAGAGATTGTCTACTCTGTTGGCCCACATTGCATCAACTTGTCAACACAACAACCGATGGAAGACTACAGCATTATGAGCATGCAGTCTGAAGCTGACACCATCTTCTACACCGTTTATGCAGGCTGTGATGCCAAGTTGCCAACTCAGGTTTCTATGGCAAAGGAAAATCATCAGTGTAGGACATGGTGGCAAAGAGCTCTGTAAATAAATTTACACGCTACTGGATGGCGGCTATCTTGAATTCCGGGGCCAAAACGAGGTCTTGTGATTAAAATGGTGTCAGATTTGGAATCCTCATGGTTGACTTGAAAAAGTGTCTTAATACATGATTCTAGGTCATCTGGATCAAAAGTAAATTTTTGGCTATGGCGCCATTTTGAATTTGGCCCTCTAGCAAAAAATGCCGGGATTTTTGCAAGGGACATGGGGGCTAAATCTTTCAAAAAGGGTCCACAGAATCCAAGTCAAATTATGCTCTAATCAAGCCCCGAATATCGCATACACATTTTCATTGTAATACAAATCAGCGAAAGACAGCAGACCAAACCAAACTTTGTCGGGGCACAGGGGACACATGACACATCTGTGTTGAAATCTTACATTGACTTTCAGATTACTCAAGTTCTTCTCAGAGTAATGGACTAGAGCATGTTTGAACTCATCTCTTCCATGTGACACTGCCGCATAAGACAACCGAGAGCTGGGTCTCAGTTACAGCTCTTCACAGGCCTGGAAGCTTATTGGCCTGGAAAATGTCTCTAACTGATGAATGGCAAAAGAACATGCAGCCTTAGACACACACACACACACACACACACACACACACACACACACACACACACACACACACAACATCATACCTCAGTGCTAGCCTCGCGTAGCGATACTAATATCAGGCTGGCTATGCAAGGCTACCTCAGTGCAATCAAGTGTCCCCATGAAGTTGCATTTTAACTAATACAAACCTGTGACCTAAAATGAGCTTGGCACAACTGCTCTAGCACCACTGTTCTGGTCATTTCCATTTGTGTGCAGTGGCGTGTAGGATTCTAGTCTTGTTCAGTTGAAAATCAGTTATTTTTGTGGGGCACAGGAGCAATATTGTACAATGAATTATAAATTATAGCCTTTATTAGTCTGTGAAAGTGTGAAGGCATGGTGGTAGCAGGCATGTGGTTTGCACAGAGCATGGCCCTGCAGGCTAGATGT
Organism: Electrona antarctica; assembly: GCF_951216825.1. Lineage (NCBI taxonomy): Eukaryota > Metazoa > Chordata > Actinopteri > Myctophiformes > Myctophidae > Electrona > Electrona antarctica. Next base: position 23,393,437 of record NC_136811.1, read on the forward strand.
TGGCTGCTGATAATGAAGCACGCGGTTGGAACTAATGGAGGCCAAGCCAATTTACTCTCACTCACTTGTCTGTTATAACTAAATCAACTGGATCGACAAGAGCTCTGAGATGAGCTGCTGTGCATCTGCATCCTTGCTGAGTCTAGACAGCCGCCTGTGGGGAGGAGGAAATGCACGAACAAAAGACGTGACAAAAAGAATGGATTATAATATTGGTAATAAAAAAAGTTTACCATGTATTTGAATGAAAAGTTTTGGAGGGAAGTCACAAGATCCATTAACATCACTATAGGAAAGTCTGTATCTTAACACTCTCACAAGCCAGACACATTTTTTCTTTTCTTTTTTTAACTTTGTTTTTATTTCAAAAAATGAAACATGAACAATGAAACAGAAATCAAACATAAATGTGAATGCAAGAAAACAAAAATACATAACAAAAACAGAGACAATAAAAGAAATCCAAAGAAAAACAGCTTGACAAACTTCAAAAATACAGCATTTTTCAGACAGTATACAAGGCAAGGCAGGGAACAGCAGGAGACATGACCCATAATATACAGCAGATATCCAACATTAATTGTCACAAGCCCGGCCTGCATCCAGCCCTTGCTAGCCAGACACATTTATAAACAAAGCAGAACCAACTTTCCTGTTTTAAACTGGAAAAGTGTAGAACTCCATGGCTTCTGGAGATTTGTCACTGCAACACATCTTACCAGGGTAATTGCTGTTGTACTGCAAATGGATTGGTGTCCCCTGTGTGCTGCAGTTTATTGCAATATAATTATGAGACTAATTACAAAGATGTATTACAACCCCCCACATGCACACACATGTGCGAAAACCACAATGTGTACACATTCACACCAATCAGAAATACCTCTTACTGTAGACTATGATTAAAACCTTGTTGTGCTCAGTGAATTAAGCAGGCAATAATGATCAGCCTCACTGAGTTAGAACCGGTAGCATTCACCCTGTATCATTTGTAGAGTGTAATTTCGTGGGTTTTGGTTTGAGAACAACAAAATCTCTGATTTCTTTTCAACAGAGACCACAATAAAGTATAGCAATTACCCTGTATTCAAAATTCTAAACCTCACATTACAATAAGGACCATTATGGGCTTTAAATAAAAGCTTCACTCGCAAACTCTTCACTCGCAATTAAAACGAAAATAAACGCTTCTCTTCATATTTCTGAGTCCCGATTGATTACCTGGCACAAGGGTCAACAGGATCAATCAGGGAAAAAAAGTACAGTAGCTCAAAACAAATTCACTATACACCACCATACATACAGTCTTCTCTGACTCAGTGTTGAAGAAGTTACTTTCAAAATGTAGCCTAACACATTACTTATTATTACTTTATTACTTATTATTACTTTATTACTTAGTATTACTATATTAATATTTTTTAACGGTACATTACACACATTACACTAATAGTTTAGTTACTTTTGCATTACTTTCACAAAATTGAGAAGAGAAGAGTCAAAGTCAAACTTTCAATGTCATGATGACACACAAACGACCCAGTGCCCTGACTGCCCTCTATCTGTGCAAGGTATATATTGTGAAAAATCAAATGATAATCTAAATAGCGAATAGCGGATTAACAACATCGTCATTAGTGTCAGACTTGTGCATAAATGGCAAATGAACTGCGTTCTGCAAACCATGTTACAATGTATTTCACGTTCACTGACGGTGGAGGAAACAGGAAACGATATGCAAGGCATCAAGCTGCTCATCGGACCAGTTAGCCTGCATGTATAACACCTTAATTATATATTAGTAACCATTAAACCATAATAATGAATATGAAAAAACTATTACACAAATGTAGTATCTTATTGTCAGACTAATTTGTTAGTAATTACCATGTACTGGTGCTCAATAGATGTGAATGATGTGAATGTGCGAGCTCTGTAATTATTTTAATTATTTATCCTGACACCTGAATTACCTGAACCAATAAAGGTGTACACTGTTTATAGTAAACATTAAACTACTGTTCCAAAATTGTATAGTGAATAATTGAATGTGTGAGAGAAACAAGGGTCCCCTGTATAGACATTGCATACAGCATACACAGTACACACCCACACACTTCCACACAAATACACACACTTTCAAATACACCATTCCTCTGCATCTCAGGGGACTATGAAGGACAATGGTGGGACTATGTATGCAAGGACAAGGTGTGGCTTCTCTGGCACAGTTGGATGCAGACCGGATCATATATTTGTGCACAGTAGGACACAGAGGTCTGGATTGAGTCTAAATGAACCACTTATAACTTGGACGTGAGCATCTCGCTGATTGGAGCACGTGGTCCACGTGGTGCAGGTGAGGAAAAGCACAAGATTTCACAGAAGAGCTCATTCTATTTTCATTTTCAACGTCAGACTAAAAGGGTTGGCGTTTTACTCAGCTCTGTGAATTTGAAATAATGTTTTTTGATGAGGCACAATCATTTAAAATGTAAAATTAATCCTTTCCACATTCACATTGGATTGACAGGAAAATGACACAAAGAGCTCACTTCTGTCTTTCATCAGACTTTCATCATCTCTAACACCCCAAAGGAATTGCAATTACTGTACTTCAGTTACTACAGTCGATTCAGTCGAAGCAATACAAGCATACTCTAAAATGCATTCAGAAAACTCCCTGAACAAGCTTTACATTTTTATGTACTGATTGGCAGAAATGGATATGCTCTTGTTGGTCACTATTCTAGAGTGAAAGCCAGTGAAAAGTTATTTAATGATAAAGACCCCATCGGGATTATACGCTCTGTGGCTAAGTAAGGGAGGGGAAGATGGTAACTCCATGTTCCCAAACAACTCATGGTCTTATCTGCCCTTGCCTTCCTTTCCAGGATACCGTTTTCCTCAGAGGCAATCCGTTAGTAGACTGTCTTCCTGCTTTCCTTTTCTTTCATTTTTATTGGGGGGGGGGGGTTAATCTCACAGATTGTACTAATACTTTAAAGGAGAATTCCATGCTAGAAGGCTTTCTTACCTTTATTTGTAGTTGTTATGTCCCCACCAAGGTGTTATTTTGTGCAAAAGCGCATTATTGGCTATTTCCCCTACCATAAACCCTCAATGAATTCCATTGAATTGCATTGAATTGAATGGGGCTATGGGGTGTTATGCTAATTTGCTTATTTCCATCACTCAAAAATCAATATTTTTTGTATATCCTCTCTTCATAATGTAAATAGTATCCCGTCCCCATTGAGGGCTTATATTAGGGGAAATAGCCAGTAATGCACTTTTGCACAAAATAACACCTGGACCTCTTTGTTGGGGACGTAACAATTACAAATAAAGGTAACAAAGCATTCTAGCATGGAATTGTCCTTTAATATCCCAAAAATATCTAAATATATAATATATAAAATATATTGGCTGTCTAAATTCATCTTTGGCGTACTGGAAATACGGTAACTAGAACAAATATTAGCTCAATGTCAACTTACTCAGGTTATTTGGATTTTGGACTACAGGGGGGCCTTGCCACTCTGCTGGCATCGTGTTTATCCAGATGAAACTCAGACATTTCCTCTCTGTAAAGCAGCACACAGCCTTTCAAATGACTACATGCCAGTCATACAAATGCAGAGTTTGATGTTCAACACCAACCAAGCAAGCTCATTTTCACATACAAACACCTGCACACACGTTCAGGCTGACACCAACTAGTTATTTCCTAAAGCAAATAAATCTTTGGCATTTTCGACACGAATTAAAGATGAATTATTCAGATGTACTCTTTAGAGAATCCTTTGATTCAGTGAGAAACCAACCGTGTATGTTTGCGCTTTTGTTTTACGTTAAACAAACAACACACAGACAGATGCTATAGCTGCAAACCTTCACCCTCATTGCGTTTTAATGTATGTCCACCGAAAATATGATAATAATGTGAGTGGTGATGGGGTCGGGGAGGTGGGGGCGTCAGTATGGGAATAAAATAATAAAAATCACCCTCCCACGGTCCCACCACACCCCTCCT
>NC_136811.1:23402472-23522472 GCF_951216825.1 Electrona antarctica
TCACCACCATATCTGTTCATGTTGCATGCCATCCAAGCAAATAAATGGCAGCTTTTAAACAATCTGAGCCTGGTCCTAATTCCTGTTATAGCGGCGACATGAGGCAGATTTTCACATTTGTACCTATAACTGCACCAATCTGCGTGAAATGTTGAATGCACACTCCCTATAGGCCAAGGAAAAACCTTTGACCTGCATTGTTCACATCTGCCTTTTGATTGATTGATATATTTATTAACAGTTTGCAGAATTACAGTACATTTCAAGCACAAACTCAATACAAAGACTGTTAAAGGACCACTTCACCACTTTTCAACTTCTCTTCCTATAATTGGTCCTAACTAATGTTCATGATAAAATACCACCATTTTTTTCTACTCAGTCTGTGTCTCATAGGAAGGCTGTGGGCAGTTCAGAAACCCGTCCACCAGTGACATCATTGATGGTGAATCCAAGCTAATAGAAACGGCAGGCTTTCTTTTCCTGAAAAGTTGCAATGCAAAAGTTGAAGCCATCGTTCTCACGATAATAAAAATCTAAATATATTTTAAAACAAATCTTGTTTAAAATAAAATCTGTCTAATGATGATGTCACTGGTGGACGGGTGTCCGAACTGCCCAAAGCCCTTCTATGAGACACAGACTGAGTAGGAAAAAATTGTGGTGTTTTATCATGAACATTAGTGAGGACCAATTATATGAAGAGATGTTGAAAAGTGGTGAAGTGGTCCTTTAACTGTGAGTGGACGATCCAATTAAGCATTACACTTGTTTACAAGAGGGTCCACCTTGTTCAATGAATCAAAACATTTAGAGACGTACAAATAGACACTTCTATATAGTCAAAGAACAGAACAGGAATTCATCATAAAGGAGGTAAAAGGGGAAAAGAAACATATACAGTGAGGGGAAAAAGGGGTGGGCAGTGGGGGGGATTCAGATTTTACGGGGGCCAGTTTCGAATTGCAGCCGTCCGTAGGTGCCCTTTGAGAGCGGTTTTGAAGGTGTCAAGGGATTCGCATCCCTTGACTCGTAGTCCCTTGTTTGTGCCAAATCTGGGTTGTACATGGTTCGTTGCACTCCCTCTGGTGTTGTGGGTGTGGACTTCGTTAACATTAAGGAAGTATCTAGAAAGGTACATGGGTATCTTGGTGGTGTATCGAATCTTGTGGACCAGACCCATTGCAAGATGCTGTACTCTGTCGCCATTCCAGCCTGTCAAAGTGGGCAGGGGTGAGGTGGGTTCGGGGGGTGAGGCCAAGTAGGAGCCTGACCAGCAGCTGACCTTTTATAGCACCACCAAGAGGCCGACTTTTGTGAAACACATTCTTTGATATTACTCCTCCAGATTCTGTCCAAAAATCCTGCACATCGTTACACAGTATCTCTATAGTCATGTGCTCAACACGTATGACGTATCTGTCAGATATTTCATCTGACAGATATTTCATCTGACAGATTTCTTCCATCCTAATTTGCTAACATTGGCTTCCAAAGTTTGCAGGATTGGCCCGTTTGAACAAAAAGCCTCAAATCATGAACGCAGTGTGCAATTTACGTGAATTTATTCACGCACTTTCCTACTAGGCTGAGGAATAAATCACACCCTTTTCACATTGGCCTGTTATAGCGCCACCAACAGGTGGATTTTTGCAAAACACATTTTTGGAACAAAATGCCTCAAATCATCCAATTTCCATCAAAGGCGTAAGAAGAAATGGCACCCTATTCACATTGGCCTATTATAGCGCCACCAGGAGGCCACAATAACTGACCTGGCCTGGTGGGTGACCAATCAGAGCCCACTATTCATTGTATTCAAAGTGAGACTTTTTTCTGTGATGTTTTAATCTGTTTGTAACCGCTCCTTTGAAATCATTTGGGCTCACTGAATCACAAAGTGATACTGATCAAGGATCCCCAATAAGCTCCTTGAGAAGGTTTGGCAAGTTCATTTTCTAAATATATATTTTTATTTTATATTTTTTTGGCAGAAGACAGCTCAGTGTTATCTCCCCAGATAACCATGCAATTCGGTTCTAGATAATATCTCCAAACAGATTCAGATATGAATCCAAAGCCGACTGTACATATACAGTATTTGCCAGTATTGTAAAAATGCTGAGAAACCCAGCATGATGCTATTGTTCTGCATCCTGTTGTCCATGAATGAAGGTATTATGTGCACAGGAGTTCACACAAAGTTTGCAGGGGAGATTATGGAGGGAATTCTGAGCAGCAACACACAAGGGTTATTGAGCTAATTCCTCAATAACGTTGCCAAAGGAGTGTTAGGCTATGTGAGTGAGCAGTGCAATATGTGTATATTTGCATGGTGTGTGTGTGTGTGTGTGTGTGTGTGTGTGTGTGTGTGTGTGTGTGTGCGTGTGCGTGCGTGCGTGCGTGCGTGCGTGCGTGCGTGCGTGCGTGCGTGCGTGCGTGCGTGCGTGCGTGTATGTTGATTATCCAACATGTGGGTGGATGGAGATGTTCGCAGACAGTGCACATTCCAACAACAGCCTCCTCTGACTGTGTTGTGAATTGATTCATGCCCCACATTATGCAAGCATAATGGCATCAGACTTAGCAATGCCAAAGTTTCATCTGCAACATAATTATGAGTAGACTGGAATGCCACTGCCTGGTGGTATCAAGTAAACATTAGGGTTTCTAGCAGCAACCCTACAGTGTGTGTGTGTGTGTGTGTGTGTGTGTGTGTGTGTGTGTGTGTGTGTGTGTGTGTGTGTGTGTGTGTGTGTGTGTGTGTGTATATATTATTTTCTCTGAATGACGCATATTCAATATTCAGCTGTGCTGCAATAACACAAAAGTGTTTCCCCACTGAAGAATAAAACTCTTCCAGGGTTATATCCAGGATTTCTCAGGGATCTCCAATACGGTTCTGGCAGTGGTTCTGGCAGTGGCAATTATTTGCATTGCCCCCTCCAGGTACTTTCATCCCTAGCCTGACAGCTCGCCACACGCTGGGGAGTGGTAGCTTGTGCTGTTGCCTGGACAACAGATCACTAGATTACAGGTCAGGGGAGAGAGACAGACAGTGAGTTTTACCAAGTAAAATGAAGAAAAGATTCATATTTAAATACTCAACTTAACTCAACTTTATTTATATAGCACATTTTACATGACCAGGTCAACCAAAGTGCTGCACAGGTAAAAAGAAGCAAAGAACAAACAATACAATATGAACAACCATTTAAAACATAAAAACAAACAGGCATTTAGAGTGAAAGAGTGAGTGAGTAACACAAGTGTGAGAAGAGAGATAGAGAGAGAGAGAGAGAGAGAGAGAGTGTGTATATGTTTTTTACCTTTTTACCTCCTATATGATGATTTCCTTTTTTTAAGGGGCGCTAGCTCCTTAAAAATATATTCAGCTATAGTGTAGATTTTCGTCTTACACAAACATTAAATTCCCATTGACAATGAATGGAGACGAGCAAATTGTTTATTTTTGTCCTACACAAATTCCCATTGACAATGAATGGATGATGTACAATAAGAGCGCCCCTCACTTCACACGGGTGTGATTTTCTATATACAGTGTATATTTGTACGTCTCTAAATGTTCTGATGAATTGAAAATTCGTCCACAGTAACAGTTTTTGTATTGATTTGTGCTTTCGTTTGAAATGTACCCATTCTGCATACTGTTAATAAATACTTCAATCGGGGGCACGGTGGCACAGTCTCTAGTGCTGTCGCCTCACAGCTAGAAGGTCCTGGGTTCGATTCCCGCTGGGGACGCTGTGGGCGCTGGGGGGTGTGTTTTCTCCTCCGTGTCATCAGTGCCCATACCTGAGGCGGGGTTGGCAAAAGGGCCTTTCTGTGTGGAGTTTGCATGTTCTCCCCATGTCCTCTAGGGTAGGTACCCTCACAAAAAAATCACACCCGTGTGAAGTGAGGGGCGCTCTTTTCGTACATCATCATACTGGCCAATCAGAATGCCTGTTGCCTGTTTTGCCACAAATGTACGTCATATTTGGCAGACATTTGACCAAATTTCTCCTTTCATTGTCAATGGCAAATATTGAGACGTGGTAGGTGAAGAAGCAGCTTGGACTCCTCATGCATAGAAGGAAGCATGAGGTCAGTCCGCTGCCCCCCCCCCCCCCCCCCCCAGGTTGGCAGAGGAGGTGTAGCGCCCAGGATTACATTAGATAATTGACACTGGGTGAAAAAATGGGTTGCAACATTATGGGATAAAAATGTAGATAAAAGAAAAATACTTCAATCAATCAGAGAGACAGAGGGTAGACTACACATTACGTCATGTATGTACGTCCGAGAATGAGTGAATAGGGGAAGCACGCACACAAACATCCCCCCCTCTCTGCCACTTTTGACGCATGTGGCACAAACGTTACGCAAAGCTCGGCCACCCTCTCACGGGTCCGGAATTCAGCCAATAACAGTCAATCACTGGTCAGGAATTCAGCCAATCACGTTATGCACAGACAATTTGGCAGATACAATACAGATACAGATGACTCTCCTCTCCCCCCCTTCCTCTGCTCCTCCTCCTCACTGCCACTTATATAGGTTCATGTGGCACAAAGTTCTAGCGCCCGGAATTGAGCCAATCACAGCGCAGAGTGATACACTTTCCAGCCAAGCACAGTGCAGAATGACACAACATCCGTAGCCAATCACCAATGATTGGCTAGTCAATCACCACCGATTTTAAAGACAAATGATTGGCCAACGACACACCCTCCAGTTATTCACCTTGCGGCATGACGGCACCTATTTCAACCAATCACAGCGCACAAAACGGGCTTCACAGTGTAGGAAACAGCCAATCACGGCGCAAGTTGACACACTTTTGCAATTACATAATAGGAAGATGCATGTTACTGTATCTTACTTCATGCCATTGAAGGTCTCAATGTTTAAATGTATGATTCTCTCTGGTCTGGATTGTATATATGTTATATGTGTCTCAATGTTATGTTATTGCAATAACTCTGTATCTTAGGCTCTGCTTCGGGGGATATTATTTCTTGTCATTATTATTTTTCTCATAATATCTGAACCTTTGTATAAAGGTTACATATATATATTTAACTTTGTACATTGTTTAAATACATAAAAGAACATTACAAAAAGTAAAACAAAGAAAATGAGACGAGTGCACATAGTAAAGCACTTTTGGCCACTCAAGTGGCCACCTGGACAACTGGACAAGTGGGCACCTGGACAAGTTGGCACGTGTCGTGGACAACTGGGCACCTGCCTGGACGAGTGGGCAAAGTTGGATCAGTGAGGGCTGCATTGCGACCCGATCTCTAGATGTTCAGGCCCGAACCTCTAGTCTCTATGAGGGTAAAAAATTGTTTTAGGCTGCTGTTGCACATTACACCACTATTTTATGTAAATGTTGTGTTCCTTTACGCAGGGATGTCCGTAGAGACACATACAGCTTTAGTATGGCTGGTTACATATTATGTGCCGCTACCTGACTGATCGTTTTTAATAACACAAACCACCAGTGTTAACATTTGCTCATATTTAACATGCATGCGGGCTGGTGGGGAGGGACAGCATTCTCTTTCTATAGCACTAAATGAAGGGGGGATAAATGTGTGTCATCATGATTCATTAACCAGACCTATCAACCAGCTAACAAAAACAATAATCTATGACATTTTTGGTGTGTGCGAATAATGGACAATAATAAAACAATCTCTGGCTCTCCCTGTCTTCAGTGAGGACGACTACTTTACCCACATTTACAGATTGAACAGAGTGAAGAAAGGGCAAGCTACAAATTTAGGTTTGTCCAGTTCATTTAGCTGACCCCAACAATGATAGAACAAGTTCCGCAGCCAAGGTGGTTACAAGATCACAGACAACAGTGGCAAACCAACTGTTCTTTTTAGACACAAAAGAAGAAAACAGAGAAAACTCAACACTCCTTTGCACCTACAAAGACTGTGTACTAGTCATCAGCGAGTAATAGCATTCCATTTAAGAAACATGTTGCAATTTGGTTATTGTGGAATTCCCCTCTTCACAACATGCCGCTTTTCCAGATAAGAAAGACCAAACATATAAACAAACCAATTTTAAACTGCACGTTCACATTGTAACACAAAAATGACTTTTGCAAGACGGTTATGCACTTCCAGTCAAGGTTTTATCTGTTTACAGGAGACTAGGTTCTAATGTTTATTTTCAGCAGTGAGATACACAGGCACTGACTGGGATGCGCTGACAAAACAGACAAGGTCAGGACACACTCCCCCAGCTATGGTATCTGCGATCACATTCCATCATTGTGTAATGGTGCCAGCTGAATTCTAAAAGTGGGGGAGGACAATGAGGAGTAAGAAAGAGAATGCGTGAGCACTAGCGATGAGAAAGAGATTAATAAGGAGAAGGCCGAGAAATGAGCAAGAAAAGAAGGGTGCAGGGTCTATCTATCTATCTATCTATCTATCTATCTATCTATCTATCTATCTATCTATCTATCTATCTATCTATCTATCTATCTCTATCTCCACACAACCATAGGAAGTGCAGTGCCCACTGCCCGGTGTCAAGTCGGTTGGACCCAAGCTTGTCCAGAACCGTTCCAAAAAGGCCTCTGCCCGGGCTCTGGAGAGGGCCCCTGCCCAGGGTCCATATATGCAGCTGGCCTATTCTGACATCATATACTCCATATTTGGGCATGCCTGACAAAGAACTCCATATATGGGCATAAACGGGACACAGACATAACTAGAACTGCACTCTGTCGAGTGCCTACTTGCGCTTTGCACACAAGTAGGCCATAAAATGTATGGCCTACGGTCATTTATGGCATAAATTACCTACTAGTGTGCAAGCAGAGCGCGCAAGTACTGTCAACCACTACGAACTTTCAAATCTCTGGCTCGCAATGGTGATGTAATAAAGATAGGTTTCAGATTACATATATACATGTACCGTATGTAGATGTAAATTGTATATAATGTATATGTAATTTGTAAGTTGATTAGCAGTATACTGTGGTTACTTGGGTCGTTTGATGCGTATGTCCGTAGCTGCGTATGACGTAATGAAGATATGTACCAATGCTAGCGTATAACTGTCTCTCGATGGTGACGTAATAAAGATATGTTTCAGTGTCGGGTGGATTAAAGGTAATGCCCCTATGTATACATGTATGTAATCTGACACCAATGCCATATCAAGCACAAATTAATCATTACGTCATACGCTGCCACGGGACATACGCATCGGAGCACCGGACAAACAACATTACTTGCACGCTCTGCTTGCGCAAGTAACTAGAACTCGAGTGCCTGCAGAGCACGCAAGTACTGTCGGCCGCTACGAATTTTCAAATCTCAGCCTCTCTGTGAAATATTGGTTTCAAATTGAGTTATTAGGTCTAGCTGTGCTAAGTATACATAGAGGCATTACCTTTAATCCACCCGACACTGAATGCCTATATATGTATATGTAATTTGTAAGTTGATGAGTAGTATACTGTGGTTACTTGGGTTGTTTTATGCGTATGCCGTAGATGCATGATTTGCTTTACAGAGCAATGGAGAAAACTCCGATGGTGACGTAATAAAGGTATGTTTCAGATTACATACATGTATTTATGCCTTGCTTTTCTTTGCTTTCTTTCTCCATTGCTCTGTAAAGCAAATCATGCAGCTACGGCATACGCATAGGAGCACCGGACAAACAACTTTACTTGCGCGCTCTGCTTGCGCAAGTAATATCTGGTGGAGCATGCATGCTTGACAAAGAACTCCATATATGGGCATAAAAGGGACACATACATATAATCTGGGTGGGGCATCCATTTCCAACTTGCATCGTTCCAAGTAGACCAGTGCCCAATGGGCACTGTTGTAGAGGCCCCACGGGCACCGCTCTAGTTTTTATAAACCAGTGCTGCACCCTTTACGTCTGTGTGTGGGGTTATAATGAACGTATGAAAAGTATTAAAAATCACACCTGTGTGAAGTGAGTGGTGCAACTCCGTGTGGGGGTCCCCGGGGGGTCCCCGGAAGTTCCAGACCCACAGGAACACGGCCAGGGTGCCGGAGCCGCCCCACGTCCGAAACGGTAGAGAAATGACAGAGTTACCATGTGGGGCTCCCTCTACTGTACCCTCTACTGTACTGTACTGGCACACCCGAAATCATCATATATACAGTTAATATTTGCGTGTGTGTTTGTGTGTGTGTTAGGTTTCGCACAGGTGGTGAAAAACAACCATGCTATTTTCGTGCTCATACCCAGGCACCCAGCCAGCCACCCACCCACCCAGCCACACATAGCTCTGTAAGGGAGTGGTTGCACCACTCAAAAAGCGCTTCTGACTAAACCTCCTAACTCTATTGGATCCTCAACTGTCGTTCAAACCACCTAATTCCAATTTAGTTTTTTGAGGGGCGCTAAGCTAGTGTATAGATTCTTGTTCTAGCATCTAGCACAAACATTAAAAGCCATTGACAATGAATGGAGAATTTAGGTCATAATTATGCGATTAGCAAATCGGCTATTTTTGTGTTAACGCAAACAATTTTTTTTTGCACGGGTAGATTCACATCTGGCCACTGCAGGGCTACAGAATGGCCTGTTATAGCACCACCACAAGGCCGATTTTTGCAAAACATTTCTTTATATTACTTGTACACATTTTATCCATATATCACACAAATCGGTACACACTATCTCTATAGTCATGCTGTGATCAACATGGATCTGTCTGATTTCTCCATCTCGATTGGCTAAGATAGCCTTTCAAAGTTTGATTGGTCCATTTTGAACAAAATGCCTCAAATCATGAACGCAGTGTGCGATTTATGTGAAGTTTTGCACGCACTTTCCCACTAGGGCCAAGGACGAAATGCCACTTGAAAAACTTAATATCAGCCTGATGGTGGCGCTATAACAGGCCCCTGCCCAGGGTCCATATATGCAGCTGGCCTATTCTGACATCATATACTCCATATTTGGGCATGCCTGACAAAGAACTCCATATATGGGCATAAACGGGACACAGACATAACTAGAACTGCACTCTGTCGAGTGCCTACTTGCACTTTGAACACAAGTAGGCCATAAATGAGGCCGATTTGCAAGTGCATTGGTCTGTATGAAACTTTTCATGCACACTCCCTAGAAGCCAAGGAAAAACCTTTGTCTTGCATTTTTCACATCTGGCTTTTATACTGTTTAAACTGTTCAAACTATCAGACAATAATCTTGAGGTCTGGAATAAGTAAATATCTTGGCCATTTTATTACGGATCAAATGACTGATGATGATGATATATACACTATTGCCCGAAAGTTCTGTCATTGTTCCACTAAAGTGAAAGTGTCCTTGTTCAAGGCATATTGCACACCGCTTTATACTGCACACCTGTGGTCATGTTATAAAAAGTCTAGCATGCACAGGTTGCAAGTTGCATATAATGATGCCATGAGAATACTCCTTAAACAACACAGAGGGGGCAGTGCTAGCCAGATGTTTGTCACTGCTGGAGTGAGGACTTTTAAAGCACTTCTAAGAAATCTAATGTTTAAGTTTATGAAAAGGCTCAAGATTAAGGGTACACTGGCTAAAATGCCTGTATATTCTGCCTGTGGGTTAAGTTATGTAAGTTATGTATTTGTTTTACATTCTTTTATGATTTTTATTGCCTGTTGTATCTCTTGTATGTTAACCCCGTGTATGTATCCCTATGGACCTGAGTCTGCTAATAAAGTTGAATTGAATAGAGCCACCAGGAGACCGACTTTTGTAAAACATTTTTGAAAATGACATGTGACATGTCATTTTTGACATGTGAAATGAAATGTAAGCGACCTATTCGCGACCTAGTCATACTGAAGGCCTATTTTGATTGGCTGCCTCGTTTTATATTACTCGTTTTATTTTCTGTCCAAAAATCATGCAAATCGGTACACAGTATCTCTATAGAGACTATAGTCATGTGATCAAGATGAATCTGTTCGGTATTTCATATTACATCATAATTGGCTAACATTGGCTTCCAAATTTTGCAGGATTTTGAACAAAAGGCCTAAAATTATGAACGCAGAGTGCAATTTGAGGGAAATTTTGCATGCACATTCCTACTAGGCTGAGGAATGAATCCCACCCTTTTCACATTGGCCTATTACCAGCATGTGGACTTTTACAAGACACATTTTTGGGACAAAATTCCTCAAATCATAAAACAAACAGACAGTGACAGGGTGGCATCAAAGGTATAAGAAGAAATGGCACCCTTTTCACAATGGCCTATTATAGCTCCACCAGGAGTGGATTCCCCCCCCCCCCCCTGAAACATTCATATTTTGGACAAAGTTGGTTTCTGCCTGACAGCACAGATATGAAGGAATATGAGGATAAAACGACAGACTATACTCTCCAATAGTGTCACAGTGACATGAACGTGTAACTCATGGTGAGATGGCACCCTCAGTGCTAAACCTCCTCTACACACAAAGGATAAGGTTTCTTTTTCACAAAACTGTGCTTTTGCCACATTATTTGATCGATTGATGTTGTATTAACAGTTTGTAGAATGGGTACAGTTCAACGAAAGTACAGTATACAAAAACTGCTACGAGGATAAAACCAGAAAGTTTTCAGAAACCCGTCCACCAGTGACATCATCGATGGGGAATTAAGCTAATAGAAACGGCATAGTCCTGAAAAGTTGCAATGCGAAAATGGAAGCCATCGTTCTCACGATAATACAAATCTAAACATTTTTGTAAAAACAATATTGTTAAAAAAAAATCTGCCTAACGATGACGTCACTGTTGGGCGGGTTGCTGAACTGCCCACAGCCCTCCTATGAGACACAGACTGAGTAGGAAAAACTTGTGCCATTTTATCATGATTATATATGAAAAAGTGGTGAAGTGGTCCTTTAAAGACATACAAATATACACTTCTATGAAACAAAATAAATCATCATATACAGTTCTTAGTGAACATTAAGGCTGTTTGTTGTCATTAGCAATAGCCAAATATACAAGAAACTATGATGCACTCGCAGTATTGTTAGTGCTCATGTTTAGCCTACTACTACACTTGAGTGGTTCCGTACCAATTAATAAATTAATAAATAAATTCATCAATAAGACAAATTACAGGGTGAAGGCCTATTCATACTCACAGTTTTAGGTGATAAGGTGACCACCGAAAACTAATATGTTGTCACGACAGTGGTCACCGCTCGCACAAACGCATCTCTGTTTGTACTAACCACCGTTTCGGTGGTCACCCTATCACCCAAAGTCTGAATAGGCCTTTAGCCTACTGTGTCTCAGTCATGGGTATGACTATATAGTAGATAGTCGGACATAGTAGTAGTTTGGCTCTTGGAAATGCTATAAGGGTGGATGTGAGAAAAGAGATCAAACGCAGCCTCTGATGTGAAGAAAGCAACCATCCCCAGAGTTGATCATAACCATGGCAGTGCTGTAGGCTGTCCATTTTTACATTGATATATACTGTAGTTGATTGATGTTATTTACAGCACTGTAACCCTCCTATAGTTACAACTTGATAGCCTTACTTACCGTATGATGTCTAAGCTACAGTACATAGAATGCAAGTTCCTCTGTGTACAGGACACAAATTAGACCTTGTTGTGAAATTACTAGTGACATCACATAACCATGTTGGGTACATAACATGATTTGATTTAGCAAATGGCAGAAAGCTAATTCAAAATGACCTAAATTGGAGTCATGAATGACTCAAAATGATTTTGATTAGATGATGAATGATTAGATTTCTTAATTGGCAACATGCTTAGTGCTGCATGGTACAGAGCTAAGAGGAAAAACAATTAGTGAGCATCAGAAATCGTATTCGAGAAAGCGTGACGTAAGGTTATTAAGAGATTAGCTTCACCAAGTTTCAAATCATCATAGACCTACGCTTTGTTCGTTGACTTCGGAGAATTTTCAGTGAGAAGCAGTAGGGGATTGAAGCACTCATGAGTCATGTGTATTCATATTTTAACCACTTTAACAAAACATATTTCACAAAACTGTGCTTTCTGATTACTTCCCAGCCTAAAAAAACCTACATCTTGTAAATTGTAATTTAGTTTTGACATTATGCCTATTTCATCATGCCCCCCCTCCCTCGACACAGAGCGCTTGGCTCGGCTCGGCTCATCATTATGAATATGATAGCTGTACAGAAAAAGAGGCCCATTTCTGCATAGTCCTATTATACATCATGCCATGATCTGTTGCTCTTTCGCAATGTGATCAGGACTATAGGATATTATACTATTCATTCTTCATGTTACCTCAATACCTCAAATTACATTTCCTCTTTACTATTGCCTGCTACAGGACATACAATTCCCATGTGGAGGCTGCCTTCTTGTGGTTCTATTACCTTACTGCAATATCATAGAACACATTACATTTCTACTTTCTCAGAATATACCGACAGTAGATTTTGTCAGTTGTCTATGATGCATCTATGACATATGAACCCCATATACCGTACTTCCACTATAAAATCTAAGTGAAATGTTTAAAAACATAACATATTGCCGTTTCTATATCCTGAAAAGTTACTTCCACCCGACAAAAGCTCTTGCAGCGCCACACCGTAAAACTAGATGTTACAACTTTAGTTCTGAATTGCAGTTAAACATATTAGTAAATATCACAACAAACATCAGAAACAGACTGACTGTACATTTATTGATAAACTGTTGTTACAAAAAGAAATATAAAAAATACATTAAATAATGAGATATAGGGGGATGTGAAACAAAAAGAAATCAGAACATTGAACAACGAGTTGGTTCTGGTTCAACGAACGATAGCGAACGCACCTCCTGAACAAAATGTTGGCACTGAGAAAGTTCTAGAACATAATCAAATTAGACAAATCTAGATCTAAAACAAACACCTGTAGATTACCGTCCAGTTTCACTATCTCTTGTTTTTGTTCTGAATCCTTCTCTTCAGCGCCTCGTCCAGGATCAGGTCAGACTCTTTCACATCTCCGTTCCCACAGCCGACAACAGGACAGCTAGAAAATAGTTAAAGAGGAATGGTTCAATTAGCAATGGAATGTCCTGTATACCAGTGTAGAATGAATGGATAGATGATAGATCATTGGGCTACTCAATCTCTCAACACTGTTAACAGCAGAAACTGTAAGCACCACTGCCCTAAACATGTAATGTTGTTTGTAGGAATCAAACTGTAAGCACCACTGCCCTAAACATGTAATGTTGTTTGTAGGAATCAAACTGTAAGCACCACTGCCCTAAACATGTAATGTTGTTTGTAGGAATCAAACTGTAAGCACCACTGCCCTAAACATGTAATGTTGTTTGTAGGAATCAAACTGTAAGCACCACTGCCCTAAACATGTAATGTTGTTTGTAGGAATCAAACACAGATGCACATGGGAGGAAGTGGACTAAGAAAGGGGAGGAGCCAAACCGAGTTCCTGTTCCAAGTCCCTTTTTACCAAATGGGTTCCCAATAATGTTTTTATTTTCTGGGTTCTAACCATTTTTGTTCAAAGCTTTGTCCAAGACAAAATAAAGCTGCTTGTAAAATATCAGCCCAATGACTTGTTTTACTGCTACTAAACTTGATTCAACGTATTATCAGTCCATGCATGGCAATACCGGCATTTCTTTTTCTGGCTGTGTCTTTTCCTGATCAAACTCAGGATGGCTTCTTCATCATAGGTGTGGTTACACTTCTTATTCTTCATTGGCTTCACCATTTCCACCTGGGAAAGAAAATAATGATTATCTTAAAGGTTTTGGACATGATTTTCAGCCGAAAGCAACGATAATTACACTAAAAAGGCCAGAACATCATTCATTTTTTGTTCTAATAATAATGATAAACAGCATATTAAAAGGCCTAAACGGCCATTAAGTTAACTAAACACCAAACACAATAACGATAATGTGAGGTTCCACAGTAATGAACGATATTAACCTTCTGTAAACAGCACTGGACAGTCCAGCTACTGTATGTCAGAGTTCACACACACAAAGGCAGAGAGAGCGAGATCTCTGCCTCCTTTGATTGGCTGTCAGTGTTTCTACTGTTCAATACTGACTTTGCTGTCATTATAGTTGTGGTGTGGAATCTGTCATCAACTTCAGTTAGAACGATTTTTTAAGATGACATCGCCTACGTTTGCAGTCTATACAGTTTACGTCTTTACAGTTATTGTGTTATACTGTACTGCTCAGTGTGAATGGCTCTTAAAAGAAAATGTGATAATGAATAATTCCATTTAACCACAATTGACCACAATTAATTGTAATGATGTGCTTTTTCTGAGGCAACCTACTGTCACATGCTATTCAGTCTAAAACAAAACATGGCTTAATTAAGATATATGTCCATCTACCTGTGTGAGAGGGCAAGTTAAATTGACTTCGCTCTGAGTCACAGCAACGTCAACGTCCTCATCCGTCTCTTCTTCTGCTGCTGTGGCTGAAAACACACGTTATAATTTTCAAATTTTAAACAATGACAAAATTATAATTTATAACGTTTGAGTCTCCAGTCTGGAAAAAAACACCAGACCTTCAAGCAAACTGAGGTAAGATTTGATAAACAGTAAATTATATATTTTTTTTTACATTAATTCATACACATTAATGATATATTGACCACAGATCCCGTTAACTATGGTGTCTATCCCCCAAGGTTGGTGCTTGGCCCACCTAATCTTCTACTTCAGTGTTGTCAAACTACCGCTATGTACTACATATATTCACAAATCAAAACTATTTGTGAAGTGTATCTATCTATCTACACTACAGTATGTACAGCAACACTACAACAAACTGCACTGGCAGCTTGTGTCTTGTGTGTGCTTAGAAAACAACAGGCACCAGTAAATCACCCCCACTTGCCCAAATGTGATGACTTCCTCACATTTGTGATGACGGCTATGGCCGTTTTAGCCCAAGGAGTGTTTTTCGTTCAAAGCAAATGCTTGCAATGGATTCAGAATCATTCAGGTTTGACACGTCACATTCTACTTAAAGCAGAATAAAAGGTTATATATGCCTTATATAGGCTGTTAATGGTACCATCACCTATTTTATACTTTTTTCAATATGTTCCACCACTGGGATTTTCTTCTGGGACTTTTGATATGTTGTTAGTAATATTATGAAACAAAAACAGTTGAAAGCGCTTCTGTTGCAATTTGTTTGGGGAAATTTCTCAAAATGCCTGCATGCACTGGATATAATGAACAAGAAAGGGAAGCCATTTGCAGAGTTGGATGACCCAGAATCATTGGCTTCACAATTTTTCATTTTTGGTGGATATAACAGAGCGCTTAAAAATATAATTGCTTAATGTTAACATGCAAGGCCGCAGCAACGTTATTACGGAAAACTACGACAGCATCCGTGCCTTTCAAATTAAATTAGGTAGGGAGGTGCAATCTCAGAGCAATCAAGCTCGCTCACTGGCCCCCTCTGCAGTCTGTGCGTGTTTTGTTGCTCATGGGAATAATTATAACAAGGACAGGTACATGGATAAAATAATATGGCTGAATTTCGGAATCGTGTCAAATTTCTCCGCTTGAGAAGGAAATATTGCTCTTTTGGATGTTCACAGTTCGCCATCAATGCAGCATAAGATGAGCTGGAGGAAATTGTAGTTCTGTAACTCGGTTTTTAAAACACAAGATGTAAAATTGGGCCTGGAGGATTCATTCTATCAACACCTGGAACCAAAGTAAGATGACAGACTTTGCCTTAAAGATTGTTTGCACGTTCACCACAACATATCTTTGCGAGCAGTCTTTCTCCATAATGAACATTAACAAATTCATACTGCGCTTGCAATTGACATACATCTATAGTCAATTACATTATTAATTGAAATTCACAACTGCCCAGAAACTGGGCTGTGATGTTTTTAAACCAAAGAGATGTCAGGTGTCTAGAAGCAGCATGAGCAATTGAAAAATGTGACATTTTAAGGTGCACTGCCACTGTGACATGTAAACAAAACTCATAATAAAATATTGAGCATAGATATTAAAAAAATAGATGCCTCATTGGCCGCTGCAGTTCGTTGGAGCCATGTGTGTCGAAGGACGGGCGGAACAATTTACACTGGGGGAGAAAGTACGGCGGAAGTGTGGAAGGCACACTACGTCATGCTGCCACTCAAGTGATTACTGGCCACAGCGCATCTTTTCCAGGACTTGTCAGAACCGAACATGCACTCTGTGGCGCACGCTCATGCTTCCGTGGTGCTTCGCAAGGAATCTCGGGAAAATTCTGCCCTCCCTTGAGCACATACGCTCCAGAGCGGGAAGGGGCGTCTACCTTTATATGTGTATGATATTGAGTGTGATAATACTGTGATTCATGGGTATTTTTGTCTATTCTATTACTGTAAATGTGGTCACTTCAAGGAAATTCAGGCTAACTGCGTAGTGAGTTTGATTTCTGGAAGCAAGGCTGGCTGATTCCAAAAATTGGGTGCAGTTGTGTAGCCAACATTTATAATTTGTTTTAACAGGTCTACATTTGTACTATGTCTGCAAAAGTTTGATTTCAAATGCTTTAATGGAAAGGGTGAAGCTCCCAAAACCTATGACTGTAGATAAATGTAAATCATATGAAGGCAACCATGGTTCGCAAATATTTACATGTCAAGGACCATCAAATACATATATTTGAGAATCACTGGTCAAAAATAGCTGATGTGAAAAATATAAAGTGGTTAAACTAAAATTGTTCCTAATTTTAATGAAAGAGCCCTCAAGAATCCCCCTTTTGAGAACCGGTGCTCTAGTCTACATGCTCCCACTTGGACAGATCCTCCGCTGTAATGGCCACTGGTGTTCACTATTACACCGAAGACAATATCTGCTGCCACCCTCTTTACTAGCCGCAATTTGCAAAACTAGATATTTTATAATGGATTGAATCTTGCAACCAGTGGTGCAATGCTCATAGAACGCAGTACCACGGCATGGTACCAATACTTTTTCACACTCTCTCGCAGGTATGCCACGGTATGGTGCACGCTAGAACGCGTCCCCTAAGCTTAGCGTCTGTTGGGCAACCCAGTCAATGGAGCTCTTGCCCAGGCTAGGCTGGGCTGCTGAAAGACGCACAGAGGTGAGAAAAAAAGAATCGGCTACTCCGACAACAATATATATTGCTGTAAGGCAAGCTTGGATTATCCTCTTGCAATCTGCAAAGCATTTGTTTCATAAAAATCCACCGTAGACATGTTATGAGTTACTTTCTGTCAAGAAATTCCATGCAGGTGATTATTTTTTCAAAATGTTGCAATAATGCAATAAAATCACCAGTGGCTCCCAGTCAAACATAAGATAAACTTTAAAGAATCTGTACCACCAACAAAAACCTTAACCCCCCCTACGTTGCTCTACCAGCCTACGCCCTCTGATACCTCAGCCTTATTTGATTGTTTAGGAAAGCATGTATAGTTTAATATATTATTAATAATGTAGATATACATTCTGCAGTTCTTACCATTGACATTGAGAGCCCTTGAGATGGTTTCCTTGAAGGCAGCCACTTTCACATGGCGTCGCAGGTCGTTATCAGGAATATTGTGTATTTTCTCTGTAAACTGTTCTCTCACAGCGGCTGATAGCCTGAACATTGCCTCTGGTGGCTGCTCACCAGCCTACAGAGGGAAATAAATGTTTTTAAACTACTCCACAAGTATTGATAACAATTGACTCTGTAACATATAATTGCCATAAGCACCAAATATATATTTTTAAGGCAGGGTGACTTATTCAATGGATGAGGAAAACAATTAAAGTCAGTAAAATGTCACCTCGGTAACCTGCTGTACAGTGTCAACAAAGTAGTTGATATCTCTATCCAGCTTGGCGCACTCCAACATCATGTCCTCCAATTTCTTGATGCCAGATTTATCCTCTCCTGCTACAAAATGAAAGTGGCCTCATGATCATCAATGAATGAATATGTGGCCGATGCAGATGAATGTGCACAACTACAAAATGACAGCACATAGTATCACGAGTTGAATACAATGAATGAACCATGTGGGCTATAAGCAATACTGTGAAAGATACGCATAATGAGGGACTTCAGTTGCTAGGGGAGGGACATATAATTTGCAACTCTGGTTGAGATCGGGGTCAGTTTATTTCGTGTCAGCTACCAACCAACACTAACAGGAGGAAATACAGTTGGACCTGCGTTTAAAATGTTCTCATAATCATAGATGTATTGTATCAATGTCGACATGTTTATAGACTACGATATACGATATACGAAAGTAAAAATCAGACTCAATCCTCCTTGCAACATTGGGGAATTGGGATAATGGTTACGAGTGTAGGAGCATATGTTGCAAGGAGTTGCATTGGTGTCCTTAATAAGATTGAGCGAACTACTGACATGTCTGAGTCTGAGAGATATATAAACTTAACTTACTGTCGGCTTCGGCCAGGTCCATAGCCACGTCTATTAGAATGTCCATTCCAGTCCCAATATCCTGCTGACATTGTTTCAGACTGGTCACAGCAGCTTTGACCGAGCTTAAAGACATGATGATGTCTTCTGCTGGAGACCACACACACCTCCTGTTAGGTTACTTGAGTTTAGTAGATAATGTTCGACAAGCCTCGCACGCTGGTTCTTGTTTGCTTGCAACGAATAGTAGTGCTAAACAACTACCCTACTACTAGCAATGTATAAGTGGAAAGTAGTAGACAATAACCGTCTTATTTGATGTACATTTTTAAGTATAACGTATTACAGCCATTCTTGCAGCAAAGCAGGAAGACCCGGGAACAATATGAACGTCTCGGTGCGTAAGTTACGTACGGAATGCGTCATAGTATAAACTTCCGTTTAGTTCTATGGTCCAAAATAAAAGCTCTGAACCTGAGCCAATATTATAACCTTAGAGTATTTATAACCCTCTAGACTAAATCTATGCCTTCTATGTATATAACTCATTGACCCAAACATGACTTTACATTAGCCTTTTGCAGAAAGTAATTAAATAACGGAAACAACAAAACAGAATGATTAGGAAATAAGATTTATTTAAAAAAAACACTGAATTTCATTTAGGCATTGCAATGGCACAAAGCAACAGTACAGTAGGCTTAGACAATGTTGGCATAAGTTGGTTATTTAGTAACGTTTTTATATCAATTTACAATTTTATATTAATGCTTCAAGACACTATTGGTCAAACATTTCTTGAGTAGAAAATCAAATGACAAAAGCATAAATGTCATCAGTCCTGGTGACAAAGCTTGATCTTCACAGTATAGTCCTGAACTCGTCAAAGATGAAACTGGGCACATGGGCTTCAGCCACCTTTAGAAAAACAGAAAACAAGAAATATACATTTAAACAACGTCTGCTAATCATTGCATCCATTGATCAAGCGTGAGTGTATAGCCTATATGTGTGCATGTCGCGCAGGGCCAGGGAATAATTACCGTCTGATAAAACCTAGTGTCCTAGACTACAGCACTGCCTACAACATATGACACACTATATTAAAAAGTACAAGGTTCTGGGCGACCCGATAGCCAAGCAGGTAGGGACTGGTCACTGGTGCATATCATGTGGGTGCAAAATGCCCTGATCAGCGAGCAAGTTTTGATTGATTGAATATTTTATTAGACAATATAAAATTGCAAACAGCACAAGGTGGTCAGGCATTTTGGTCCAAAAGCATTTCCGAAGAAAGACCTTGCGGTCTTGTTTCCATTCAGGTCCCATGTACTCACACATATACATTATACAGTCATGAACAATAATCTAAAACAGCAATCGATCACCTAGCCTGGTTAATAAACCAGACCGAATCAGCCGTTGGCAAAAAAAAATTGCCTACCAGCGGATTACGGTCTGGCGAGGCTCAGTAGCACGCCTCTTTCCTACAACCGAGAACAGGACGGACCAATCGGGACACGGTATGCAATATGGGCGGGCTTTGGTACAGTGACGTTCAATGCTTGAGACTTTTGACTGACAGTAGCTCTGACCAATTGCGTCAAAGAGAAAATGTTTGAACCCGCCCCCCGGGAAATGAAATCCAAGTGGAGCCAGCCCAGACTAATATACCGCGACAGTGTTGTGTGATATTAGTCTGGCTTATTAGCCAGGCTATCGATCACCTGCTCTCCCTCTGACCTGCTGACAAGTGAAATTTTAGGCCCGTTTTAAAGGAGGCCAGTGATTTTCTTGTTTTATGGGATGGCGGCAGGGCATTCCACACCTGAATAGCAGTGCTGCGGAAGGTGAATTTACCCATATTTGTTGGTGAGTGGGTGGGTGGCACCAGATCATTGTTTACGCTCCCTCTAGTATTGTGGCTGTGGGTTCTTGGTTTGATTCCCGACTGGTCGGGCAACTTGGTGCATGGTTCCTGTCACTCTAATTGACAGTCAATAAAGGCTTAAAAATGTCATTTGGAAAATGGTCCTATGAATGCACCAAGACTCAAGCGAAGGTGTCATGTGAGAAAAAGAACAGATCATCTACAAGCTCACAACGTATCACAGTGCAACGTGTTAGCTTGTAGATCTACTATTTTTGTCCTGTGTACATTAGGCCGCACTCACACAACACTGCTATTGACCATGTTACACAATGTATACAATCATTTTTCCAAACATTTGATTAACCCAAAACCTTGTTCAGGCCTGGAAAACTGTTTTTCCAATTTCAAAATATTTCCAGAAATGTCATGGCCGTGTAAATCCTATAGTGTGGTTACTATCCAGTTGTAAATGTCAAACCTTGCGTGGCAGTTTTGTGTACTTCACATAGTCCTCCAGAAACATCAGAGCTCCCACAACATCAGCAGGCATGTCAGGGATCTTCTGACTGCAGTGGAATTTAAATAAATAACAAAATATGAATTGAGACAAATTATTAAATATACTTTATAGTACTCAGATCAAATTAAATGTATACATGATAAACAGTTCAAATACTAAACTTTCAATGACATGATAATAATAATAGTTTAAATTGTTTTAAAGTATTATGAATTTTGAATCAAGTGATCAACTTTAAATCAACTGAAAATGTTCTGTAATATTAGCAATAAGTCCAAAATAGCAGTTTTGCTACCTTGTACACTGTTCCATTATGGAACGGATGAATTGACCAATGAGAGCCAAGAACTGCTCTGTGTATCTGGAGTGGAACTGCTTGAGAAGGGTGACAAGGCCCAGTACTAACGGAGCCCAGTCCACTGGGTCTGCAGCTTTCCTGCACGTCATGCCTAGTGAAATTCAAGACAGAAAAACTCTGGTGATTAATTTGGGTTACAGACTTGCGGTATTATAGCTCCAGTTTATGCAGTGATGTCCCCTGACTGTAAAATAAATGCCAGAGTGGCGTTCCTTGCAGGAACATTGAACGGTGTAAAGTTGATGAAAATCAATTTGTGTGTATTATGCTTTAGCCCAAAACAGCAAATATGAGACGATTACATTTATAAATGATGTAAAGTATTAAGATATAAGCCACCTGAGATATTAGGACTAGATCTTTTAATATGATTAATACAAGTATACAGGTTTAATCTTGAACAATCCTTTCTAATGCCCCCTACACACTGCATGATATTTGCCTCAATTATGCTGTCGGGGAGCTTTTTTGGTGCCTGCCGACAAAACCCCCGATCTGATGCAAGATCGGGCTTTGATCGGCGAGGTTTTGCTCGCTGTGTGAAAGGCTCTGCGAGAAGATAAATGCACTGGCCGATGCCTTGCCGAGCGTTTCTGAATATCTAGCAGGTTTGATATTTGACTCTCTCGCCGACTGGACATCATACAGTATGAACAGGGTTGCGACCGCACACCGAGAAGGTCCGTATTACAGCCAATGAGAGCACGGGACAGTTTGTCTGCATCGACAGATGATAATATATATAACCTTTATTCCGTGGGTAAATCCAGGTGTCATACATATTGGTAGCTATATTAGCCTAACATTACTGTTATATAGTCTATAAAACCAACCCATCTTACTTGAATAATGTTGATATTAAAACCGCGTCAGAATCTATGCTGTAGCTCAAACATTTGGACCGTGTGTGTGTGTGTGTGTGTGTGCGTGAGAGAGAGAGACGCAGGGAGACAGAGAATTATTGAATGAAAATGTAGCGTCCCCTCTCGCTATAGGCTATAGGCTATCACAGACATTACATTTCGCCCTGTGTATGCCTGTGTGGCCGCGCAGAGAGAGAAGCGTCCCGTGTTGGTCTCGCGCGCATCTTAGTGAACTCTTGCCATGTGAAATACATAACGATCTGATGACTCCCCGACAACTTAAAAGGTCCTTACCTAGGGGCAATTAGGAAATACACCGAATGTTATCAATCAACTCATAAATAGTTGAAGTTCCTACATAAAAGGTCATCATTATTGAACCCCATTTTGCCATTGCCAGAGTGCTAAACATGATAACACAACTAATACATTAACTTATCAAGAGTATTTATATCAGAAATCGCAAACTGACTTATAATAAATAATTATGTCACTCACCTTGATTTTTACTATACTGTAGTTTAGGCAGTTGAGCAATGATAAATAGGAAGTTGATGATTGGGAAATAGGGGAGGCGCTTCGTGGTGATATAAATCTGTAAGATACGTCAAGAAAAATAACAGACAGTTAGACCTAACTTTCATTCACTATTCTTCTTCTTCTTCTTAAAATTAATATTGAAATCAAGATTTGGGTAAATGTCCCATATACAGTATCCATATCCAAACCTTGTTGAGTGGATTGTGGATGCCAGCACCTTCAAGGTAGGCAGTGATCTCATACAACAAAGTGTTTTCCTCTTTAGGGTAGGGCAGAGAAGGGTCCTGGTAGTGAGCTTCAATATCTGCCAGGAGAGACCTAAAAAACAGTTTTGTGGTATCATCTTAACTTTTAGGTTTTAACGTGCTTATGTCGTAACTCAGGACAGGCATTGGTGATGCTGCCTCTTCTAGATATGCCTTGGCCACAGAATAGCTTGCTGGCACTGCAGTTAACGTCTATAATAAATTGGGCTGAACATCCCAACTGACCCAGAGGGTCTGTACTTGGCCTATTATGACATGGTTAATACAGTTAAAAATCATAACCTTCAGTCATGATACCCTGAAGAAGGCAGTTGTCTGCCGAAACGGTTTTCTTCGTCCTATAATAAAAATCTCTGCACTTTGGCTATTATGTGCGGCCACTTCGTCTTGTAAGCATGGTAAGTATGACCTTACCATGCAGGGAGTTGTTGTGCGACTTAATTGCTGTACTAATTTCGATAAAAATAAATGCCCATAAATGCCATCTATCTCTCCCTCTATCACTAGATTTGTTTTGGGGCTTTTATGCCTTTATTTATAAGACAGTAGACTGACAGGAAATGGGGAGAGAGATTGTACATTATTTTGACCTCCTTGACATTTGCTGTTTGTTGTTAGAAGACATTTGACTATGAACACCCTCTAGTGGAGGAACACCACATATTGATTAACATGAGTGACAAAAGGGAGCATGCATATGTGAAGTTACAGTAAATAAATGGGCCTTAGTTGAGACTTTACTTGTTTAGGTTTTCCAGAGCAGCAGCCAGGTGTTTAGAATCAAACTTGCACGAGTAGTTCAGCTCATTGGCTATCTGCTGTCTGAGAATTTGCATCTGGCCAACCTGCAAAAAACAAGTACCGGTATGCTACTTTTAAGATTTAATGTTAAATGGCATGACCTTGTTATAACTGTAGATTACAGCACACAGTAGAAAGTTAGAAGAAATAACTCAATTCAGCATTTTGCGTGAAATTACTGGGCCATCTTTTCTATAGTACAGTACTTGCATTTAAGTCAAATATATCTATTTGTCTATTGATGAACATGAGTTTAACATACTAACAGAGACCATACCTTCATGATTGCCTCCAAATATGACCCCCAGATCTTCTGTGTTTTGGCCACAGCATTGGCATACACTTTGCTAGCATTAGCTAACAGAGAAAGACAAACATAAATGAGGTTGTTTAATTAATGACTGATTATAAGATTGTATTTTCTCTGAGCCAATTACCTACCCACAATGCCCTTCACTGGGTTGACAGCAGACAGCATGGCCTTGAAGACATCCACGACAGCTTTGTCCTTCAGGATCACCTTCTGATTCATCATTAGGAAATTCTGATGGGAAAAATGATTCTGTTAAATCTAGTGTATAATGTGATAATGTATGTGCGTGTTTGTTTGTTTGTGTGTGTGTGTGAGAGATATTTTGACTGAGATTTAGTTTGAACTTTTAATATCTAGATTCTAGACCACTGCATGGGACTGTTTTCGTAGTCCCCACACCCGCTGGAGTTGACAGTTTCCAACGCTCTCACAATGGTTTCATTCCGTCTGCCTGCAGTTTATTTCTGACGGCTCGCTCCTACCAAAGTTTAAGTACCATCTGCTCCTGCAAAATGTCCTTAGGGACGCATATACATTTCAAACAGAAACACACAGAATGGCCATTACAGCACCACAGACAGCGACACAGTAGATTGGGTTTATTCCATAACTTGAACCGTGAATGCTGAACTAACAGTTCAATATCGTGAATTGCAATTGTTTTGTGTACCACGATACGTTGTGAGCCTGTAAAATCGTCTACCTTTGGTGAGCGACAACATCGGTTTAATATACGAGTGATTTAGCCTACTCGTCTGGATTTGCTGTGGCGTGTAACTCATACAAAGTATATTTAGCCCACACCTCAAAGTAGTCCATGACAGCTGAGCTAGACACCACTTGTAAGCCTAACATTTTTATATCCGTATGCAGAGCTTAAAACAACTAAAAGCAAGCTGCATGAGTTTTATTGCTGCAAAGTAATGATGTTCTTTGAGACAATGCGTTTTTCCCTTGATGTGTCTGAATATAAAAGCTTTATTATTATTTTGAAGCAAAAACAGAGTTTACAACCAAATCAGGGGCTAACTGAACCGTTGTTTAGGATCCCAATCCTAATGCAGGGCTCTAATCTACACACTAAACAGACGATCCAATGTTGTGTTTTTGAAACCTACTTGTGTGTATTATTAATCAGGCTAATTACCTGCAGTTCCTTAACAATCATGAAGCAGAGTAGGCGATCCAGTCCGTTGAGGCCAAAGGTGCCCAGAGTGTCCTGGATCTCAGAGAACAGCCGGTTGTTGGTCACTTCCTGGTGGCTCTTCAGGTCATACCAGGTGTTCATCTGGTCAATGTAGCAGGTTACCCTGGGGATATTCAGGTGGAGCAATGCTTACCCAACAACTAATAAACACTACAATGTAGCAGGTTACCCTGGGGATATTCAGGTGGAGCAATGCTTACCCAACAACTGATAAACACTACAATGTAGCAGGTTACCCTGGGGATATTCAGGTGGAGCAATGCTTACCCAACAACTAATAAACACTACAATGTAGCAGGTTACCCTGGGGATATTCAAGCGAGCAATGCTTACCCAACAACTAATAAACACTACAATGTAGCAGGTTACCCTGGGGATATTCAGGTGGAGCAATGCTTACCCAACAACTAATAAACACTACAATGTAGCAGGTTACCCTGGGGATATTCAGGTGGAGCAATGCTTACCCAACGACTAATAAACACTACAATGTAGCAGGTTACCCTGGGGTTATTCAAGCGAGCAATGCTTACCCAACAACTAATAAACACTACAATGTAGCAGGTTACCCTGGGGATATTCAAGCGAGCAATGCTTACCCAACAACTAATAAACACTACAATGTAGCAGGTTACCCTGGGTATATTCAGGTGGAGCAATGCTTACCCAACAACTAATAAACACTACAATGTAGCAGGTTACCCTGGAGATGTTCAGGTGGAGCAATGCTTACCCAACAACTAATAAACACTACAATGTAGCAGGTTACCCTGGAGATGTTCAGGTGGAGCAATGCTTACCCAACAACTAATAAACACTACAATGTAGCAGGTTACCCTGGAGAGGTTCAGGTGGAGCAATGCTTACCCAACAACTGATAAACACTACAATGTAGCAGGTTACCCTGGGGATATTCAGGTGGAGCAATGCTTACCCAACAACTAATAAACACTACAATGTAGCAGGTTACCCTGGGGATATTCAAGCGAGCAATGCTTACCCAACAACTAATAAACACTACAATGTAGCAGGTTACCCTGGGGATATTCAGGTGGAGCAATGCTTACCCAACAACTAATAAACACTACAATGTAGCAGGTTACCCTGGGGATATTCAGGTGGAGCAATGCTTACCCAACGACTAATAAACACTACAATGTAGCAGGTTACCCTGGGGTTATTCAAGCGAGCAATGCTTACCCAACAACTAATAAACACTACAATGTAGCAGGTTACCCTGGGGATATTCAAGCGAGCAATGCTTACCCAACAACTAATAAACACTACAATGTAGCAGGTTACCCTGGGTATATTCAGGTGGAGCAATGCTTACCCAACAACTAATAAACACTACAATGTAGCAGGTTACCCTGGAGATGTTCAGGTGGAGCAATGCTTACCCAACAACTAATAAACACTACAATGTAGCAGGTTACCCTGGAGATGTTCAGGTGGAGCAATGCTTACCCAACAACTAATAAACACTACAATGTAGCAGGTTACCCTGGAGAGGTTCAGGTGGAGCAATGCTTACCCAACAACTAATAAACACTACAATGTAGCAGGGTACCCTGGGGATATTCAGGTGGAGCAATGCTTACCCAACAACTAATAAACACTACAATGTAGCAGGTTACCCTGGGGATATTCAGGTGGAGCAATGCTTACCCAACAACTAATAAACACTACAATGTAGCAGGGTACCCTGGAGATGTTCAGGTGGAGCAATGCTTACCCAACAACTAATAAACACTACAATGTAGCAGGTTACCCTGGGGATATTCAGGTGGAGCAATGCTTACCCAACAACTAATAAACACTACAATGTAGCAGGTTACCCTGGGGATATTCAGGTTGAGCAAAACAAATTTCAAAACAAATCCCATTGTTTTGATGCGAGGAGATCAATAAAGGTGTATTTCTCTGAAATAATAATGTGAAGCGTATCATTACATATGACTGGGGTCAGGGTGTACCAAATGTATGAGCAATGATGTCGATCATTTCGGCCGTCAGAAGCAGTCTAGTTTGCATCTGATATAGTGAGTCATCGGAAATAAACATAACTAAGACAATATATTGTTAACAATAATAATATTAGTACTCTGAAGAAACTTACTTGGGATCAGTGATTCGGAGGATCTCTCTGCAGAGGCGCCCGATGAAGGTGGCAGACTCATCCACGGAGGGGAACTTGGGAATAGGAATGTGGGTGGACTGATGCACACTTTGCCAATCCTGGATCTAGAAATAGGTAAGTTGGGCAACCAGTCAAATAAGTCAAATCAACCACAGAAGTGAAATACAATGGCTCTGTGAAAACACAACCGACCATTTTTTTGGGTCTAACCTTGGTTCTGAGGAAGCTGTTGCACTCTTGCTCTACATTGTAGTTGATGATGCGCGACACCTCCTCCTGCCAAATCTTGAGACCATAGATACTGACATAGTCCTGGATGTACTCGAAAGATCTGTAAAAGCCATCCATGGTGGCTGCCATGTCCTTCAGCTTGGGCATCAACTCACTGGGCTAATGAAAAGAAAAGGTTTGATTGCTGGAATTAGTCAATAACCATTTGATATTACTAGTACTAATCAAGATGAAACCTGTCCCATTTCTAATTGCACAATTAATTAATACATTTTGATAATCCTAAAGGGGGGGTATTCATGGTTTCAATTAATGAAATTGTAGCAGAGATCAATAGATTTATATGACCTGCAAGATTACAGTAAGACTCAAAAAGAAAACATTAATGTTGACAAATTGTACATATTGTTTATTGTGAATTAAGTTAAGGGTATAACAAGTAGGACTTTCCACGCAAAAGAAATGTATAGAAATATAGTACCTCTCAATCACCATTAATGATCCCGCTGTAAGTGTGAGTGGTGTCTGTATCTGCAGAGACCCTTCCGTCTACTATTCATTATAATTTTAAACAATTTAAGATGTCTGACCTTAGCTTTAGGGTTAAAGATGAGTCCTTTGTGCAGAGCATACGCCACTCTCCTCACCAGCTCCTTCCTGATGCCATCCTCTAGAAGCTTTTTAGGGTCCACCTAATGGCACAATAAAATATAACATACCATCAGTGAACTTTTTGACCACTATCGGAAAGCCTACACACAAACCTGACTGCAGTTAGAGAGACAAGGTCCATAAACCATGGAATAATCCGATTTGAAACATTGCAACAATTGCTAACTCACGGCCAATAGTGAAGTGTCATTATTAATACTACAGTTTGTAGTTTGTATCCTCATCCTGTCCTATTTCTATTGGTCCTGTATTATCCTTCCATCTGCACTTGTTAGTTGTGTTATTTAGATTTAATAGATGCTGGTGTACTTGCTATCCTAATAATGAACTTTGTGTGCGATATACACACGTTCTTGCTTGTACGGTAAAATAAATACAAATACAAAGTAAAATAAATCTTAATATTTTGCAGCACATACTTGTTTTCTTAACACTCTAATTCCTCAACCACTTGTCGACCACCGACTATTGTCGACCAACAATAGTCGATCTACATGCTCACAGCACAATACAACATGACAAGTTGAACTCGTAGATCTGCTATTTTCAGCATGTGATATGACAGCATATTCCAAGTACTATTAATCAGGCATAAAGTTTGGAGCATTTACTCCAATCTCACACTTCTTAAGTCGCTCTGCATAGGAGCATCTGCTAAAATGCCTAACTTCAGATGATCACAGCATTTACCTTGATGATCCCAACCAGTGTAGTTTTCATCATCAGGATCCCCTCAGTGAAAATGGAGATAGCATGGGTGAGTTTCGCCACCTGTAATAATGTAAAACACAAACGGGATGTTTAGGCCCACACATAACATGATATTCTACCCGTAATCTATCAGATAGTCAAACAGGCACAAAGTGAGTATAGCAGCCCTGTAAATTCATCTTTTCAATTTAAAATCTAAATGTGCCTACAAGGGGAAATTGGAACATTTCATCTAGTAACTACTTTGTTGTAATGAGTGATTATATTTACCAAGTTTACTTCACTGTTATATAATAATAAAATAACAAATAATGTTATATATATACTTATATACTCGCAAAGATGTCTGTGTAATGGCATAGTATAATGTCCGTGTCTGCATGGTAAACCACAACTTTAACAATATGCTGCTTTACCTCATAACGAGCCCCCAGCTGAGAGTAGTCCTTCAGCTTGTCCTTGTCCAGCCGTGTGGGCACCTCCATGATGTCATGGATCTGTAGTTTAATGATCTTGGCCAGGGAGGTGAACATGCTCTCTGGGATAATCTGCAGTACCTGCAAATGGGGGGGGAGGAAAAAGTACATCTGCTGAGCATGAACAGGAATGTCTGCCTGAAGGACTGGAGCTGCAACAAAAGATGCAAGCAGCTGGCTTATTAGCATTCTAGCTGATTAAACTTGTCTAGCACAGTAGGATTTAACACTCCACCAGTGACAGTAACTCCCATGGGCAGATGACAGAGTAGTAGGGAATCATGTCTTCTGCCCTAAGACTTAGACTTAGGGTATGTATCTACAACATGGTAGAACAGATGTTTGAAGAAGCACTGGTCCAGCTAGTTCCAGATTTTGCAACTCAGGTTATGTGTATATTTTATTTAAGAGTATATTATACATTATTATCATTAATGACATTAGAAATAGAGATCAGTGCTGTAATACCTGTATGTAAATACTGGGTGAAATCATAGCCTTACTGTACCTTTCTGACATAAGCCACCAACTCTCCAGAATAGAACTGGGAAACACTCAACAAGTCAGGGCTGTTGGCCTGGTTGATACGCAGCAATGGAAGGTCCAATGCAGATGCCAGCTGGTCACAATAAAAAATAAATAAATACATTAAAATGTATAGTATCTCCTGAAACTTCAACAGAAGAAAGTAAAACATGTCTAGACATGCCCACGTTTATGCAGTATCCGGGTAGCTCAGTCGGTAGAGCAGTCATCTTTAAATCGTACGGTACAACTCAGTAAATATGAGTAGAATTTGGCTTTGGTAAATAAGACAGAGCTACAGTAAGTAAGTACTGAGAGCTGACGGTAGGTGTAACACTCCATCTCCATCTCTCAGGGGTCTACTCTAGATCACTGGTTACCAAATACTGGGTTGGGACCCATTTGTGGGTCACGGACACGAAGGGACGCATTGTGAGCTTGTAGATATGCTATTTTACTAATGTCTAATGTCTCTTTTGGGTCTTAACTTATTTACTTTATGCACGATGTTTGTGTGATAAAGAACGGTTCTAACCTTCAGAAATGTGGCTCTCAGTTTGGTGACCATGGATGGATTGACTCTAATGCTCTCTTGCATTATTGATGTGAAACTGCAAAGAAAAAAAACTGCTGTGATGAAAAGCGTGCAATATATATATGAATGAATGCTTGTTTAATGTTCAACAACACCCTAACACCAGCACATTGGTCTTCCCGTATTTTAACGTAAGATCCATGCATTGAACAGCTATCTGCCAAATATAAGCCTCTAAATAAATATATATTCAGTACCTGTCAATGATCTGCCATGCATAAGACAAGTCTCCTACTATCTGCATGGTAATTAGGACTTCCTCCTTGATGTTGATGGTACGGATCATCTGGTGAAGGAACTTTCTGGTGTCAGCCAGGAACTGACACACCTGAAGATTGGACTCCAGCTGATGGAACTCCTGGACCTGGAGACAAAAAGATAACTGTAAATAATGCAGTTATCATGGATGTAAAGTAAACATAGATGGAACTACACCGTTTAAAACAGCATTATTTGCCTTCATTAGCGCCGATTACATTTCTAGCTAGTGAGGACCACACACACACACACACACACACACACACACACACACACACACACACACACACACACACACACACACACACACACACACACACACACACACACACACACACACACACACACACACACACACACACACACACACACACACACACACACACACACACACACACACACACCTGTTTTCACAAACCTTACATACAGTACAAGCTACCAACACATTAAAAGTGGAAAAACATCACTGCATGCCACTTATGCCACTTACATATGTGCGCAAACCTGTGTACCAAGATCTGTACTGGGGACAGCTTGGATGAAAGACCAGTATATTACTTACCTCAACCAGGGCCTGAATGAGCTGTACAGTTTTCCTGCCAGCAGCTGTGGAGTCCTCATAGTTCAGGGACTCAATCTGCTTCGAGATTTCTCTGAACCAGGCCTGTAAATTCTCTGTGGAGAGCAGGGAATTAAACAGCATTATGCCTGTGCTAGCTAGAGCTATGCATGTTTGTATGTGTTTTAATTACCGGTACATATTGGAGGACGCTCATAGACTATATAGTTAGTGTATCTCACCATTTTTCTCTACTCTGGTGAGAGGCTTGACCCCAGAGAAGACCTCAGCCAACTCAGTCATTCTCTCTGATCCCTCCTTCTTATAGCTCTCCCACTTTATCTGTTTTTCTGACAGCATCTGCTTGAACATCTGGAGAAGGGACAGCCCATATGGAGTGTTGGCATAGCAATGATTAGTCAAAGCAGATGTGTAATTAGAACATAAATGTATGTCCTTTTATAATGATATGCTCTTTCATATGCTGTCTTATGGCAATTGACAAAGAAAACCTTGTACCAACTGCAGTTAATTGATTCGTCACCATTAGTATGGACCATTTTGGAAAACATTTGGCATTATCTCCACTCGTCTAATATTATCTATACATTTCAGAAATTTCTGTCCATGTGTCAACTTTGACTATTTATGGAGATCCCAAAACTATCCCAAGATGGTGTGTCACACATAACTGACGTAATACACTGGCCTTCAAGTATTCTGATAACACACTGCACTAAGTACCCAATATCCCAACATGTTTGGGGAAACTAATTCATCTAATAAACCCTAAAGTAATTAATCTCCCTTTTTTAGATGAGATATACATTATTAGATGAGGATAGACTCTCACCTCTTTAAGTGTGAACTCGAATTGGGCAGTGTCTAGCAGGAGTTGGAAGAGAATCTTGGGGTTGTACTTGGAGTCGTTGATCACTTGGTCTTTGATTTGTCGCAGACGTTTATTGTTTGGGTCATAGGCTGAAAGACAGACAGGCGGTGACTCACTTTAATAACGTCTTTTTTGCAAAAATGTCCTTTCGAGCACTTTTTCTTTTTGGTTTGATTTTCAAGGGCTAAAACTTTCTTCATTAAATTCTCTCAAAATTACTTTGAGCACAGAGGCAATCTATTCTATGATTTTCCCTTCCAGTGGTTTTAGAAATGGAGGTGAAGGGATCAAAACTGATATAGCTCAAACTTATTGGACCCAGCCATGTCTGAAATTCAGACCGTTCGTTTCCCAATTTTAGCTACCAATAAAAAAAAATCCTTGACGTGGCCAAGTCAAGAGAAACATCACAAGACAATACATTCTTCATTCTATGTCTGCCCTTGTTTCTCACAAAGCAGTTTACCACTTGCAATCACATTATTGATAATTCGTGAATCATGTGAAAACTGATATTTACAGAGCTGCCTAAAATGGAGGCACCAGGACAAAGCTTGCACCACCTAAATCAAATTAGCAAATTAGTTTATGAGATTATGGCATATTAACATGCAGCTACAAAAAAATAAGAAGCTATAAATAAATACATTTCTGAATACTCAACGTATGGTGGTCATTATGGCCTGCGGCCACCACCCACTTTGAATTTTAGCTCAGGAACCTCTGTGTCAAACTGTTGGAGAATCATGTGAGATGAGATCCTCATTCTTGCCTATAGCAGTCCTCACCTGACTCTGCAGTGTGCAGCATCAACCAGCGGATGGCAACATTGCAATCCCTCAGACAGTTCAGCAGTTTGGGGATGTTGTCCAAAATTATTTCCTCTCTGAGGAAACCTTCCTTCAGTAGCTGCTGTACCTGGGGCTTCAGAGTCTCCATGCTAGCTGCATAACGAGTTGCCTACATGCAGATGGGTTATGGCTTATGGGTATAGCATTAAAGGGACCTTTCAATATGGAGAATATTTACATTTTTAGTAGCCATCTCTCATGTTCAAGAACAGAGCCAACCAATCACCATTTTAACATTTAAACTTTAAGTTGAATTCCAGAATTATATACAGTAAAAATGGAAAGTCATTTTACAAACAAGAGATCAATAGAGAACAATGAGATCAATAGGTTAGTGTTTCATTGAACCTGCTCCTTGATGTTCGCAGAGTCCAGGGTGTAGTTGAGGGCAGTCTTGGCCGCTTTATATGGTTCCCAGGCCTCAACCAGGTTAACTGTGATCCCCATATAGATACTGATCACCTACAAAAAAGAACACATATGCACTTGCCACTTACACATGTAATTATTGCACTGCTAGAAATGGTCAAAAAAAGGCTTAATTGAAAACTGCTATACTCACTCCTTTCCTTGTTGTTTGAGCTCAAATGCTTTTGGAAATATCAAGGGTCTTACCCAGTTATCAGGGAAGTACTTGTCCACTATCTCTCTCATCTTGGCCTGCTGGGTTTGAAGAATGGAGGGGGCGAAGTAGAGACAGACATACAGCATGGATGCCTGGTTAGCCAGCGCTGTGCTACGATGCTCTGGCAGAGGGTAGGCAGATACCTAATAGACAAACGCATATAACAGGGTTGATACAAGAGAATAAACTGGTCTTTCATTGAATTAATTTGTTCAGGAGCCTTTGGCTGCCTAGTTTTCTGTCAAACAATTAAACTTATTTTTACTTGGTTATAGATGTCATCCGAACGCAGCCTCCCGATGACCATGCTGATGAAAGTAGAGCTGATGGGGACCCTTTGGAAGAAGCTTTCTGGGTAATTGGCAGGGCGTTTTGCTCCAGGATGACTCGAGAAGCCAGTACTACGCAGCAGCTTGCAGATGTCATCCAGGTTGGAGTCACCCGATGAACGGGCAGCACTGGACAAGAAAATATGAATTAGTGTGTGTGTGTGTGTGTGTGTGTGTGTGTGTGTGTGTGTGTGTGTGTGATACATGATAATGATGATACTGTACCAGTAAGTTAGAAAGTTGTAAGCATGCATATGTTGTTTATACACACCTGTATCGATAATAGGACACCAGCATTCTCTCTCGAACCTCTCCTTCAATTTTCTGGTCAATGACCGTCAACATGACTCCATACAAGTAGAGAGCTTCACACTGAGTGAAGACAAAACATGTTGTTTGAATATTGCTCTGTCCAAATTTAGATTTTCATTTCACATTAATGTTGTCAACAAAATAATCGTGTTTTTGGTATTGGACATTGGAAGTTCGGAACATTACATTTCTTTTTGGCTTTTAGGCTTTTTAAACATTATTGCACAGGGCGGATAAGACAAATAACTTAAAAAATGGATATACAAAGAAATGACTGTTGATATACAAAGATATACAAAGAAATTACCGTTTTGTTACCAGATAATAATACAAAATACTATGGCCAAAATAGGCCATATTTAATAATTTTATTTTACACTTTTAAAATGTGTCATGTTCTGAGATTCTGCTATAGATCTGCTATTTCTTAACACCTTGATTGCTTTAAATTGATTGATCAAACGATATGCCCTGCTTAATACGACATCCCCGCTATTTGTTTTATGTGTCTAAATCGCCCTATTTTAATAATTAAAAAGAAAGTCCGTCTTTGCCGCAGAGCTGGTGGAAGGAGCTTCTTGTTATGATGTCGAAACCGGAAATCGACACATTCGATGGGCTGCTAGGCAGCGGTGGCCGAACGGATTGCGGAGCGGTCTTGATACCGGAAGGTCGCCAGTTCGAATCAGCGTTAGAATTACCACCGCTGAAGTGCCCTTGAACCACTACGATGAAATGTTCTATGAGCAGGGCCTGGCTGGAAACAAGTTCTTGAGCTTAGCCCAGATACCCTGGGTAAATATAGTAATCATTTAATTTCATTTAATTTCATTTAATTTCATTTCATAGGGCTTCTTGGAAATTGAGTCCAATGCAAGTGAACGGAAGACACGGCCTCATGGAATGTGGTCTTATGCACTCGCAAGACGTGGGGGAACCTATTTTAGGCGGATTTTCGCCGATCAAAAGCCCAGATACTTCAGAGTATGATCTAAAGGTAATAAAACAATCTCTGCAGCGTAGAATATTTGATTAAAATGCGGGTAAATCGTATTATGGAGTCAAACTGTTGCTGGATTCAGCAACTGTCAGAACATTTGTCAACATGGAAACGATGACAATTCTGAATTGTGATAATCACATCAGTATATTATGAACATACCAGTAATTGTTTTCCATCCTCATTAAGAAGCACAGTTTCCAGGGTCTGTTGAATGTAAACACCCTCATGTAGGTCATCCAAATACCTTAAAGAGAATAAATAATATAACATCCAGTTGCAATGTAAAGTGTGTGTGTGTGTGTGTGTGTGTGTGTGTGTGTGTGTGTGTGTGTGTGTAACCAGAATTGGCACTTAGAGGCTGGCCATTCATTCTCAGTTTGTCCTTAAGACCACAGTACTTGTTGAGTGTACCAAATTGAAGGGACCGAAGCAGGTTGGTGGTTATGTCCACTCCAGTTACCTGTTGAGGTCCACTATGTATTTGTGGACACTTTCGAATGCAAGGTAGAACCGTGAGAGGATCTCAATGTTGTTTTCCCTGAATTCTTCATCCAGGTCCTGAAGCTCTGGTTTGGCTTCCATCTTCCCTTCATAGTACTCTGGCCCCTGGAGGAGGAGAACCAGCACTTGAAACAATGCAGAAAATGGTGCTGATTTTTTCTAAAGCAGCCTGGCAGCAGCAAGTCATGCCCAATGTACCTCAAACAACCTATAATATCATTATGTACATTAGTAATCTTTCCACACAGGCCAGTGACTACTGATCTCCTGTGATCAATTTACCAAAATATCGTATATTTGGCATGTGATGCCATCATGCCAGATATATTATTTTTCATACAATTAAGGTATTCTAATTCTACCAAGATGTTCTCCATGTATGAAAAAATAAATAAGGTAGGCCTACATATGAAATCCAAAACGTATTCACGGGTCATACACTGGCTATTTAGTTCACAATCCCCACGTGATAAATTCTATTGATAACCCGTAGGTCTCTGGAATATAAAAACTAAATCGTTTGGGGACGGGTGTTTACTTAGCCTATGTCTGCACCTTGAAGTAGCTGAAGTCACATATGATGTCCCCGTATTTCTGCTGGTCGCTCTTATCCTTGAGCCTGAAGACTGTGGGGATGAACTCAGAGAGACGCAGCAGCTCTGCGATGATGGCATTTCCTCTGGATACGATATTGAGGATGGCCTGGCCACACAGGTTGTTCTCCGCAAGGAAGTCCAGCATTATAGTGGATGCTAATGCACAGCAGCGAACTCACCTCCCTGGAAATGGTCGCCTGGACGCTTCTATGAAAGAACAAAAAAAGCTTTCATTTGAGATTTTCCCTGAATGATGCTGCAGCGCAAAAACGTTCGTGGGACGGGTGCGACGTTATAGGGGTGGAAAATATCACGTTTGGATCCTGCGAGCTTCCCATAAAAGTAAACTCTACCTTTTTTATATCCTGACAGATTTTAAGATCAAGATTCAAGCCTCAAGAAAAAATTGGCCGTTCTTCTTTTCAATTCCTGTTTACGTCGTCCACATGACATACCACATGACTACGGCACTGTTTTTTGGCAAATCTAAGCTAGCAAATATAAGACTTCCGGTGGACGATCTCTTCAAAATAAGAGTACCCTCTAGAGTATTGAAAAAAAGATTAATTTGCACATTAAAACTATAAATTAAGCATTTAAACGATGCTATAGGACACACATTATGTTTCTATGTAAAAATAAGTAATAAGTAATGTTTCTGTGTAAAGATAAGTAATTAAAAAGTTATCTAAATGGATAAATGCTATTCACTGGAGTGCATGGACTTTATAAAGTGGACGCTGGACAAAAATCCCTGCTATGTATCGACTAGTGTGACATATGCACATGTCCGGGGAGACCTCCTCTACAACACCACACCGTCCGCTAAGCAGCAGAGGTGTAAAACATTTTTTGGCATGAGGTCAGAGGTAAAAAAATATCCCATTTCCAGACTAAAGTGAACTAAAGTGGACGCTGGACAAAAATCCCTGCTATGTATCGACTAGTGTGACATATGCACATGTCCGGGGAGACCTCCTCTACAACACCACACCGTCCGCTAAGCAGCAGAGGTGTAAAACAAAAATTGGCACGCCATACAGCGAGGTGAAAGGTCACTATTTTTTTGGCATTTTGGCATTTTCATCATTTTTCAGTCAGAGGAATGCATTAGAGACAGTCCTGACATTGC
Source organism: Electrona antarctica (assembly GCF_951216825.1). Taxonomy (NCBI): domain Eukaryota; kingdom Metazoa; phylum Chordata; class Actinopteri; order Myctophiformes; family Myctophidae; genus Electrona; species Electrona antarctica. The sequence continues at coordinate 23,440,076 of NC_136811.1, forward strand.
AGACACAATAGACGTTGCAGAATCTGAGCTGCTGGGTGACATTTTCAACATTTTAACATTTTTTCAACATTTTTTCAACATTTTTCATCATCTTTTCAACATTTTCATCATTTTTCAGTCAGATGAATGCATTAGAGACAGTCCTGACATTGCAGACACAATAGAGGTTGCAGAATCTGAGCTGCTGGGTGACATTTTCAACATTCAACCTCTGACCTCATGCCAAAAAAGTGTTTACACCTCTGCTGCTTAGCGGACGGTGTGGTGTTGTAGAGGAGGTCTCCCCGGACATGTGCGTATGTCACACTAGTCGATACATAGCAGGGATTTTTGTCCAGCGTCCACTTTAGTCTTATATTTGCTAGCTTAGATTTACCAAAAAAACAGTGACCTTCACCTCGCTGTATGGCGTGCCAATTTTTGAGTGGTGCAAACCACTCCAACAACTGGCTTTGTACCCGTGTGTGTTCGTACCAAAAAAATCACACCCGTGTGAACTGAGTGGTGTAAGGTATTATATAGCCTGATCAGCTCTGATCTGACGTAATGAAATCACACCCGGATGTGATTTCACAACTGGCTTTTTTTGTGCAGAAAAAATTAGCATGGTTGCTACGGTCATCCAGTTCACCCGGGTGTGATTTAATTACGTCAGAAATTATTTTGAACATAGCAACCATGCTCATTTTTTTCTGCACACAAAAGCCAGTTGTAGGAGTGGTTTACACCACTCAAAAAGACTAACAAAGCCAGTTGTAGGAGTGGTTTACACCACTCAAAAATGAGCATGGTTACTATGGTCACTCAGTTCACACGGGTGTGATTTCAAAAAAATGAGCATGGTTACTATGGTCACTGACATTACGTCAGGCCACAGCTGATCAGGCTATATAAGACCTTGCACCACTCAGTTCACATGGGTTCCAACAACTGTTAGTACCCGTGTGTGTTCGTACCAAAAAAAATCACACCCCCGTGAACTGAGTGGTGTAAGGTCTTATATAGACTGATCAGCTGTGGTCTGACGTAATGTCTGACGTAATGAAATCACACCTGTGTGAACTGGGTGACCATAGCAACCATGCTAATTTTTTGGTACGAACAGACAGACAGACAAACAGACAGACACGTAAACTAACAAAGCCAGTTGTAGGAGTGGTTTACACCACTCAAAAATGAGCATGGTTACTATGGTCACTAAAAAAATGAGCATGGTTACTATGGTCACTGACGTAGGACATTACGTCAGACCACAGCTGATCAGGCTATATAAGACCTTGCACCACTCAGTTCACACGGGTGTGATTTTTGTTTTACACCTCTGCTGCTTAGCGGACAGTGTGGTGTTGTAGAGGAGGTCTCCCCGGACATGTGCATATGTCACACTAGTCGATACATAGCAGGGATTTTTGTCCAGCGTCCACTTTAGTTCACTTTAGTCTGCAAATGGGATTTGTTTTTTACCTCTGACCTCGCTGTATGGCGTGCAATTTTTTTTTTACACCTCTGCTGCTTAGCAGACGGTGTGGTGTTGTAGAAGAGGTCTCCCCGGACATGTGCATATGTCACACTAGTCGATACATAGAAGGGATTTTTGTCCAGCATCCACTTTATAAAGTCCATGCACTCCAGTGAATGGACTTGGGCACTCCAGTGCATGGACTTGGGCATTTATCCATTTAGATAACTTTTTTACGTTATTTCATTACTTATTTTTACACAGAAACATAATGTGTGTCTTCACAATAACTGTAATGTAATAATAATACTAATAATGTAATGTAATAATTATTTAATTAACTACACTTTTATTCTGAAAGCAACCGGATGTCTTAAATTTGCTTCTAAAAAAGTTCTAGATTTGCCAAAAAGACGGAGCCCATGACTACCGTCGACAGTGTTGTGTGATATTAGTCTGGCTTATTAGCCAGGCCATAGATATATATATCTATGAGCCAGGCTACCTCGGTCCGGGGTCCAGGGTGGGTTCGATTTACTTCCGTAAGCGCTCCGAGGAGGGGCGGTATAACAGAACAGCGCAAAGGCCGAGTATGGAACTGGTAGATGTTTTAAGAAATAAAATAAATACAACATTATTATAGTAACGTTATGAATGCGATTTTGGAAACATATCATATGCATTTTCTACAATATACGTGAGATCATGTACTTGACTGGACTGGACTGGAACCAATTGAACTGCTTATTCCTGTAGATGGCGACAGAGATCCACACATGTAACTTGAAGGCGCTTCAGTAACTAACAACCCTGAATTTCAGCTGGGGGTGGGTTGGGGAATTGAGAGAACTGAATCGACCCTGGGTTTTGGGGGAGAAGTGGGTCCATTCAACGTTTTACATAATATAATTAGAACCCATTTATAATCACTACACTTATTACATTTTCAATTAACTATACTTAATTACATTCATACAACAATATACATAATGTAGTAGGCTACTTGAGAGTTATCTGGCTGAATGAAGGTGTGCTAATTAAATACCAATAGGCCTACCATGGAAATGGAGTAGGCTAGTACCGGTATAATTAGCAAGATACTTAGCACCAATAAAGATAATATAATGTTAATATATTTAACCAAAATAGACACACACCGTGGTCATGTATATTGTTTAAACTTTAAAATGCATCATAAACACCTGTTCTGAATGAGAGACATTTCCTTTCCACTGTGCCTTGATGATGAATATGAATATCTGATCAAACAGTACGTGGAGCTGACTCACGAGATGGCCACAATAAATAAATAATTGTAAATTATAAAATATAACATAGCCTACCTGTAGATGGGGATGTTGCTCTTGTTTGCATGTTTGCTGGAGAATTCTAATCTGTCAGTGTTGAAAAGGGTAAAATAAAAATAAAATGTAATTTATTATATAGTCTATATTGCCAGCCCTAATAGAGCACCATTGTGAACCCGGACATGCTGCCGGATGCTAACTTGCATATGTTGAGCATTTATAGAAGGCAAAATATTCAAAATTTCCCCATGCTTATTGCTTTATGTAGCATGTGATGTGTCAAACTATGGGGTTTTCATGATGCTGAATCCATTCCAAGCATGGCCGTTTTTAGCCCAAAGAGTGTTTTTTCGGAATGGATTCGGCATCATGAAAACCCCCTAGTTTGACATGTCACATGCTACATAAAGCATGATGAAATTTTGAATATTTTGCCTTCTATAGGACAGGTATGGTCACATATTATGCCAATTATGAAAATTGCTCAACATATTATGCAAGTTAGCATCCGGCAGTTTCTACATGCTGGGGACCCATAGTCAACATTTCTAACATAAAACGTTGTTGTACTCAACATGGGTTCACATTCTGGCAAGTGGACTAATATTATTAATATTATTATTATATATAAAAAATCACACCCGTGTGAAGTGAGGGGCGCTCTTATCATCATACATCATCTCATTCCGGCCAATCACAATTTCCGTCCTCACTCACCTGCTGTGTAGTGGAGCAAAGTGGAGCAAACTGTCTATATATATATATATATATATATATATTACGGCGGGGGACAGAGGATGCTACAACCAATGTGTTCCAAGTTGTTCAACTTCAAGCCCAATTGTATTTTGAGGTCAGCCATTATTTTAGTTTAATTTTGATTAGAGAGTCGAGATTTTGAGCCACATTTTTAAAAAGGAAATAGCAGGACAGATGGACACAAGCAATTGAGATTCACACCATGCCTGCTCTTTGACCCTCTAGTCATGTTGTCCCTAGTGGGCTAGGGATTTATGATCTGTTTATCATCCCACCAGGGTCACTCATTCAACAGCACAGGGTCAGCCATAAAACTGTTATTAATGGGAGGTATTATAAAAGAGAGTTCACTAATAAATGCACATATGCTCTTCATAAACCTTCTCAAGAACCTTGATAGTTTTCACTCTTTAATGGCGGCTTTCCAGAATTCTTTGCGCATGAAGTGAAAGCAGCTTGCCTGTGAATCATGCAATGTTGTCTGTTAATGAACTGGCACATATTTTTCAGTTTGATCAATCAGATCAATTTGATAAATTATGCAATGTTCGCAATATATATATATATATATATTCACATTATAATTAAATTGATATGATGACCCTCATGCCCCTGTCTATTAACAGCACTGATGGCTCTCACATTGCCTGAGTATTACTACTATGAGCCAGGGTGACTGCAGGGTCAAGCAATCATGACTTATCTACAAACACATGCACTGGGTGACAAATGGTTACCTTTTGATATGTAATAATATCAAAGCTAAACAGAAGTCTTACGTCTGATCTTACGTTGTTCTCGATAAGAGTGACTGCTAAATGTCTAAATTGTCATTATAATTGTAGTCCTGTTTACATAGTCTGAAGGTTGACTCCACATGTTCAACATCAATAGTGTTCTTATCAGAATTCTGTGGTTATTAAAATGGGGACTTAAAAAAAACACTATACCGTTTAACCGTTATGTGTGCATGTGTTCAGGATCGTTCATGGCCTATATGTGCTAGGTATCTGAATGCACAAGTGTGAGTGTACAACTGTGTGTGTGTGTGTGTGTGTGTGTGTGTGTGTGTGTGTGTGTGTGTGTGTGTGTGTGTGTGTGTGTGTGTGTGTGTGTGTGTGTGTGTGTGTGTGTGTGTGTGTGTGTGTGTGTGTGTGTGTGTGTGTGTGTAGGCCTTATGTGGCCTTTATTGTATTGTGTGACTAACTATTCAGCTTGGCTTGTGATTAAACCTTGGCCTGGTTGGAACACTGACTGTTTTGAACCATGTGAGGTGATTAAAGACTGTTCATTTTAGTAAACCAGGTCCTTCTTATATTCTTGTACATTAATATACTCAGGTCTTTGATTCCAAAACAAACCCACCATGTTTCTGTCTTTCTCAGCATTGCAGGGAAATATTTATTTTCTAATTATACGCCCTAAAAAGAGCCTAAGAGGTCATGTATTTTATGATGCTGTGTTCTACTGAATTATTAGAGGTATGATGTATAGCTCTCTGGTATCATGAAAAGCTGCACCTTCACCAAACAACAGGTGTAATTTTCAGAACAGCAGAGATGCATAGATAGGCCAGCAAAAAAGGTTGTAAAATTAAATTACAATTTAAGTTTCCAAGGCAGTCCCACAATTAGGGATAACAAGTGGATTTCAGGGCACAAATGGCTGATAGTAATAGTACTCAGATCTGATCTGATCTAATCTGTTCAAGCAGCAGATGTCTTTTTTATTTTAAGTCATTACTGCTGTCATGCTTATTACCATATAAATGGCTTCTAGCCCTACAGAGACCTGAAAGTTATTGCATGTATAATAGAATCTGATCTCGTTCCTGTGATTGAGCTGTTACAGCACGCACGCACGCACGCACGCACGCACGCACGCACGCACGCACGCACGCACGCACGCACGCACGCACGCACGCACGCACTCACGCACGCACACCCAAGGAACATGTAGTCACAGCTCTCTCTGCTCTACCCACAGGACAGCACAGCCCCTGTGTGTAACCTAGGGTGCAAGCCACAGCCCCCACAGATGAGAAGACTCCTAAGTTTACCTTTTGACTGAACCCCTGAACATTTCGAATAAAGACAATTTAAGTACATTTTTAAGTGTGACTCCGGATCTCCTATTTTATTGTGAATCTCACCTCCACTACCCCTGAGTTGACAGAAAACGCACGCACGCACGCACGCACGCACGTACGCACGCACGCACACACACACACACACACACACACACCGAAAGAAGCATGCTGCATAAATAACTGAAAAACTGCTATATTCTGCGGAAGAGAAGAAGAATAACTGCTACTGTAGGTTTAAATTAATATTGAATTAATTTCTCAAGTATCTTTTTGTATAATTGGAATAATCATGTCACCCTGGGCTATTTCTGATGAGTCATGTATGGCCTATTTGAACTGCAATGCTCATGTCACCTTGACACAGAACGCATACCTCTGTTGACAAAATTTTACTGAAATGTCCTAATAACAATCTGACCCAGGGCGCCTCGAGACATATCCAATACAGGACAAGACCACTCCAGCCGGACAATCGGATTTACGTGTATTGATAACAACACAGCACTTATGGAAATGTCCTTGATAGTAACTACTGTGTCATATTGTGTCATATCTTGTCTTTGTTTAAGATTCATAACACCTGTAAAACATTATCTAACCACAATAGATGATAACATTTCTGCATAAAGCAGCGTACATTTCACTGTGTAATTCAGAGAACACTTGAGAAGACTACACCTAGTGTGTGTAAAACCTCATTGCTATTTTCTCTCGAATAGTGAGTTACTGTGAGAGTGTGGTCTAGCAGCCAACACCAACTCAGGACTCCTGGATTGCTGCCCTCCACACTTTCCTATCTAACATCAGGTTCTTGAGCTCTACAGTATTGTTAAGCTGGTCTGCAGTGCGTCTACGTAGGTGGTGTGCTTCTTTCCCCTCCTGGCTTTGCCCTGGTTTGGCTCCCATAGAGTAAATTTACTTGCCTATCAACTTCTGGGTGCCTGTCACAGTGTCCTGCCAGCCTCCTCCTTCTCTCTCTGACTTTGTTTGTGACCCGTGGTAGGTCCCCATAGAGGTCCACATTTCTGATGCGGCCCGTGCCATTCGTAGCATTCTTGTGTAGACTCCATCCAGGTCTCTTTCCTGTTGTGCTGTGAGGGTCCATGTCTCAGCCCCATACAGCAGTACTGACTCCATAGTAGCTATGAACAGCCGCCTCTTAAGGTCTTCTCCCATGCATGTCTGATCTCCACACTCTCCTCATCCCATGCAAGGCATTCCAGGCAAGTGCTCTCTGGACCTTCAGGTCCTGTTCAGTTGAGGCTGTCCAGGCCCCTAGATATTTGAAGTCCTCGACTGGCTCGAGCAACAATGTTTTTGTTCTCTGTGTTGACAGTCTTTACCTTTGTCTTCATGGCATTGAGCTTGAGGCCGATCTTCCTGCAGTCCACGGTCCACCTCTACTGCCAGCAGTAGTCCCCTTCCTTTCTCTACTGTATCCGAGATTAGGGCGATGTCATCTGCGTAGTCGAGGTCAGTGACCATGATGGGGTGTACTCGCCTTGACTTCCTCAGGACCAGAGTGAACCCCAGTGCCTCCTCTCTGCCATTGATTGCGAGTCTCAGTGCATGGTCCATCGCTACAATGAACAGTAAGGGGGCCAGAGTGTCACCCTGTATAGGCCGCCCGCTAGAATCTCACCGTTGAAGGTTTGGACCTTGGCTCGGGTCTGGCTGTAGTTTGCCTCTATCATCTGGACCATCTTCTCAGGAACTCTGTATAGGCACAGAGAATGCTTATAAGTTTCCCCCAGTGGCTGGTGTCGAAATCCCTTTGGGAGTGAAATGAAATGAAATGAAATGATTACTATATTTACCCAGGGTATCTTGGCTAAGCTCAAGAACTTGTTTCCAGCCAGGCCCTGCTCATAGAACACATTTCATCGTAGTGGTTCAATGCCTTGTTCAAGGGCACTTCAGCGGTGGTAATTTTTAACGTGTCGGACAGCTGATTCGAACTGGCGACCTTCCGGTATCAAGACCGCTCCGCTATCCGTTCGGCCACCGCTGAGTCAATTAAGGTGATCACCGCTGACAGGTTGCGCCTTGCGCTCCCTTACTCCTTCCAATATCCTCCTCAGTGCCAGTATCTGCCCGACTGTTGTTCGTTCCAGAGGGTCTAAGATAGGTCTGAGACGGTTGAGGATCATCCTGTTGGCTGTCTGGAAGCAGTATAGAAAAAGTAAATAACAATCAACGATCATAACAATGGCTAATGACACTGCAAATGATGACAGTGACCATGGTACGTGCTTCAAGAATTGCCTTTGCTCAATGAGAAAGTATCTCTTAAAACATTCTCTTGCACATCTACTGCTTTATCTTCATCTCCAGTGCTGTCAGAAGGGCCATAATCCGTTTTTCTCATCAAGAAGAGCCATTGTGGGTGCCTGAATTGACTTGACATTACCTTGAAGGCCTGACTAAACATTTCATTAACTGCTGAAAAACTCACAACAACATATGCAGGTGCAACTGAATTCACAAAATATGTTTTGCTTCACATTCTGCATAAGGCACGTGCATCCACTCTTGTTTGAGGATGAATTAAAAAAATCACACAGTCCTGGCTTCAAATTGCCACAGCACACACCTGGGGCTATATCTTGAAAAACCTTTTAAAATAGTTAAAATAGCCGATCTACAAGCTCACAACGTATCGATGTAGATAGAGTTGAACTACCAGTATTTTAAAATGTGTTTTTCAAAATAGTAAACATAAAGTCAAAAGGCCTAAGGTAGCTAGGGCCGCTTCAACCTTCACAAATGTTCAAGTCTCCTCCCTCTTGCTTTCCTCCGGTTGCTCTCTGCACCCAATAAAAAAAACATTGGTGATGTCCTACAAGGCAATCAAGGCCATGACACCCCACCACACCCTGTACCACTCACTTTAGAGCAGTTAACACAGGAAGTCTGTTCGTCCCTTTGCTTGTCATAGAATCAGATTAAATAAATACTGCATTATACATTGCCATCATATCGAATCAGATATCCTTGTATAACCAATGTGCATCTTAAAAAGCACCTCATAGCAGATTAAATCTCTTTAATAGCCACTGAGTTTAGTTTCTACATTCAAAATTTAAAGCTCCACTGGGCAGGGATTACTTATTACTCCCATTTCTAACTGCAAAAATGTTTGAAAATGCTCAAATAATTTTTGAGGCCATTAAGGCTCCATTTGTCCAACCCCATGGCCTTCTCTACATTGAGAACAACAAAACCGTTATAGTTGAAGGCGCGCTCTACTCAGGGAGTCAAATTGATAGTCTCTGTAGCTGATGGGTGCAGATTCTTGAAGATCAATGGAAAAAGGAAATATCTCTTGTATAAAGTTTTAGTTTCTTTATATCATGAAAACACAATCAGCAGCAGTCCACCTAGAGAAACGAACGCGTTTCGGCACGCAGGCCTTCCTCAGCGTTTCAAACTGGTTGAAACGCTGATGAAGGCCTGCGTGTCGAAACAGAAACCCATCCCTCACAGAGATGAGGATCACACATACTGTACGCTGTAGGTGTCTCTCCATCAGACAATACATTACTAGGCAACTATACAATTACAATTCAGGGCTATTCTTGGGCTAAAAATGGCCATAGCCACTTGCCCAAATGTGCTGACCTCAACATATTTGTGATGACGGCTATGGCCGTTTTTAGCCCAATGAGTGTTTTTTGTGCAAAACTAATGTTTGGAATGGATTCAGAATCATGAAAACCCCCTAGTTTGACACGTCACATGCTACAACTTTTAGCAACCAAGCTTAATCTCATCTGCTAAGCCTATAGATGACATTTAAAACATCATCATGACATCATAAAAGTTTAGACTACTCAACATTTCTGGGTCTAACATGAGACATATTAGTCCGGCAGTCGAGGTGGACGGGTGGGAAATTTGGTATATAGTCTTTTTTATTGGCCTAAAATATTGTCTATATACATACATTCACAAATCCACTTGCTGGCCAGCTGAAAGTATTGGGCAATTTTTTTTGTAGGGGTTTCTGAACTACCATTAACATCCTATGGCAGGCAAAAATGTAAAAAATGTCAAGATTTCCTTTTGCTTTAAGTACCATACATGACATAACACAAAATACACTCTTTGGGCAAGTGGCTATGGCTGCTGTCAGCCCAAGGAGTGTATTTTGTCCAAAACTAATGCTTGGAATGGATTCAGAATCATGAAAAAACCCTAGTTTGACATGTCACATGCTACTTAAAGCAAAAGGAAAATTTAACATTTTTGCCTGCCATAGGATGTTAATGGTAGGGTCACAAGAAACCCCTATAAAAAAGATACCCAATACTAACAGCCGGTCAGCAAGTGGATTCATAAATGTATGTATATAGTCAATATTTTAGGCCAATAAAAAATACTATATAGCCTACCAAATGTCCCACTTTAAACAAAAGAAGCCTGTCGGCTGCCGGACTATATGGTGGCTTCCAGTAGACTAAATGAGTCAGTCTACTGACACATGGATCTTCAGAAAAAATAGTGGATGTACGGCTGGTGATGTGTGTAGCTACAAATGTGCACACATCACACATTCATAGCAGACAAATTATGTTTCCTTTCCTTTCCTTTCCTTTCCTTTCCTTTCCTTTCCTTACCTTTCCTTTCCTTTCCTTTCCTTTCCTTTCCTTTTTTGAGGGGCGCTAGCCCCTCCTATATACAGCTTTTTGTGTCTCATGTCACATTTGCCATTGACAATGAAAGGAGAATTTACCTTATATGTGTCTTATGAGCAAATCGTCTTTTTGTGCTAACACAAACATGAAATGCCATTGACAATGAAAGGAGAATTTACGTCATATGTGTCTGAGCAAATCGACATGTAACGTCATGATGATGTATGATGAAAGAACGCCCCTCACTTCACGTGATTTTTTATTTTTTAGAAAGAATTAGAATTTTCAATATGCAATTAGTGTAGTGTATTAACAATCATTTTGCTGATGGCCTCAGGCCTTCTCTGAAGGTTATAATTAATCTCAATTGAATGTTTACTTGCTTGGTTGGCTGAATGCAAAAATTATTCTGACCTGGGTGCATCCAAATTAGATATTGGCATGGTTGCATATATTAAACAGAGTACTGCTGTGGCCCACTCACCCATGCTGCTCTAAATCTGGGCAGTGATTAGCTAAGCAAACACAATGCCACAGCAGGGAATTGGACCCCTGTAGATGTTTACTAGATACGTTTTCCCCATTTTTTCCTTGGGTCCACATGTCTGGGTTTTGTGTTTATGTGTGCATATATTCATTACAAGGATTTTGAGGCTTGCATGCCTTCCAAGAAAGTCTCTTTGAAGTTCCGCAATAATTTGCAGACCGAAGACTGCCAATGCTCCACATAGGCAGCCCACACAGATATTCCACATGGATAGCCCACTTAAAAGAGGTGCCATTCAAATTCACTGACATCTAAACAGAGCACATCTGATCTCTTGTTGTGGTAAGCACTGAACTCTATCCATATATTCAGATCAGTCACTGAGTGGCACTAGTTTATAGTTAGCTCAAAAACAAAGAGTTGAAAAGAATGAAAGGGGGAGGGGGTTCGAATGAAAGAGAGAGGGAGAGAGAGAGAGGATGTTAAGTCGTTTTAGTTTTTTAGTTTTTTTTTTACCTATTATATTGATTACAAATTGTTGCAATTATTCTACACAACTCTGTTGTACATACAAAGATATATTTTAGATTATGTTTTTTACTTTGGCAATAGAACACATGTTTCCCATGCCAGTAAACCATTGATGAAACACAATTTCTCCTTATAGCGTTTTTGTGAGTCCGTGTCCAACTTCTCCATGTATATCCCCCCCTCTTTTTTTTTTTAGAGCTTGCTCGTGTAGCCTATGAGTGTTCTATATGAGCCCTTTTGACCTTGCAGCGTAACATTGTTGCTGCCTGCAATACTTTTAAAGTTCTGATGCACTGTTGTTATACCTGTCAGTTGGTCAGGTATAGTGATGCGCCACATTCAAGATGAATTTGCATACTAAGGTGCGAGGTTTGCACACCCTTAATTTAATTGAAAGAAAAAGGGTGGTTGATGGAACTCGAGAGTAAATGCGAGTGAGTAGGAGGATAAAATGAGTGGAGGAGAGGAGGTAGGGAATAAAGTGACCATCATAGCTCTCTCTCTCTGTCTTTGATCAGCGGCCCATGTGGGGCTGTGGTAGCACAGATAGATGGTCCACAGCTCCTGAGGAACATGGCTTCAAATTCCTCCTTTCCCAGTTTCTGCAAAAGCACTTCTAGACTAGTCCGCACAGCAGCAGTGAGAACATCTCTGTAGACTCTGTTGTAGTGTAGGCCTGCTTTCATAACCCGTTTGTTGGATTAGATATGATATGTTTGATGTTTACGTTACTTTGAGAAATTCCATTCAAATTCTCTGCGTTCTATTCTATACAGTTTAACAGTTCTGTAACTATAGTGTAGTGGCTCTTATGTCTCCTTTGACAAATTAATTAAAAAGCAATGGAAAGGAAATGTTTGAATGCCATTATACTCTGACTAAATTAATTCACAAATTTGTGTCAGAAATTCAAACAAAGGTGTCAGGGGAAGGAGAGGCGATACATTTACAATGTTTTTGTTACCAACCATGCAGCTATTACAGGAAGAAAGCTGGCATGGGCCCCAAAGTCCTATAAAGCTTTCTACCGAGACACCACAGAGAGCATCCTGTGACTGGCTGCTTCACTCCCAGCTGCACCGACCTCAACCGCAAAGCAATGCAGAGGGTTGTGCGGACAGCCAAACATCGAAACCCTGTATGACGATTCGCAATCTCAAAGCCACTGGAAATACACTGCAAAAAAGGTTCTTTCCTTGAACAATTAGATACATGAACGAACTGATAAGAACCAGAGCGAAACAGGGCAAAGGAAAATGCTAGCCCCCGGCCCCCTCTTCTCAAATTGCACCTTTCTAAACTACATTATGTTGTATGGAACATAACCTACTGTGAAGCTATTCACAAAAGGTTTACCTAACTTTGCTACTAAAACATACACATGTACATATGTTACTATTTTTTGTACTCTTTGAATGCTCTTTCTTGCACTCTTTATTCTATCCCTTTGTTGTCTCCACCAGGCCGAAGGCATGGGGAGAGAGTATGTTTTGCACTCTGTCCGTCCGTCCGTGTGTGTGTGTGTGTCCGTCCGTTCGTCCATCCGTCCGTCCGTCCTTCCGTCTGTTAACAGCTAATCTCCGGCACCGTTAACCCGGTCGATGCCAAATTTTGCACTCACACTCCCTGGATGCCAACGATGAACCTCTGCCCCAAAATTTCCAGAGCGGCCTGTTATAGCGCCACCAGGAGGCCGCTTTGTGCAAAACAAGTTTTTGGACAGTACACCTACAGATTTTGTCCAAACATCACGCAAATTGGTACACAGTCTCTCTAGAGCCATTCAACGAAACAGGTCTTTCAGATTTCTCAGACTCCATCCTGATTGGCTAAGATTGGCTTCCAAATTTCGCAGGAGTGCTCAGTTTCAAACAAAATGCTGCAAATCATGAACACATCGTGTGATTTCCGTGAAATTGTGCACGCACATTCCCACTAGGCCGAGGAAGAAATGCCAAATGAACATTTTCAACTCAGCCTCATGGTGGCGCTATAACTGGCCGAAAAGTGTTTTTACATCTAACTGCACAGATCTGTGGATAACTTTGTATGCCAACTCCCTAGAGGCCAAGGAAAAACCTTTGCCTGGAATTTTTCACATCTGCTCTTTATAGCGCCACCAGGAGGCCGTCATGTAAAACACATTTTCTAAAATTACTCCTTCAGATTTTATCCAAATGTCACGCAAATCGGTACACATGCTCTTCATAGTCATGTGATCAAGACGGGTTTGTTTGATTTCTCATAATTCACCCTCATTGGCTACGATTGGCTTCTAAACTTTTCAGGAGTAGCCCGCTTTGTACCCGATTTGTACAAATCACCACAACTACTCAACGCAGCGTCCGATTGTGGTGAAACTGTGCATGCATATTCCCACTAGGCTTTGGAAGAAATGCCACTTGACAGTTTTCAAATCAGCCTCATGGTGGCGCTACAACAGGCCAAGCCATGTCTCACACACACACACACACACACACACACACACACACACACACACACACACACACACACACACACACACACACACACACACACACACACACACACACACACACACACACACACACACGTTTATATTGCTCCTAAACATTTTGCCAAACATCACACACACACTCCTATCCTCCTGGTGGAGACCTGTGCCCAGAAGGGCACTTTTTCTAGTTTGCTGTGTTTTTGTTGTTTTGAATGTTATGTATATGCTGCTGCATTGTCTGAAGGAAGCCAAACAAAAATAAGTTTTACTAATATGTACCTCTGTACGCAAGAAAGTTAGCGCAAGAAAGTACAACCTTGAACCTTGCTATGCTTAAACAAGTACGAGTCATGTGACTCCATCCTGGCATTACAAGCTTTACTTTAGCTTTACTGCCAGCTTTACTCCATCCTGGAGACTAATCTTTCCGGTGATAAAATGGCCACCAACGTAATCAAAAAATCACACCTGTGTGAACTGAGTGGTGTAAGGTCTTATATAGCCTGATCAGCTGTGGCCTGACGTAATGTCTGACGTAATGAAATCACACCCGGGTGAACTGGGTGACTGTAGCAACCATGCTCATTTTTTGAGCACAGACAGACAGACAGACAGACAGACACGTAAACTAACAAAGCCAGTCGTAGGAGTGGTTTACACCACTCAAAAAGTCAACCAAAGAACAAGATTCCTTTACAGGATCTCCTCACTGGTCAACAAAAACACCTTGAAGACCTTAACAGGAGCCCTCGTACAAGGTTTCTTTGACTATATGCACCTCCATGGTACCACAGCACCTCAAAGGCCCTTAAAACTAGGCTCCAGACTTTGACAGGCTGGAATGGCTTAGGGTCGACGACAGAGTACAGCATCTTGCAATGGGTCTGGTCCACAAGATTCGATACACCACCAAGATACCCATGTACCTGTCTAGATACTTCCTTAATGTTAACGAAGTCCACACCCACAACACCAGAGGAAGTGCAACGAACCATGTACAATCCAGATTCGGCACAAACAAGGGACTAAATTATTTTCTCTCCTATGCCACCAAAATGTGGAACGCCCTACCAACAGTCATTAAGACATGCGAATCCCTTGACTCCTTCAAAACCGATCTCAAAGGGCACCTACGGACGGCTGCAATGGCCTCCGTAAAATCTGAATCGCCCCCCACCGCCCACCCCCTTTTCCCCTCACTGTATATGTTTCTTTTCCCTTTTTACCTCCCTTATGATGAATTCCTGTTCTGTTCTTTGACTATATAGAAGTGTCTATTTGTACGTCTCTAAATGTTTTGATGAATTGAACAAGGTGGACCCTCTTGTAAACAAGTGTAATGCTTAATTGGGTCGTCCACTCACAGTTAACAGTCTTTGTATTGAGTTTGTGCTTGAAATGTACTGTAATTCTGCAAACTGTTAATAAATATTTCAATCAATCAAATAAATCAATCAATCAAACTTATGTTTTAAACAAGTGATCTGGGTCCTGGGGCAGTGAGTGCCTGCTCTGTGCACTGCCTGGTTGGGCAGCCCGCTGACCCCAGTCACAGGGCCCTGCTGGTGAATCTGATCTATAATCCTTGTACGCCTTGTAGATCTGTTCCTTTTTCTCTATCTCTCTCTCTCCCCGTCTCACTCCCCCATGGTTGTGAATGGATGCATCGGAAGCCCCGCCCCTTCGGACGTGACGAGCAACCAATGGAATCAGACCGTACGTGGTGGAATCACGTCACATCATCATCATCATCATCACCACCATCGTCGTGGTGGGACCTGGATGTGCTGTTTGCTTTGCAATCTCTGATAAATGCCTCTACCTGGGAAAAACTAACAGTTTTAAACACTTTAACACGCTGCAACTCAAGGGGAAATTATCTAGTCTCCCTGACCTCGCGGTTGAATATCCAGCAAATAACCCCACGACGTAGAGAAGAAGAGATATTCTGGACGAAGAAGAAGATTGCGCTTTTTGCTGGTTTCCGAATGCCGAGTCGACATGCATTTTGCAACCCAATGCAGCCACTTTGATGCGACAACTTAGCTAACGAGCTAACGTTGTTTTCGTTATACGTGCTGGCCCCAGCTAGCTTGACTGCTGGCTATTATTACAGCTACACACATGGACTGGACGTTGTAAAGCTCCTACAATGAACGGTGCTTTTCAGTTTGGACGTGTGCAGAGAGAGAGAGCTGTGCTCAGGTGGTGGAGTGTTGTACGGTCAGGTAGATAACTGTGTTATAACGCTGCTCCCTCGTTCGATAAATTCCACAACTCGGCACCCGTATGATATATCTTCTTTATATATTTTGTAAAAGTTTGTAATGATTCTGACGAGTACACGCGGTTTCGCCGAGTTTACATTTCTGTTTAAGCCATTTGAAACGCTGAAACCCCGAAGGTGAAAAAACCCCACGGTTAAGCAAAGGTAAACAAAGAAAAGGAGGCTGCCACTTTTGATGCTGTAAGTTAGCCGATTGAAACCACAGCCTACATTGACGAGAATAGGGCTGCATGGTCATTTTAAATCGCCCACATGAACTGGATCAAGCCCGGGACTTGTGAACGGCAACTGAAGCAGAAGGTGGGATACGTGAGCGCAGACGCCTTGCTGCCCGGGGGAAGATGGCGGAGCGTTCCCGTTGGAGGTGGTGAAATCAAAACTTCGGAACTTATCGGATTTATCTCTGGACATCTCAACTCAGACCGTAGGACACATGCAGGCCAAAAAACGGTACTTAATTCTGTTCTCTGCCGGTGTGTGTCTCATTCTCTTGTTTTGCTTTGGGGGCTTACAAGTGCCACTCGCCAGGCGGGGTCAAAGCCGGCGTGATGACCGCAGCTTTAACGGGTATCACCCCGGCTCGCAGTGGCCTCGTTTCTCGGGCCCGCTGCAGCCGTTCAACCCCTTGGACCAAGTGGAGACAAACGACTATAATGTTCACATATCGCCACGGCAGAAGAGGGAAGCTGTCTCTGGCGTTTACAATGGCAAGCGCTGCAGGATGGACTCGTGCTTTGATTTCTCCACGTGTAAAAGAACTGGTTTCAAAGTTTACGTCTATCCCCAGCAGAAGGGGGAGAAGATATCGGAGAGTTATCAGAACATCTTGTCCTCCATTGAGGGGTCCAGGTTCTATACTTCTGACCCAGGACAGGCATGTCTGTTCATCCTGAGTTTGGACACTTTGGATCGGGATCAGCTTTCGCCCCAATATGTACACAATTTGAGAGTAAAAATCCAGAACCTCCCCCTGTGGAATGGGGGTAAAAACCACATCATATTTAACCTGTACTCTGGAACATGGCCAGATTACACAGAAGATCTGGGCTTTGATATTGGCCTAGCAATGTTGGCCAAAGCCAGTATTGGCACAGAGAACTTTAGGCCCAACTTTGATGTCTCCATCCCCCTTTTCTCCAAAGATCACCCTAGGACAGGTGGGGTGAGAGGGTACCTGAAACACAACTCCATCCCCCCCTATAGGAAGTACATGCTTGTTTTCAAGGGAAAGAGGTACCTAACTGGAATAGGTTCGGACACTCGGAATGCCTTATATCATGTTCATAATGCTGAAGATGTGGTGCTCCTCACCACCTGTAAGCACGGTAAAGACTGGCAGAAGCATAAGGATGCACGCTGTGATAAGGACAACGCAGAATATGACAAGTAAGTAATATTGCATTCAAACCTGTTTATTTACAACTGGGGATTCTGGCAAATTAGTGTTTGCTCATTTGTTGTGGCTCCACCAGAAACAGTACGGCTTTTGCTTGCTTTACATGCTTTTTGGTTTGTTTTCAAATTAAAAATTTGGAAACATTAACTATTATCTCCACCAGGCCGAAGGGAAGGCACTAAGGCAGAGACTACATTTTGCACCCTGTCCGTCCGTGTGTGTCCTTCAGTCTGTGATCAGTTGATCTCTGGAAGCGAAACTGTGCACATACACTCCCTGGATGCCAGAGCTAAATTGCTTCACTATTTTCTTTTACATAGGCCTTGTAGTGCCACCAATAGGCAGATTTTTTGCTAAACAATTGTTTTTGACAGCACTCTTACAGATTTGGTCCAAACATCACGCAAATCGGTACACAGCATCTCTATAGTCATTAAACAAAACAGGTGTTATAGATCTTTGTGGCTTTGTGCCCCCCCCCCCCCCCCCTTGACATGTGCAAATGATCGGAATCAGAACCGGAGCAAAAAAACGTAATCAGGACATCCCTACTTCCTAGTGTCAATATTATAATCCATATCATGATATTAGACTAGATATCATCTGTGATTTGAGATATTGTACTATTGTGATATGGCATACTATTGTGATATGGCGTAAGTGTTCTAAAAATATAAATATATCGGGAAATATCGGTATCGGCAGATACTCAAAAGTCAAAATCAAATCTGAATCTGATCAGGCGCAAAAGAAAACGTGATCGGAACATCTCTGCGTTTGAATATTGTGCGTAGTGTGATTTTTTTTCATATTCTATCGGGATTGGCTAAAATCGTCTTTCAAAGTTTGCATGAGTGCTCCGTTTTGAGCAGAATGCCTCAAATTATGAAGACCGTGTGCAATTGCCATGAGAATTTGCATGCACTTTGCCACTAGGCAGTGGAAGAAATGCAACTTGACAGTGTTCAAATCAACCTCATGGTTGCGCTATAACACATGCACACTCCCTAGAGGCCATAATCCTGACTCCTGATCCTGATCCATAATCCTGATTTGGAATCCTGAATTCCAAACATTGCTGGCCCATAACCTACCTGACCTGACGGAGACCTGTGACCTCCGATGAGCACTTTTTCTCATTTCTTTCTACTGGAACTTTACTCGTTTCCTGTGTGTGATTATATCACCCTGTCTTTCTGTTTTTTTTGTTCTTGAGCTGAACTTCATATTTGCCCTCCTACATGGAGTTAAAAAGTATGCATTTCATGAGCATAATGCTTTATCAAACTGCTTTCTAATTGTCAGAGACTAATACTACTCAGACAATTTTAAGGCTGTTTTATAAAAGACCCCAATTACCATTACAGCAATACTAGTCTAGTTGATTAGCTTACTTCTAAAAGTATAAGCATATATTGAATTGTCCTTGTATGACTTTTTGGCCAATTGTTTGTCACGTGGGAAACATAAGTAGATTTACTGGGAGGACACACTGTTGGTGTAATTCAATAGATTTTCCTGTTTGTCTCTGCAAACCATTTAACTGTGGATAGGTTTAATTCCCTTCTCTTTAGCAGCATCATTAAGAAATCCCGGCCTTTCTGTGTGGAGTTTGCATGTTCTCCCCGTGTCCCCTAGGGTAGGTACCCTCACAAAAACATGCAGTAATCCTGGTCTCTAAACTAAGTAAACTACCTCCCTGAGCCTGATGGAGGGGAAATTAACAGGTAGGAATAACGTGTTCCTTCCACGCGCTACGTCCGGGCCGGGGAAACTCCCCTGTCAGGTGAAAAGAAGCAGCATGGACTCCTCATGCATAGAAGGAAGCATGAGGCCAGTCCTCTGCCCCCCCCCAGGTTGGCAGAGGAAGTGTAGTGCCCAGGATTACATTAGATAATTGACACTGGGTGAAAAAATGGGCTACAAAATCGTGGGATGAAAAAAAATAAAAAATAAATCCCACTTGTCTACTTATGTAATATTTCATAATCCCGACCTTATCTGGCCGGACGTCAAAATAAAACCCTCTCTGTTATTATGAAAACGTAAACTCACACTTCACTCTCAAAAGGCATTCTAAAGACTCTGATACACCCCTAAAGGCAGTAAGGCACAAATGTACACCCTATGTAGTATCACCTATCCCTAAAGCCAGGCTTTAGTTGACAACCTAATGAACAAAGTGGCATCTGTCTTCTTGGTTCGACCAGTGGGATTCATTTCATGTGGTCCCAGACTGTGCTGTGTTGTTACTGGTGACAGTATGGCGCTTGGTGTTTGACTGTGGCTCTTTAGGGTGGATTAATCTGGACAAAGCACTGGTGCCAGTAGGGGAAGCCACTCTGGCCCTGTTTTCTCAGTCATTTCCCAGACAGACCCATCAGCCTGGAATCCCCTGGCCCCAATCCATGTCCTGTGTGACCTCGCTGTTGTTAGGGGGGTGGGCTGTAGTGAATGACCCCTGTGTCAACCCTTTACTGTGTGTTGTTGCTTTAACCAATGTTGTCAGTTGAGGTAATAGACCATTCACCAGTGTATGTGATTGATAGGGAATTCAATAATGGCTTCCTACGGAGTCGTAGTCTGTGCGCAGAATCTAAAAGAATCACACCTGTGTGAAGTGAGGGGCACTTTACCAACCTTATCTTACATCATCGCGATATCAGATTTGCTCAGTGACAGACAAAACAAACATTAAACTCTGTCCATTGTCAATGGTGTTTTTTAATGTTTGTCTAGGAAAGACAAACATTAAACCTGTATATAGGAGGGGCTAGCGCCCCTCAAAAACAGCATTAGAAAAAGGCAGATGTTTTCTTTCTGTCCCTAAATCTTAAGCTGGCACTGATGTATTTTCAATATTGGGGTGTTTCGGTCTTATGTTTTCTGCAAATGCTCAAATGATTCTCACGTTTTGTCTGTATGTGTAGGTAGTGCTACGCATCGGCTTATGAGGCTCATTTATTGGCTGGTCTGAATAATATTCTCATCACTGTTACTATCGGATCTCTTTCTCTTGCTCTCTTCTTTCCCCCTCTGTCTCCTCTATATCTCTCCTCCCTTTATGCCAGCTCTGTACTCCCTGCCAGGCTCTGTCTTGGAGTGATAGCACACAGTAAGATGGGTGGAATAACAACCACAACCCAAAGGAAAAAAATAATCCTGCTGTCATTAAGTAGCATGGAGAGAAGAGGCCGGCTTTTCTCTGTGGGTATCTGACTGGCCCCTGTCGGCTTAGTTTCGCTATGAGGTGGTGTGCAGTGGTCCTCTTCTCTGTCAGTAGCTCCTCACTAAGCCACCTCACTGTCAGTCAGTTTGGTTTGAGCCCCAGATTCCCCAGTCCACTGTGGTGCAGAAGTCCTATTATTGAGGGGCACTAGCCCCTTCCCTCCTATATACAGCTTTATGTCCTTAACTCGTGTTACATTTGCCATTGGCAATGAATGGAGAATTTACATCATATGTGGACAAGCAAATCAGCTTTTCTAAACACGGTGCAACTGTTTTAACCCATTTAGGCCTGACGTCGAAATAAAAAAAAACGTTCGCTCTGAAAGAATATATATTCAAAATGTTGTGCCGCATTTTTACGATTTTTCAAAAATAGCAGACCTACAACCTCGTATGAGCTTGTAGATCTGCTATTTTTCAATAGCTAAAGTATAACATAATGCTTAGTTAAAAAACCAAAAGGGGTTCCCGTCCAGAATGGGTTAATTCAGGTCAAGGCTTTGAGAGAGAGTTTTTTTAAAAACATTGTATCATGGTTAAAAGATAATAACATAAGTTGACAAATTAATTCATGAAGAAGTATACATTTTTTTATTGGATGATGCACGACGACAAGAGCGCCCCTCACTTCACACAGGTGTGATTTTATTAAATAAAATTAATTTACCTATGCCAGATAGAGTTGGACGATGTTGTTGACCATCATACAAGCATGGTTGTGTGATGGTGAGTGAGACTGAGAGAGTATGAAGTTATAGCTGTGAATGCAGGAATGACTGTATACTAGTGATGCGCAGGCCGGCCTGTTGCCCACAGGTCCAGCGGGTTGTCCCGCGGGACGGGCGGATGGAACAAGGTTTTCAGCGTAATTATCACACAGCGGGCGGGTCACCTCCTGCCCCTTCCACAAAAAAGGAGAAAAAAAAGAATTCCGGTACCTGCTCTCCTGTCTCTACTCCTCCTGCTGAAATCATCAGCTTGTTCTGTTGTTCATCAATGTGTTGCTTAGCCCCTGCCTTTTTGACCGTCGGAGAAAAGTGTAGCATTTTATGTTGAAAGAATTCCCCTCTCGCCCCTCTGAGGCTCTAAGTCTGAACCTGGCCGTCATCAGCGCAATTAGCGCATCTGCACTAAATATTTCTTAATTGAGCGCACACAGAATTATAGCAGATCTACATGCTCACAATTACCATACTATTTAATTTAGTTTAATCCATAATTTGTTTTTAAATAATTTAATTTGGACTGCTCTCATTGAAAGCACTTTGAGAACACTAGCTGCTTTATTCTATAGGGGTGGGGCTCCTTTAATAAGACTTGAATATGACAACTTCACCAATAGATATATTGATTTCATATCTAGGTGTTTGAGTGTCTTTCAAATAATAGTACTCAAGCTCAACCTACATTGCAAAAGGTAGGTCCAATCTTTAAATGTGCAATAAGTTACAATATATAATCTGATTAAACAAATAGATAGTCATCATTCATTGCTGTATAGAGTGTTCAGTGACAGGCGTCTCTCCAGATCAGGGGGGTCGCCATTTTCATGAAAATGTATTTTCTATTTACTGGAAAGATGGGGAGACTCCGTTACGGAACAAACACTTTATATCAATCAAAAATAATACCACAATATTTTAAAGGGTCCAAACTCTAGGTAACTTTGGGGAAATACATGTGAGTCTGACTATACTGTTGACCATTGTGAGTGCTTGCATGTGATGACGTTGGCACACCTACATCTAAACAAACTATTTTTAATTTTATTAGCTGCAGCTGCATTGTTTATACTGTACCTCGGTGTACCACGGTCAGCCTGACATTGTTTTATCCTCTGTAGTATTTTCTGAGCAACAAAACAAAAACTGACGTATTTCTGTCCACTTTTAACGTACATCCTACTCCAGTCCAGTGTTTGTCAACCTTCCTTATATTCATGTCTTTATGGTAGGAGCAATGATCAGTACATGGTGTTATGTCCTCTCTGTATCGCCGGAGCAGCAATCGAAAGCATTATGTCACAGCTGACATCCCCACTGCCACAAGGGGTGGAGAACAAGATGCCCTTTCAAGAATGGGACAGAAATTTGCATTTTTCTCAGCTAATATTGCGTATAATCTAAGCATTTTTGCATAGCCAAGATTTCTTTTAGGTTTTTCTGCCTTTATTGATAGAATCAAGTCCAAGATAGACAGGAAAGAGGGAGATAGAGAAGGGGAGAGACACGCAGCAAAGGTCGTCATGAACGGGACTCGAACATGCAACACGTTGTTAGGCCAAAGCCTATATGTGGCATGCACCTGGACCACTTGGCCAGCGGGCCCCTGGCATAGCCAAAGTTAATGTCACAAATTGCCTAACATCCACAAATCCTTTTGTGGAGTAGGCTATTCCCTCATAATCTAGGCATATCTACTTCATCCATGAGCTTTGAGCTATGAGCAAAGCAGTTATATTGGGCTGATTTAACGCATTGGCTGATGGTTCACGACCCATGAGTTTTTGGTCTTCAAAATAAGAGATTGATCTGAAAAGACGTGGCAAGGGCTAACGCAGTGAGAAATAAATCTGGCAGTAAATGAGTTCATGCAATGAATTGCCCTTAGAATTGATTGACCTTGACAACAGGGCACCTCCAAGTCTAATCAGTTTAAATGTTCCTCAATCCTTGCATCACATGATCCCAAGTTAGGTTCAAGCATGCTTAGAACAGAAGGTACAGTATTGAGTCTTGATAGTCCGGTGGACGGGTGGGACATTTGGTATAGTCTTTTTATTGGCCTAAAATATTGTCTTATGTATTGTACATGCATACATTCATGAATCCACTTGCTGACCGGCTGTCGGTATTGAGCAATTATTTTATAGGGGTTTCTTGTGACCCTCCCATTACCTAGCCTCGGTCCCAGGCTTACTTTTCTGCGAAAAGAAGAGCCTGGTCACAACGTAAGGCAGAGAAGCTATCGAGCGGATGTATCCTCCGGAACATCAGTCAGATGTATTTCCCCCGGATACGATATTTTCCCGACCAATCACAGCACTTGTTTCATTCGCGGAGAATGTAAACTGATTTGTAAAGCATCAATGTCATTTCCTTGGGCAATACTTCCGCTAAAATCCCGCAACTTCCGCTGATAGTCTTTTCAGCGTAGGTCTTGCCCAGGGTGCCCATTACCATCCTGTATAGGCCAAAATGTCAAACTTTCCTTATGCTTTAAGTATTTAAGTAAGTATTTTTCATGATTCTGAATCCATTCCAAGCATTCGTTTTGCACAAAAAACACTCCTTGGGCTAAAATCAGCCATAACCACTTGCCCAAATGTGCCCAAAATGTGCTGACCGACCTCATCACATTTGTGCTGACCTCATCACATTTGTCAATGTGACATGGCTGTTAGCCTCAGCTCAGATGGTGCAGGTTTTAAAACGCTTGGGGATATCCATATGGTTACATTTTGCTTGACAAGATTCTTCCATCAATTCCACTGAAAGAAATTGAATCATTTTTAAATGGTAAACCCACTTAGGTGCTGAATGTTGTGTATTCAGGGACCGATACCAAGCTGTGCAGCAGTTACCATGGGAATGAAACCTGAAGAGATTTGAGGTATGGGTCGGCCAGTTTTCGAGGGAGTCAGTTGCCAAGGAAATCAATATTTGTTGTTGGGTGGGTTAGGATTCCACTTTCCAGATGAATAGTGTGTCTGGAGGTGTGCTGTGAGTCTGCAGTAAACCAGATGATGGGAGGAAGAAGCAGCATGAAGTATACTTTAACGGTAGCAGTCTAAATAGCTGAGTGTAGCTCTCGAAAGGACTCCACCACTTTTATAGCCAATGCTTCGAATTTTGATGACAATGTAGGCTGAATAATACAATATACGTTTCCGGTGAGCACCTGGTTGTTGGTTTTAGTTTTGTCTGTAGGCTGATAGAAGTTGAATTTAGCCCTGATTGATGATTAAACAACTTAATTTATCAACCAAGAACTAATAGTCGAGAGTCAAAAGTATGTAAAAAAAGCCATTAAAAATCCAGGTACAGGCATTCAAGGTGGATTTATAAGTAAAAGGCCTATATAAGATTTGGACTAGAGAGTAGAGACATTAATGTCTCTCCCAAATGTAATAAAGGTATATCTTTTTACCTCTTCCTCTCCCCTGAATATTATTCCCTCCCATGAGCACCTGTAGTTTGAGGGATACCACTACCAGTAGCACTCCTGTAACTTCCTTTGTCAAGTACTAATAGTCTTCAAATACTGACACAACCCTGTAATTTCTTTTATACAGGGACCAAAATTGTGTGGACATTTCCATATACATTTGGCTTCACTTCTAGAAGGTAATGCAATTGTAATGTATGTAATTAATATGCTTTTTGAGTGGTGTAAACCACTCCTACAACTGGCTTTGTTGTGCAGAAAAAATGAGCATGGTTGCTATGTTCACCCTGTTCACCCGGGTGTGATTTCATGGCTTTGTTAGTCTGTGCAGAAAAAATGAGCATGGTTGCTATGTTCACCCTGTTCACCCGGGTGTGATTTCATTACGTCAGACATGATTTAATTACGTCAGACAGGCTATATAAGACCTTACACCACTCAGTTCACACGGGTGTGATTTTTATTGTAATATCTTGCTAATTTGATTCCACACTTGTGTACATAAGTGTGGGTGGTGGTGGGGTGATTGCCTCATGGAGTGAGTGCCTGTTGGCATCTGACAATATTGGCTCCACGGCATGATGACGGCACAAGTTGGCACCCCAACAGAGTGCATTTCTAGATTTAATTTTAATTTTAATTTGTATTGTTTGTTGAAGAAATAATTTATTCTATAACTTAATAAGTACTAATCAAGGCGATGGTTTGCCATTGAAAATGAATGTGCAATTAAGTTGCCTACTGATGAGTTGATTTGACATCTGATCTGTGTGATTGTGACTGGGTGTCATGCTCCTGTTAACTAGCCTGTAGGTCAGACATAGCCTCCTGTAGCCAGCCTTGCAATGTATATTGCCCCAGGCAGATTAAGTCTGGCCCCTCTCAATTGTGGGAGAACTTCACGGCCGAAGTGGTGACGAGCCAACCAGATTCGTCTGGATTCTGGAACCAGGCTATAACCAACAAGGGCCCAGTAATAGTATGCAAATATGGGGCGGGACATTGCAGAAAGAAATGTAATACTGAGAGGGACGAGGCTAATATCCAGGCAGTGATAAATAGTATCGCTACGCAAGGCCAGGTCAGACAGTGCAGTCTGTGGTCTAACTGGGTGGAAGTAATAGTTTCTCTGCCTGGCTCTCACCCATTGTACAACAAATCCCCCTTATCCTCTCCCACTGACAACAAGGAAGTTGTGACTGACTGAATACTGCCGCAAAACATAATTACCATCTAATGATCATGTAATTCTTGTGTGCAATAGTTGAGATTTTATTCTCCAGGCTGAAGCCTGTATGTGGGTTGTTAAAGCATCATGTGTGGGCGCTGTGAGGAAAATGTGACGTACAATACATTGTATTGTACTTTGGCCAAGGAATGCTAGCTTGTTCTTTTATTGTGTCGCTTTGTATCTGTATTTCTCAACTTTTAAATATGTTTATTTACCCATTTTCAATGGATGATGTTTTCTTGATAGGTAGGTGGCGGTCTAATAGTTATGACAGAAGAAACGGCACAGGTTAAGATGAAGGCCATCTAAATCAGCCAGAACATACTAGTCATTGTCTACTCAATTTATGCTAATTAAAGTGTTAAACATTGTTTTATTTTGTTACCAGTGAAACCAGCACTACTACCATTAGTTGATTGCTTTTCTTATTCCTAAAGTTGGTGCATAAGCAATATATAAACTTGATGAGGTGGAATTACACATCTACATTACCAGCAGCAGGGAATGGTTAGGAATGTGTGGAATGGGAAAGATGGATCAGGATAAATTACTGTCTTATAAGGCAAAACATCAACAAACGCTTGGGTTTTTGGCAAGAAAGAAGGCTAACAAACAACTATGCTGCAGTGTTGTGGCTCTTGCCTACTACCACATCATTTGAAAAGTATTAAGATCTAAGCTTGATGGAACAGAGAACAGATCATTTTGTATGATTTAACGATTAACTTGCTCTCTTAGCTGTCTGCTTTTTAGTCTATATGTCTTCTGTCATAACCCTGTTTACTGTCACCTGGTACATTTCTCACCACACATGGTCATTTATATATATATAACGGTAGCTACTGTGTTCAAGCCGGTAATGAACCAAGAGAGCAGGAAGGACGCAGGAGGATTCTACCTCGGATTGAAAGCTCTCACAGCTTGCTTCCAATTAAGAGGCATTGGCAAGTAAAGTGAGAAAGGGAGAGAGTGAGATAAAGAACTATGTAAGCCTAGAGAGACAAAGAATAGAAATAAAAGCAGAGAGAGAATCTAGACAAAGAACGTGACTGAAAAATGAGAACGCTAAGAAGAAAGAGAGAGACACACCAGCCATCCAGTACAGAGATGTGAGTGTAGTGGCCGCCTGGCCACTGACATTGGTCTGCTAGGTGTATTTATAGATATAGGGTTATAATCCTGCGTATTGGCTGAAGCCCATGGCAGTGGGCTGCTGAATATGTGATACAGAGATTGAGAAAATGGTGTCCATCGGGGGATTTTGGTAGACCACTGAGCTTTCATACAATACAGTAGCTGCATTTCCTGTACGGATGCCTCATGCCTGGTGTCATTTAGCAAAAGAATCACTGCAATGTTTATCCTCAACATTGTAATAACTGTCAAGTCAGAAATATCTTGGATCAATGTTACTTACAGTCACTCTTAGGAGGATATTTTTTTCTTTAAAGAATCATATGGTGTCACTGTATGTTGTATCTATTTTCAACACTGGCCGCATATTTTACACATATTTATGTTTACTTAAAGTTGACTTAAATTGCCTTTTTTTTCTTTCTCCACTCAGTATTGACAGATAATGTATTGAATACAATTTTAGCCATCTAATAATTGGTCTAGTCCAGTGGAGCATCATGCAAACATCTCCGCACAAAATGTTTACTTATTACAAAATGTATGTACAAGTAATGTATGTGTAAGTGCATTATAACTACTTTATAATGCACTTTATCATCAACATCTTATCTGCAATAATCTAATATTTACCTATTTACATATACTGCTATATCATGCTTTAATATTTCATGTACACTGTAGGACTGGGCAATTATCCGCAAATATATTGACAATGTTATTTTGAATCAATAACGGATGTAATCTTGCTATGTAGGTTAATCGAGAATGAGAAGCTGTGTTCTTTTTAATATACCAAAAATAGGCATATCAACAAATACACAAGATTCTAATAGATTTTTTTATAATCAACTTGGTTTGTCTGAAATACCATTTAAACATTTCCACTGTTTACTTGTGCTACAACCTACATTTGGATGGTGTACATGACTACATGAAAAAAATCACACCTGTGTGAAGTGAGGGACGCTCTTATCATCAAACATCATCACATTCCGGCCAATCACAATTTCCGTCCTCACTTTTCTGTCCTCACTTTTTATCCTCAATTCCGTGCTCAGCCAATCAAATCATTGCCATGGGGTACACACAACAAAGCTGGGCATAGGTGGGGATAGCGCTCCTCAAAAAGAAAAATATGCAGTCAGTAGGTGAATACATCTTTTTAGCTCATGGAAATATAGCTTAAAGATGGAGTGCCAGAATATTTGTATTTTTCCAGTTATTCATGTGTCTATGAGGTGACAGTACTTCATTAAACACCCTGGAGTCGTTTTTATGTGCAATGGTGTATTAACTTTGTATTTAGGGTTTCTTCCTGGAGGCTGAACCCTTAACAGTCCAACGGGCCAATGAGATAAACAGTAATATAGTGACATCACACTATCAGCCCCTCCCCTAACCCCTCCCCCTTTATCATACAACAACAGCTGTTGGTTCGGCTTCAGTTCAGGTGGATCACCACCCACCAGGCAAACCAGGCATACTTAATGAACTGGTGGACGTGTTCACATAAAAGCCTGATTTTAACAAATACTGTACACTTTTTGGAAAAGGTTCTTCCTCCTTATATTATAATAATACCTAATGATCATGTTTTAGGGTGGAAAAAAATCGTGGCACTCCATCTTTAATAATAGACCATGTCATCATCAATAGTATGCCATTTTGTATTGTACTCATCGTCATCATTGTTTGCATATTTATTTGTTTATATTTATTTGTTTGTTTTATTTGTTTATTTATTTATCAACAGTTTACCCATTTTATATTTATATTTAATCCCCTCATTCCCTGCTCTGGTGTGTGATGTACCTCGCCTTCCCCTCCCTGGCAAGAGGTCATAATCTGTCAGGAAAGCTTCTGAGCAAGACTTTGTGCTTTCATGTTTTAATACCTTCACAAAACCATTTATTTACATTTCATAACACAACTCGCGTTAAAAGGGCTGCACACATGCAGAACTCTATGGAGCTTATGTGCAACCTTCATGTCGTTCTGGCGCTTTGTGTAGCTGGTTTCATTGATTATAGAGGCAGCGTATAGTTGAGGCAGTCGCTCTGCGAGTGGAGCGGACCTGTTAACGCGTGTCCCTCCCCATGCATCCCAGGGGATAGGCTATATAATGGCCATAACTCATAGCTATAGAAGATAGTTTGTCTGTATATCTGTATGTATCTATATGTATGTCTGTCTTCTCATAGACAGTAGGCAGCTGAACTTAACTATTATAAGCACAGTGCTATTTTAAGTGAAACGTATGTTGAAATCATATGAATGCATTTATAATTGATTTGCTTTTTCTGTAAGTCTGCAACTGCCACCATCCCAAAAAATGTCACTCAGTTTACTTTATGCTATTTTGTGTCAGATATGTACAAATTCAATATATATAAAGATCGACAGATTGGGCTCAGTCCCATCCTTTCATTTATTAGTTTTCTCTGTCTTCATTGATTTCATTTGACTGCCAGTGGCAGCTCTTATGTGATTAGACTGGGATCAATTTGCTTTGCAGGTTGCTGATCCGGGGCTAGGACGGATACGGAAACGGCGTATGTGTGGGCAAAATCTGCAAATTACCGGATATATTATAGTACACAGGCTTTAGACTCGATCAGATTGTTTGGAACAGAAAATAAGGGAAGCCTGGTGACGAGTTTATTTATTGTGTAATTATTCAAGTTGGAGCCTTTCTCACAATTTCTCAGAATACTCTTTTGTATTTTGGAACTCAACAACACAGCTAGATGGCATGTGCAGGTGGTAAATAGCCAGCCTAGCCTTCTGCCAAAAACCTTCCTAATATTGTGAATTTGTGATGTGATTCCTATTGCTTCCAATGCAATATAACTTTTCTTTGCCTCCAGCTAACGCTGTGACGTAAAGTAGATAATCAATGATGTTGAAGCAAAATGGGTCCATAGAGAAGTGAGTTTGCATTCTGAGTGCAGTGTTTGTCGGGTATCTGCATGTTGTCTGTCTGTGTCCTTCAATGCCACCTTGTGAATACATCCGCAGCTGTATGTGTGTGTGAGAGACTATGCACACATTTGTGTTCTTAATTTTCCAATGCAAATATTTGCAGTTGTTAATTATGCCCAATATTTGTTGACAGGATTAGAAAAGTTGACTGTTGACATTCCCTTCATAAACTAAACCTGAAACTGGGTGCATTTTTGCAGTTTGTTGAACTAATGTTCAGTGCTAAGTCTGAGTCTTTGATCAAGATCCAACCAGCTACGATTTTGTGTTTTCGAGGTTCTATAAAATATGGCTTTCTCATGCCTGTTAAATATTTGAAAAAATAAAGCAACACTTAGATCTACCCCTTAAAATGTTTTGATTGATTGAAGTATTTATTAACAGTATGCACTATGCAGAATGGGTACATTTCAAACTAAAGCACAACTCGATACAAAACACTACTAACCCCAAAAACATTTGGATCAAACATTTACAGATTGAGAGAGTAACCTTATTTTGATAGGTGTATGTGTCACTGTGTGAGCCTGTCTTTATTCCAAGACATGGCCTTGAAAAGCTTAGCAGAACTTATCATACACATTATTTAGACGGGCACCACTTTGAAATCATTATTGTGCCATTTACTCAACGTCCCTGCATAAGGGATACAGTACAATATCAATAGCACTGTGTTAGGCATGTTTTCTACCATATGCTATTGACTTAGGTTGGCTCCATCATTAGATTGACTAAATATCACACCAGCACAAGCAGTTTAGCATTATGTTTCTAATTTCACACCCAAGTTTGTTGATTCTGTTGAATACCTCCCAGCATCCTTTATCACAATTCACCCTTCACTTAGTGTAATGCTGTTCATTTCCTGAGTCTTGTCTGTATGCCTGTAAATACATGTAATCCAATTTGGGGAAATGTTGGCACAATAAGCCACCACTACAGTGAGTTATGAGCTGAGCTTTTCAGGACAATCTGATGGGGGATGAGTTTCATATCTATCTCAGCTGTTGTCCATATTTCGTAATGATGTTGGAGCTCAGAACAGACAGTTATCATAGACGCTGAGCAATGCCACCTTCTTTCCAAATCTCTTAATCTGTCATCTTTAGGTCCACAAATCATCAGCCACTTTTCTTTCATTGGTTAACTTTTATTGTCAAAACCACTCACTTGCACAATGACTTCTGAGTGGTCAGTCTGAGGTTTACAGTATTTTACCCTATATACAGTATGCAGCCTAGTTACACAGATACTCTTGTTTTAATGCTTGTTGTGGGCTTAGACTGGATAAAATAAATGGATGTTGCACAGTGGGGGGATTACAGACTGCTCACATTAAGAGGGCTTATGGTAAATTGTTATGGAGAAAATGTAGAAGAGCAGCTAGGCTATCAAGTGACCTGCATCGTCATTCTGGATAACGGCGGCCTTTCAGTTTGTGCCAAAGCTCCCTGTCTCAGACATTCATGTCCATTTAATAGCTCCACTGTTTGGGAGTAGTGTTTTTTTATTGAGTGGTTTGTCAGCTGATGAGAACAAATTGTACTCGGACTGCTAAGTGAAGAAGAATGACGCAGGTTGGGGTGGGCGCATGTGTTTGGTCCGACGTACCGTTATCAAACACGTAAAGTCCTACAGTCATGAGGCCAACACCCTACCCAAAATCCAACCCTAAACCTAACCTCACATGAAGCCATGGGCTAGTTTTAACCTGCCACGGTGTATTACTTTTGTTGACTAACACTAAAAGGTTTTTTATATTTAGTCGAAAAAGGCTAGACTTAAGGTGGCCTTACACTAGCCGATAATCGGGCATTTTTTGACGCTCGGGGGGTGCCCGGCTCAATCGATCTGCTCGGGGCCGCTCAAAGCGCGATCGGGATCGGCCCGATCAACATCAAGAATGTTTGATATTTGCTCTGCCCCGCTCCGATTATCCTGTAGTGTGTGGCGCTATCAGATTTCAGATTGAAAAAAATCGGCTAGTGTAAGGCCACCTTAAGACTAAACAATTTCGAAGACTAAATAGGAATAAGACTAAATGGTGTTATTCAAAAGACTAAGACTAAATAATTTCTTGCAAATATAACATTGAATTAAGACTAAAAGACTAAGATGTTGATATTTAGTCCACTAAGACTAGACTAAATCTGCTGAAAAGATGAACACTGGTCCTGACCCACAGGTTGAGAACCACTGCAGGCTAAATAAGGCTAAAGTTGGCCCAGCTGGCCCAGGATTGAAACTGAATGCAGTGATCCCCCATCTCTGTCCCGCCTTTCATGCTCACGGTCTCTAGAAATGCAAAAAAGGATGAATTGTTTAAAAACATGACTCGTGTTTAGGTTGACAGAAATGAAGCTGATTCACTCCAGCTGTGTGTGTGTGTGTGTGTGTGTGGTTTTATCATCATAAATTGCAGTCTACTTGTGTGTGCTCGCATGCATGCGTTTTTGTTTGAACATCCTAGAACCTGCGGAAAAGCAAATCATTGTTTCCCAGAAAATCTCTGGTTGCCACCCCCCACCTCTTAATTGATTTGCCATGTCATTTTTCACCTCCAGGATTTATAGAGAGGGAAGCAGACGGTAATAGCATCAATGTTCAGTTGTGTCGTTCAACAGTTACAAGCAGCGTTGGAGACATCTCCCCACAAGAGACAGACTTGTTGGTTTTATTGGCTGACTTGGTCTCTTGTGTAAACAGCTTGAGCATAGAGGGTAACATATGCTCCCTTGCTGCAGGGAGAAAGGAGGTAAAATACTGGTTTTGTCTGTGTTGTCATTCCAAAATGTGTAGCTGGGATGCTGTGGCTCAGAAAGAGGAGAGGTCGTCTGGGAATTGGAAGGGCCTCGGTTCAATCTTCAGATATTCCAGACCTTTTGTCGAAGTGCCCCTGCCTGAGCAAGACACTTTTTAACCACTTAACTGCTCCCTGGGCACCGTTAAAAATAGCACCCTCTAATTAGTTAGGATAGGTAGGCAGAGGGAAGAGACCCCTGGTCAGACCAAGGATGAGATGGAGGGATTACATCGAAGGGGACACAATAATAATCATTTCTGTCTGTCTTTGTGTCTGTCCCGGCCATAACTCAATCTGACTGATTGACATCAAACTTAGCATGTGTGCCGACGATGGCCTGGGGGGGTGTGCAGTGCCGAGTGGGAATTTGATTTAGAATATCTCACGAATATCTGTATCTGTCTGACCGCGGATCTGTGGAGGAAAAGAAAGCAACCTTAGTGTGTTTTAGGGGGTGTAGGCATTGGCCTCCCTGATTGGCCAACGTGACCCATCAGCTTCACGGATTGCCTGAGCTTTGAGTCACGTTTGTGCCGCTGGGCCAGTATAAGTGGCGGGTACTGCACTGGGTATTCCAACAACCGGTACTGTGAGTACTCTAAAAATGGGTACAAAGGTTTCCAGGTGGGGCAACTTGTATCCTTCTTGATTTACATCATTCCCAACGTGCATGTTCCCAGAGTAGACCGCTGCTCTCTAGTAAAATAATCATATTGGCTATTTTTATATTTGATAGTGTGTAAGCGTGTGGTTGTAAATTGTAGATCTCTTTCTTGCTTCCTTCTGTTTTTCACTGCACTCTTCAGTACATGGGAAGGAATATATTGGCCATTTGGTTGCCCAGCCTCCTCTGTGTCTCTGCGCCTGTCCTGACAGGATGATGTATCTGTAGTCCTTGGCAGCCATGCAGGTGATATACTCCACTTGGAATGCGGAGAGCAGAAAAGGGATGGAAGTGCCCTCATGCCAGACTCGCTGTGGTCCATTCTATGAGGACATTTTCCACCATCATATAAAGTCACACATGCACAGATGTGACAATAACATGGTATATACAACTCGGTGGAAACAACCTGTCTAATAAACTCTTGTAAAATTGTTGTGATATATAAAGGCAATGCAAGCCAAGTGATATTTTAAGACAGAACTGTTTACTGCGGCAGTGGCTCAGAAGGTAGAGTTGTCGTTTGGGAGTTGCAAGGTTCCCGGTTCGTTCCCCAGCTCCTTGCTGAAGTCAAGTCAAGTTTATTTGTATAAAACATTTCACACGACAAGTGAGGACTCAATGTGCTTAAATTTATGTGCTTAAATACAATAATTAATAAGAGTACAGAAATCAATAATTATACAGAAAAGAGAATTACATATGATTAAAATACAAAAATGCAAAACAAATTTCACAATCTAGCTGAAAGCTAGTGAAAATAGGTAGGTTTTTAGTTTGCTTTTAAACAAAGACAATGAGTGTGGCAGCGGCGGTGGCTCAGGGGTAGAGTGGCAAGGATGCTAGTTTGAACCCGGGCTCCCCCAGAGTTAGTGTCGAAGTGTCCTTGAGCAAGACACTGAACCTCAAATTGCTCCTGATGTGCTGGTTGGTGCCAGCACATCACATACCACAATCTATGTAAAGCGCCTTGGATAAAGTGTCCCTAAGTTAGGGACACTTCAGCAAGGAGGAGCCTAACTGCTACCGATGAGCACCTTGGTGCCTCGCATGATGTCTTCCGCTGCTAGTGTGTGAATGTCTACTGCATTAGCATAATAGCCTAATGCGTAAGATTGTTATGGTCTTAAGGGAGTTGAATATACTACACATAAGCATGCGTGATATGCAAGCGAAGCAGCTATGGCTCAGACTTGAGTCCCAATAGTGCCTGACCTTTTGCATCACTGGGCTTAATTGGCATTGTTGTAACAAAGAAAACGATCCGAGTACAATAATAATCAGACTTGGAGTGTCTGTTAATCCAGAATTTGATAATGGGAACTGACTGTACAAGTGGTAATCTATACTTCATGACAATTCTATCCGTGTTATGCAGAAAGAGCTTGGGCAAATCATTATGTATTTGAGTGTACTACCAGTGTATGTATGCATTTGTCCTGGAGTTTTTAGTTGGAATTTGTGTAGTGTGTCTACAAAATGGTAGCCTCCCATGAGCCCTGTTTTGGTTAAAAGCTCTATATTCAGATAGTAGTCATTGCTATAGATGGTGCTGTTTTCAGTAACGGGTCTCTCCTGCTCTTTTGCTAAATTCAGAATTCAAACACCGTCTTTTAAAGTGAACGTGTATGCTGGCACTGGGAACTGGGGTTTATGCTAACAGCTAGCGGTAGAGATAGTTAACAAAAGGACCACTTCCAACCTGGAATACGCACTGCGAGTAGGGCAACACACCGAGGGGGGCAACAAAATGTGCCAAAAAGTGCCAAGCCAACCCTCATAATAACACATTTCTCTGTGGCTCCGGCGAGTAATAACGAGCGGCCGTGTGTGCCGATCTGAATGAGGAAATGCAGCGCTCTCGCCGTAAGGGGGGCAGCACAAATATCCTACGAGTAGGGCAACCAAATGGTCAGCTACGTCCCTGCTATTTTGGCCATATAGACGACATTGTCAAAACATGTGACATGAAATTGTAGATTGACTATTTTCACTACACACCGTTGTATAGAAAAAGTACTTGTTGGACTATTATTTAACATTCCAACCCGCTATGTCAAATATTTTTACAAAGTTGCAAAGACAATAAATAATGGTGTAAACACTAAATGGTTAAATTAAAACAATTTTACAAGACCTGATCAGTGTTCAGTGACACTAGCCTGAAAGGAATCCTTTGTTTCGTAGAATAGAGTATATTTTTATTATTAATTTTATAAACATATTTTTCTCACTGCCAGTTAACGAGTACCAACTCTTTTTTTTGTTTTTGGCTTTTCTGCCTTTATTGATAGTATCAAGCAAAGATTGACAGGAAAGAGGGAGAGCGAGAAGGGGAGAGACATGCAGCAAAGGTCGTCATGAACAGGACTCGAACACGCAACATGCTGTCAGGCCAGAGCCTATATGTGGCATGCGCCTGGACCACTTGGCCAGCGGGCGCCCCACGAGTACCAACTCTTGATTTTTTATTTGACTTTTTAAGAAAGGGTATACAATGATTTGTACATTTTGTGTAGAGAGGTTAGTTATTTTATATGGTGGGGTAGGCCAGTATGTCAGAACTGTTACCCCAGCAGGAAATCTAATGCAATCAGTCTGATATTTGGCCAGGCTTCATAGCAAATATGTGCTAGTTGCTGCCTTCTCCCACCCTGGTGAAATGTCTGACTTCCCCTTGTGAGGTCGTAACCAGAGGGCAAAGCAGGAAGTGTTCCTTTTGATCTTTCCCGCTGTTCAAACTAATTACCCTCCCTCAGTGGCAAGCGTTACTGCCTGCAGACTTTATTTTCCCCCTTTTTATTTTATTTTCTGCTTTATTTAAATTGGATAGTGTAGCGAGAAACGTAAGACTAGAGACATGAGGAACCTGAAGGGAGTTGGATTCAAACTGGAGTCCATGCGACCCACAGTGAGTATAATGGTCAAAGTACACTAACTCAGGGGACCCTCGGGGGGTCGCCAAATTATTTTGGGGGGTCCCCAAATTATTATTATTATTTTTTTGCAACTGAATGGCTGGAAAGTGGAAATGAAGAGTTTACATATAGTACACACAGGGATCCCGAGACATTGCCAAAGCATTTCCGGGGGTCCCCGGCCAAAAACGTTGAGAACCCCTGCACTAACTGACTGAGGCACCTCGGTCAGAGAATTCTTTCATGGTGACAGCTCTGTTGCAGTCAATTGGTCTGTTAAGTTAACAACACACAAACACAAACAAAACACTTTGATTCTAAATAGCATTAATTATCTCTGCCAGGCTGAAACTCTTAAACCTTTAGGTAGTACAAACATTTGACCCTGAATTCCTTGGATCATGATACAACTCCCCATGTAGGTCACTAGCCAGTGTCTAGATTGTCTGGCATTTTGCATGTTCTTCAAAACACTACCATTACTACAGATTTAGTTCAAAACTCACACAGATCGCTACACATCATCTCTGGAGTCATGATGAGATACTTTACTGATCCCCATTAGCACTTGCCTAAGCATGGCCCTTCTTCCTGGGGTCCGTCACACCCAAATACACAACGTGTCGTACATACAACAGACAATAGTTCACCTACAAAAGTTAAGAAACGAACGGGTACATTTTCTAGGAAAATAAATACATTTCAGAAATTTACATTTCATGAAAGGGTTTACCCATTTATTTATTTTCTTCCGTAAACCTACGGAAATCAAATTAACTCAAATAAAAAGTCAATAAAATGATCATTAAATCAGTCAAGTTCATGACATTTTGGAAGATGGTGTTTTACAATAAATTTGAATCCTTTTGTATTGGCTTGAATAATAAGCTCTTAAAAAGTGGGAGTTATTTAATTGTAAATCTTTTAACTTTACTCTTCAAAGGAACATTTCACATCTTGTAATAGTTTCATAGTCTTTAATTGCACATTGATTATACGCAGCTTTTCAGTAGAACATATTATTTAGACATGATATGAATGCCTTAGGCCAACATATCGTTGTAACTCCAGCTCTAGTCCCGCAACTGAGTTCACTAGGTGTCCAATGTCCCTGCATTGGATTAACCTCATGGCTCATACAGGATATCACATTTAGCTCAATACCATTGTTTTGTGTATGTTATTGAATAGCATGCATGTGTGCACATATGTACAGTGTGCAAATTAATAACCTTGACTTATTATAATGACATGCTCTTTCCACAGAATAGTGTGGAACGTATGACTTTGAGATGCAGATGAAGAGGTCAAAGTGGCGAAAGATGTTAAAAAATGCAAAAACTACTGTGTTAATTTATGTTTCAAATAAATCTATTGTGAAGCAATAAAGCTGATATTGGACATGTAGTATAATCCAAACAATTATGAGATTCCCTTTTCCAAAACACAACTTTCACACAAAATAAATGGGTAAAACAGTCTCTGTTGATTTAAATGGAGGCCTTTACCCGGCTTAGCGGTCCAGGCACTTTGACTGGTAATCCAGCATGACGGTGTGTCGAGGGTTCGAGATCCCGATCCCGATGAACTTTGCTGTGTGTCTTACTGTCTTCCCCCATCTCTCTCCCCCTTTTCTGTCAAGCTACTGTACATCTATCAATAAAAGGCAAAGAAGCCCCAAAAAATATCTTTAACAAAAGTGGAGCATCTAATCAGTGTACAGAACCCCGCATAGCGAGTGCAAGAATACTAGATGGTTTAAAACCTTGAGAGTTGGCGCCCACGCCGCCCAGTCATATGGCGAGCATGGCCTGCCATTCAGCTAAGCCTTGGTGGAGGGTCCATAATACTATAGACACCACCATGGAAACCTATCAAGTGCTTCTGGTTGATATCTTACTGGTTACTGCTATGAGGAAAATGTGTTTTTGTTCACCTGTCAGACTATTCGACTCTGCAAAGCAGTATTCTCTGTGAATAAGAGATTCCTTCTGCCAACATCAGTTTGAGTGGCATCACCAAAATATCTCTGATCCAAGTGCCTCAATCTGGCTGTAATGTATTGTATCACCACCTGTAGGATAAACTCTAATTTCCCCTCCCCATCATTGCCATAATCATTGCCACCCTGTAATCTTTCTCTCTCTGTTCCCACTGAAGGAAGTGAGCTTCCCTCTCCATTGCGGTCTGGTAATTGTGAGGTAATCATCTTTTCCCACTTGAGGGCTAAAAGGCTGTGTTTACACTTCGTTTTTTTGGCAGCTGGGCCCAGCGAAACCCTAATTTAGTTTCTCTCTGTCTGTGGCGGAATAAAGAAATCCTTCTCATTACTTCACATTTTCAGCCACTTGCACTGACACCACAGCAACGTTTGTTTTACTGTCAGCAATGCATTCTATCTCTGTCGGCTCACTTAATCAAATGGAGATATTTAGCAGTCTTCCAGTGCACAGGGCCACTTTTTTACAATGTTCACTCGCTTTTGGAAGGCATCGCATTTTGACTGGCTGTGCTCAGTGTTCTGAGGTTCATCAGTTATGACTTTAAAACTGCTGTCCTTCTTTTGAGCACGTCATTATATATTTCAGAAATATTTGAAAATGTTCAGGTTGGCTTCAGCTTATTAGTTAAATGTTCTCAAATTGAAACTTTAATCAAATATATATAGGGACAAAATAGGGATTAATCTGACCTGAAAATCTGGTATTGGTTGTGCTCTAAAGCTTTGTAGGATAACCATAATTTTAAACTAGCCATTTAGTTTAAAATGTTTAGTACAAAAACATTGTTAAAACGTCAGTGAAACCATACACTCAATCTTTGACCAAACATGCTAAAATGCACTATTGCATCCCCTGCCATGAAACAAAGTTAGCCATCACATGCAGTCACCATTCCTATACACACAAGTTCATTCCAACAGCTCGGAGCAGTAGTAGCCAGGCATCATCTAAATCCCTCTCCTGTCATGAGAGCGATTGGATCAGATCAGATGCAGCCTGCCAGGCTCATCTGATGGCGCTGTGACTGTGAGCAAATCTGGCTGATAGGATTGCAAATTCCTAACAGAAGAGGCTATATAATGCCTTCTTCCCCTGTCAAGGCTATTGTCACGGTTACTTTGACATTAAAGGGAGGAGGCTACCAGCGAACTGAAAGTATTTTTCACCCTCATTAAAAACAAGATGATGTCTGGAAAAAGTGTTTGTGGAGTCGCACTCATCTTGGCAGCCCTCCTCACTCGCAAACTCTGGGCTTCGCACTTCAAATACACTTCTATACAGTGATAAGCACTGATTTTTCTTTGTTATTTTCTGTCTATCATCTGGAGGAGGCCCCAGTCATATTTAGCTTACCCCTCTCCTTCTGTCCCTCCCTCTATATGTTCTAATATCCCTTTCACTTCTCCCAGCCATCCTTCCATTTCCACTTCTTCATCATCACCCAACACCCCCCCCCCCTGCCTTCTCCATCCCTAGTATCTCCCATGTCATCCCTCTCTGCTTCTCCTCTCTCCTCCCTCCACCTCTCCCTTCATCCTTCCCCACCTGGCCCAGGAACAGAGACATTCCTGACAGGGACTTATCTCTCCAGTGGAGCAGCCACTGCAACAGCAGCAGCCAGGCTCTATCTCTAACAGGAAGTTGGCTACTGGCAGTTTCACAGCATTCCTTCCAGAGCAGGGACCTCGCTGATTTATCTACTCCACTCCACTTCCCTCAGGGTTCCTAATGGGATACGCTCACTGACTGTGCATTTTCTAATGCATTATTTTTTTTTCTTCTATCATTTGGAGATTTTGTTCGATAACCTAGACTAGAGTAGACCAGTGGAGGCTTAAAGGTTTTCGGCCCAGAGCCCAAATGTGAGTCTTGTCCTGGAACACAGGCTCATAAAACTGGATTGCTACTCTTGTTATACTCGGTCCCAACAGATGTAGGTCTGCTGCCAATTTTGGTTTCTACTACATCGTTGAAAGAAATGCTGGCTCATACAGCTTTTCTGAAGGGACCGCAAAACCAATGCCCCAGGCTGTGTAAAGTGACTTTGTGGCATTGACGATATTGCCTAGGTTCAGTTTTCTTCTCTGAAATACGAGATAAAGCAGAGACTGAGCCACTTATTCTCCGCTGCAGATCGAGAAGACGAGACCGTCCTTGGTTCCTGTAGTCAAATAGGTTGACCTGCCCCATCTGATCTGACATTTTAATGTTCCCAGACTTTACAAGTCAGCCATTACATTCCAGTGCTAATGGCTGTTCCGTTAACACCACTCATTTCATTATCTCTGACTCCCTCGAGCTGGTTTATGGTGTACAGAGAGCACTTCAAAGGATGCCTCTGCTCAACCTCTGATCTGAGAGATGATATGTTGCTGATTAGGGGTATGGATATGGGTGAGCACTTGAAGTTGACTTCTTGGTTCTTAATCAGTCCAAACTGATGGAATTTAGGAATATTCCTGCAGATTTGCTTCAATTTTGTGAATGTTTTATCACATATACGTTGGCATCAATTTTAGTGAAGTTATCTTCACGCATACAATGAACTTACTTGAAGGCAAATGTGTCTCAGTAAGACGACCATCTCCACTTTCTCCAATACACAGTCACAGAAAGACAGGCAGCAGAGCTCATGGCTTATTTCTAACCTATAATGTTTTCAGATAAATATTTTAACGTGATGATTAAGTTTAAAACACTTTCTGGATGTCATCTTGAATGAGATTAAAAACTGAGTAGTTCTGTAATCAAAACCAGCTGTGTTGGAGGAACGCGCAGGGAAGGGAATAAACCAGGTGAATGAAATCAAGATACATTTTTATTCATGCAGGACTTGACACGTCATCACGCATCACGTTTTCGTTCTTCAAAGGAAGTTCAGTTAGATAACTCACGAATTGATGGAACAAATATTTGTTATAGAATACATGTGTGCATACAATATATTATCTTGGCGTACGGCTCTGCTACAGTTTGGGAGATTAAAAAAAATCACACCCGTGTGAAGTGAGGGGCGCTCTTATCATCGACATTTGACCTTTCATTGTCGATGGCAAATATGAGACGTGTGGGGACAAGATGACGTAAATTTTCCCTTCATTGTCAATGGCATTTAATGTCTGTTGCGGACATTTTACGTCATACTTGGCGGACATTTGACCTAATCTCTCCATTCATTGTCGATGGCAAATATGAGACGTGTGGGGACAAGATGACGTACATTTTCCCTTCATTGTCAATGGCATTTAATGTTTGTTGCAGACATTTTACGTCATATTTTCGGACAGTTATTCTGTTTGGATGGGGTGGTGATTCTGAAGGCAAATGATAGTTTTGGTTTATTGTTGCTATTATCCACTCTTCTTTTGTACCAGTAGTGAATCTCTGCTGTCCTTACAGTATGTATTCCATGATTTTCTTTCTTTATTCACATCAGAAGCCAATTGCCACCATGTGTACTCAACACTGTGAACGCAATCGATGTGTCTCTCCTAGTCTGTAAAACCCTTTTGTCCATAGATTCAGCATACCTTAGTGGACCCCATTACTTGTTGCCACAGTAGATCGATACTGCCACAGCCCACAGGTGGGCTGAACAGAGATGATGTACAGAACAGGTCAGGATGGGTGGCAGCAGACTGGGAGTGGAACAAAATCATGTGGCTAATAAATTGCTTTTGTAGTTGGAAGAAGTCATCTAAACATGTGTTACGTGTCTGTGTTTGTATTTTTGACAGCATTGAAAATCATACCGCTGGCATTTCTAAATAGGCTATCTTGTGTATACCGTAATAACTTGATACCACCCGTGCTTTGCATGCTCACTATTAAGTGTTTAAAAGTGTGCTGAAATTAAGGTGAATAGGGCCGGCCATTAATCTGTGGTTATTTTTTTCTTCCCCTGTGATCGCAACACTGTTTCTGTTCCTTTTAAATGTAGGCTAGTTGATGTCATACATTTGTCAGTCTGTCACTTTAACAATTTTTTTGCCGCCACTGAGTGTCTGCTAGGAATTCTCACTAATTGATTGACGGCCTTGCTTTGCTGGCTCACATAACGTTGTGTAATTTTAATGCCGCCTCTTTCAGTCATGCATATCATGTGAGCGAACACACACACACACACACACACACACACACACACACACACACACACACACACACAGACGGAGAGAGAGCCAAGGTCAACTAACTCCCTGCAGGGGAAATTTCACAAACAGACTCAGTGTACCAAATTTCTACAAGCTCAATAAAACCGCGGCTACCGTCTAATGTTTCCACATTCCTTAGAGGTCTATCTTACACCAGCCTAGTGGACTCCCCCTTCACCAGAGGCTAGCCTGCCTTGTAGTAATGTGTGCCACTGTATAATTCCAATGCACTCATTAACTCCACTTTACCAGCAGTGAGAACATGACTGGGATTTGAAAGTCTTATCATGTTCAAAACAAATATGTAATGAGTGCTCACAACAGAACATACCCAAGTGTAAACATGGCGCATGCATGCCCCAGCCTAATGATGGTTTCCAGTGGATGCTGCTGCTGTGGTGTATATATTGAAGTAAACCGTGTTGGTTTTCCCCTCTGCAGGGCTTGTCTGTCTGTGTGTATTATGAAAATAGGTGTTTCCCTCCTGGTGTGCACGGTTGTCAACTGTTATTTCTCCCGCTTCCCTCTCGCTTCTGATGACACTCACTTTCACTCAGTGCCTTTTGAGGCTGACATTCCTTTGGCTTGAACTCATGGTCCTGGCAACCACCAACAGTATACATCAACTGACTGCTCAACCCTGACAGCAAAGAGGAAACAGAACGAGATGGTTAGAGATGAAGTCACTATCGTACAGGAGAGGAATGAAGGAG
This sequence comes from Electrona antarctica, assembly GCF_951216825.1. NCBI lineage: Eukaryota > Metazoa > Chordata > Actinopteri > Myctophiformes > Myctophidae > Electrona > Electrona antarctica. The sequence goes on from NC_136811.1 coordinate 23,483,504, forward strand.
GTGGTCATTAGTACCACAGCTTCCTTGATTTCCACTCCAAAATACTACCCATCTTGTATTCTGAATACAATAATATATACTCAAGAATCAGGCTGACTATTGATGGATAATTTCGGTGCATCGGTTGTTTGTGAATGATGCCATGTCCATTTAACCATATCTTTCGCGCTTGTCCCACGCACCCTCTGCCCAGTTAGATATCTCCTGTCTTAATTTTTCAGCCTTGAGTGGCGCCCCACATTATCTCTTCTCTCTGTGAATAACATGTTTGTGGAGTCAGGCTCCGTTAATCTTTGCATTTCTCATAATAACAAGAGCTATGACATTCACCATTAATAAATCTCCCATCCTGCAGAAGTGCAGATGTCGCTATTATTCACTTTTGTTAACCTCTGACCCCAGAATAGTATACTTCCTGATGTACGACGATTGTTTTGAATGCTGTACTATATAACTCTTCCACTGAGGATGTGACGGTGGGAGAAACTTTGAACGCTGTGATGGATGTAGTTGTACCATGCCTTCTCCCCATAGAATGGAATATATTTTAAAACTCAAAGTATTTCTATCCTTAAAAGGTTTATTACTATAGTATACATTTTTCTATAATGCTATGGTTAACATTATACCATAAAGTTAAGGTTTAATATTTACTTGGATAAAGGTTTTTTTACGATAAGGTACCTTTTGACTTGAGTACATTTACTCTATTACTTTTTACAACTACTCTTCCCCATCTAAATGAATGGTTTGAACTTACATTCTTCTACTCAAAGGTTATCTCAATGGTTTATGGCTCTACACGCCAAAATGGTCTGAGTATAATACTCTAATTACTTCCAGGGGATATTCTATACATTGATGGCTTTCTGCCTATGGTTATACAGTCCTTATTATTCATGATTTATAATTTACTTATCAACTATTCTAATCCGATTTGGACTAAGCTTGGCAGATGAATTATATATTTATCCAACTTTATGTTTGGAAATTGGTCACCGGACAAGGTGACTGTAGGTCAAGGTTTAATGTGCTTTTCCTACTGTAGCATGGTATATGGGTATAGCATGAATTTACCATTTGAAACATTAATAATGTGTAGATAACATGCTACACTTTTGTACAGATGCTTTAGTTGCTGGGTTTCCTATGTCAGACAACCACTGGTACCCAGATACTACCTGCATACTATCCTTATCAGTACAGATTGTCTTGCACAGATTAAGTGCTTTGTAGTGCTTTCTTTTTCTTTCCTGGTGATCTTGACAGGTATTCATCGGATTTGATACCCCAAATCATGTGTAAACTCAGCAACAAAAGTTGCTGAGTTAACACATGGTATTGTTATTGTATTTATATCAGTTTAATCGTTGATTAGTCACCTTTTTGATTAAGGGTTAATTAGTTCACTCTTGCTTTGAGTTTCTTAGTGGATTGGATGATTGCACTCTCACACAGTAATAAGGTACAAAAACAACACATTCGCCATTTTTACACTTTATTAATTTTACAGTGTAGGGAACTGACTAGCGGGCGGAAGATCCAAACGCAGCCGCAACACCTTGGCACCTCCTCCTCATGCTGGTCACCAACCTAGCCACAATTTGCTGTGGGATCGCATCCCATTCCTCAACCAGGTTTTGTTGCAAGTCATCCAACGTGTTTGTCACTCTAGCACATACAGCACGCCCAAGCTGATCCCACAAGTGTTCAATTAAGGTTGAGGTCTGGACTCACGGCAGACCAATACATCCTCTCGACTCCTAAATTCTAGAGGTACGTGATGATCCTGGCTCTGTCGGGGCGAGCGTTGTCATCCTGGAGGATGGCCAGATTCTGAAGATATTAGTCCGGGAGCTAGACCCAGCCCTCATATCAATTTTTGCTACCTTTTTTTCACTATTATTTCCTGTTAGCATATACCTTGGGCCATCTCAAAATGAAGGGACCACTCCCAACTCGGGGCCGTTTGGTTTCAGGGGCCCAAAAACCCCTTTTTTGGTATATGTCTCTGGCGAAATTGTGTAAAGGCAAATAAAAATTCACTAAAATTACATAAATACACATGGAAGTGTGAAATTTGGCATGGAGTATCCTGACACATAGGGGTAAGTATCAGAATAGGATTTTGGGGCTATCTACCATTGTATTCTTAAATATGACCTACATCATCCTCAGAAACACAAAAATATACACTGTCCGTTTAACAAATAACAACAAAGATGGTTATTTTCCAGCACATTAGGGTGAATATAACTGCCTCACTTGTATATAGAAAACTTCCCATATCCTTAAGCTTCAATTTAAGCCCAAGATGACCTCTCTATCTTGAAGATTACTCTTTCTGTGGCCAAAATGCTGCACTATACCTCAAATCGGAGACATTTTCATTATCAGTCACTATAGCCTTCCAGAGTCCTAGAATGTAACAATAGGTTCACATGTTCTGCAACTACTGCTGTCTGAAGTTAGAAACATGAATACTACAGCAGGAACACAAATGCCTTTTATTATATTTATATTTATGTATTATATTATATGCACATAATAGCTTGTTTCAGTACATAGCCTATCAATAGTCACCCAAATCAATGTGCACCCAAATGTAACAGTGACCGAGTTAAAGACAAAGGGAGACACAACAGAAAAATACTGTATGACAAGGGGGCATCAGATTCCTTGTTTTTCTTTTTCTTTCTTTTTTTCATAATTTATCAAAGAAATCAAAGAAAACAACAAAAACAACCACAACAAAATAATTGTTATACCACTGCATATTTTAAACCTTAAATTCACAACCCTTCCATATTGACAACTACTTTAGGTTTATTCATCATCAGATTCATCTTCCTCCTCCTCTTCATCATCAGAATCATTCATATGTGTATGAATTTCTTCTAGGTCATCCTCGTCTGTCCCCTCTTCAGACAACACATCAATGAGGGCTTTGGGGATGACGTCACCTTCAAACCATAGAGGCTCTAGTTTGCCATTTTCTGAGTTCAGATGAAACCCATGGTCAAGAGGTGATGGAATTTCTGGGTTATTCTCATGAGCCCTCTTCCAGATGCATACCTGGAAGTTAACTCTTTTGACATGCTGCAAGAGGACCCTCTTGCATGGTGGAAAAGTTGAAAGGTCAAGGGAGAGACCTGGTCGAAGCTCGAGGCTTGAGCCACACATTTTCTTCACCTTGATCTCTCTTGCCTCATCCACACGCTTCACTCGAGGACCAAAGCTATAGAGGCGACAGGTGAACTCTTCAACACCAGTTAGCACAAGCCCATCAAGTTCCCAAGAGTTCCCCACTGCGGCAAAGATCTGAATGAACTTAGAATGCTGATTCAGAAGCTTGATGGGTCGCACCTTTCCTTTGCCTTTGAATGCAGAGGTGCAGTCAGCACCAGTGAAGGCATGCAAGGCCAGCAAAGCTGAAATATGCTCTTGTGAATAATCTTCAGCCAGCTGGTTGATGTTAATCAGCTTATCTCCCATGTCAAATATGACATCGACTGTGAATGAAGTCGGTCAACATAAGTGTCAGTACTGAATACTGTTTCTGCGGCAGTAGGTTGACTTTTGAAGATGCGCTCTGATATAGTCTTCATTGTCTGGGGCACATTGCTCATATAGAATGTGGCATTACCATCTACAATGAGACCACATTGACCAGGAGAAGGGAGCTCCACTTTCTCAGCATCTTTGATCATGTAGTTCATCCCTTGTGCTTTGTTGGTTTTTGCAAAGAATCCGTCAACTGTTGAGATGCTATATGGAGTCAGAGTCAGTGGGTAGGACATCAGGTCAGAGATGCTGATTTGTGACCTTAGTAGTTGGGATTTGATGAAGATCTGAAAGATAAATCCACTTGTCGCCTTATACTGGATCACTTTCTGGTTTGATGCCACAAGCTTCCTTTTAGGTGCAGTGGAAGACATCGTCTTGAATTTGTTCCGCTTGATAGGTTCGAAAAAACGGATTTGTTTTGCAATTAGTCGATTACTGATGAACTGCTCTTTTTGAGTTTGGCCATTTTTCAGAGCATTCAACACATCATAGCGCACGTCTTCTGGCATAGCTGCTCCTGAAGACAGACTTGTCAGTGGCTGATTAGTCTCAAGCTGAAATGGGTTGATGAAACTCTGAAATGCTTCTATTGTTTGCTGCACTTGCTTCTCAGACCGAGTGATTTGACGTGGCCTTAGGTCTCTGTGCTGGTTTTCAGAATGCTTACTTTGGCAGCTAACCATATTCCACATCTCCTCGACAAACTCTCCTTTAGCATGGGCAGTCAGGATGTGACGTTTGCTTGCTTCATAATTAGTGGTGATTCCACAGATCCCAGCACAAGATGTCCCAGAACCTGATTTTGACTTAAGCCATTTCATCGCTGTCTCCTCTATTGTTTTGTCAGTGTGACAGCGGTTGCCTGGGATATGCGATCTGGCTACACTCATTGCTCCAGCACGCAAAAGTTTCTCTGAACCAGGATGTGTTTCCTCAATATGTTCAAGAAAGTAGCCAAAGTAAGTGAGGAATCTATAGCATAATTCTGCTGGTCTGAGCAGAAAAAGAGGTCTGGCATGGCATTTATGGCAGCTTTGTACCCATCAAAATCATTAATTTTGATTGCTTTATTCATTGACAGCACACGCCAAACGCAGTCCATGTATCCCATCCAAAACTGGGGAGTTTCTCCCAGCTCCCCATTCCTCACAGTTTGTCTGAAGGAAAGATATTCTCCAATGTGATTAGATACATCAGCTGATGATAACACATCAGTGAGAGTAGATTCACTCAGGTTAAGTTTTTCCAGAAAATCTGCACTTTCCAGAGAGAGTGGTTCATGAGTTTCCAGATACTTTTCGTATAGGAGTCTCTCGAGAGCTTCGAGCATGGACTTGTGTGTGTTCATAGCTCTATCCCAATTCTTCCCATCAGTGACTCCATTCACAGAGCCTGTGGTGATCAGTTTAGCCTCTAAAGCCACTTCGACCCATCCACTACCCTGGCAGTATCATTTGCCTATTCCTTTCAAGTATGCTCCACAGCAATGGAATGTGCCAATGAGGATGATGTGTTTTTTGTATTTTTCAGGTTCGTTCCATATTAGAGGGTAGGCTTTCATGCAAACTCCTAGATCAAATGTACTGATGGTGTACTCTTGTCCAGCTTCAGAAGATGCAACTTGGCTGCATCTAAGGCATTCTTGAATGGTTGACAAGTCTGTTATAGGAGCATTGATCATGGGGTAATACCCAATTGTGGTGAGGCATTTTGGAGGACAGCCTGTAACCGACACCCAGCCTGACAAACCAGGGATGTGCTGATCCCCGGAGTTGATTTTCCGAGCAATGACCCAAATGAGATCAGTATCTGAATTTGAGTTGCTGCTTGTGGATGGAGTATTTGAATTGGATGCTGCCAGTACTGGTTCAGATAGGAAACAATAGGAATGATACTACAGAATAAGATACAGAACACAAAGGCAGAATAAAGTATTTATGTTTCTAACTTCAGACATCAGTAGTTGCAGAACATGTGAACCTATTGTTACATTCTAGGACTCTGGAAGGCTATAGTGACTGATAATGAAAATGTCTCCGATTTGAGGTATAGCGCAGCATTTTGGCCACAGAAAGAGTAATTTTCAAGATAGAGAGGTCATCTTGGGCTCAAATTGAAGCTTAAGGATATGGGAAGTTTTCTATATACAAGTGAGGCAGTTATATTCACCCTAATGTGCTGGAAAATAACCATCTTTGTTGTTATTTGTTAAACGGACAGTGTATATTTTTGTGTTTCTGAGGATGATGTAGGTCATATTTAAGAATACAATGGTAGATAGCCCCAAAATCCTATTCTGATACTTACCCCTATGTGTCAGGATACTCCATGCCAAATTTCACACTTCCATGTGTATTTATGTAATTTTAGTGAATTTGTATTTGCCTTTACACAATTTCGCCAGAGACATATACCAAAAAAGGGGTTTTTGGGCCCCTGAAACCAAACGGCCCCGAGTTGGGAGTGGTCCCTTCATTTTGAGATGGCCCAAGGTATATGCTAACAGGAAATAATAGTGAAAAAAAGGTAGCAAAAATTGATATGAGGGCTGGGTCTAGCTCCCGGACTATATGGGATCGCCACTGGTTCCAGAATCTCATCCTGATATCTCACTGCATTGATTTTGACTTCAATGATGACAAGTTCTGTCTTGCCTGTGAGAGAGATACTGCCCCATACCAAGTCGTTGTGGCTGCTTATAGATGTTCCACCCACTACTTCCTACGCTACGAGTTCACTGAGTGTAAAAGTAATGTGTAAAAATGGCCAATATGTGGTGTTTTTTTGTTTTTTGTTGTTGTTAGTTTGTTGGTTGTTCATTGTTTTTGATGTAAAGTATCCTTGGGTTGATGGTGTGTGTGTGTGTGTGTGTGTGTGTGTGTGTGTGTGTGTGTGTGTGTGTGTGTGTGTGTGTGTGTGTGTGTGTGTGTGTGTGTGTGTGTGTGTGTGTGTGTGTGTGTGTGTGTGTGTGTGTGTGTGTGTGTGTGTGTGTGTGTGTGTGTGTGTGTGTGTGTGTGTGTGTGTGTGTGTGTGTGTGTGTGTGTGTGTGTGTGTGTGTGTGTGTGTGTGTGTCACGGAATGTGATGATTTGATTGGCTGAGCACGGAATGCGATGATGTATGATAAGAGCACTTCACACAAGTGTGATTTCTTTTTAATTATTAATGACAAATTTATACTTAACAGTGCCCCATGCCACATGAATATAATTATGAATTCTTTCTGTGCCTCTATGCGGTAGCATTAGTGTAGCTAAGCTGTGCCAGCGCCTGCGTTCACTTTAAGAGGACCGCTGTAGCCCCCTGCACACTCAATTAAATTCAAACAAGCTTTATTGGCATGAGAAAACATACGTTTACATTGCCAAAGCAAAAGTGGAACAAAACAATCAAGATAAAACTATAAAATAAACGTGTAAACAGAGCTGTGTTACATTAACACTTTGAGTAATACTATATTGTGAAACTATACAAAGATTGTGCATTTTCTGTCAGAGATAGTTATACATCCATATAGGAGACGCTTTATACTTTTGAAAGTTGACAGCAGTATTTCAATGTTTTTGCAATTATTTGGATATAAACATTTGTTGGTTTTCAAACTCTCCTTGGGTGATTGTAATCCGTGGGAAGTACATGTCTCTGATGTCTTGGTACAGTGGACAGACTGTTAGGAAGTGTAGCTCAGTCTCTACCTCGTTTTGTGTGCAGTGGGTGCATAGTCTTCTCTTGGGAACACTCTCACTGTAATCATTAGCATTAGCGCACACTGTTTACCTGTGAGACAAAGTCACAAATGAGTGAAATGACATCCGAACTTTGGATGGATGATGAACCAATGACAGCGCTCGTAGTTTCCAAGTTATGGAGCTTTGAAAATCCTGCTTGTAACTGAGGTAAATGGAGGACCAATGTTAAAAGCTGCTTTGGGGCTCAACCACTTCATATATATAGTATACGTACCTGGTTGATAACGTCCCATAGCTGGGGGGTATGAATATATTCGTACTTCGCAAAAAAAGAGTTAATCTATCTTCTATCTATTAATGCACCAAGTCTCTGTATGTCTGTCTGTGTGTAATCCACGTAACTCGAGAACCATTCGGCCCACCGACTTCAAATTCGACACACGCGTTCCACACCACCACAGGGGGTGCAGTGGCCGGTGTCGAGTCGGTCGGACCCACGGTTGTCCAGAACCGCCCCAAAAGGTCCTCTGCCCGGGATCTGGACAGGGCCCCTGTCCAGGGTCCATATATGGAGCTGGCCTGTTCTGACATCATTCTGACGTCTGCATAGACTCTATTTGGGCATGCCTGACAAAGGGACACAGACATAATATCTGGGCATTCATTTCCAACTTGCATCGTTCCAAGTAGGCCAGTGCCCAATTGGCACCGCTGTAGAGGCCCCAAGGGCACCGCTCTAGTATAATATAAATCAGACTTAAGATAATTTGGAGAGACAAGCCCATCAGAGTGTAGAACACCCATTATGAGTCTCTCGTTTGGGCTTCAGTAGAAACTGAATGATTTAGTTTAGTTGTCCTACATTTACACTCATGTGATCTAATCATGGCATTGTTAGTGATAATTATTTCCCTGCTGTTTCATTCCCTCCCATCAAGATTTCAAGAAGACTAACCCAAATCATCCCTTCAATTATTAATTCATCCACTTATTCCCTCATTCACAAGGAAGTGCATCGGAACAGAGTCAGAAGGAGCATTATTCTTCAGTACATATTCTACATAAGAGTGTTGCATAGGCGATACATCAAAACTGAGCTTTTTTTAGGGGCACATGACACAGTCTGTAGTGCTGTCGCCTCACAGCTAGAAGGTCCTCGGTTCGATTCCCGCTGGGGACACTGTGGGTGCTGGTGGCGTGTTCCCTCCTCTGTGTCATCAGTGCCCATACCCGTGGCGGGGTTGGTTGAAAGGGCCTTTCTGTGTGGAGTTTGCATGTTCTTCCCGTGTCCCATAGGGTAGGTACCCTCACAAAAAACATGCAGTAATCCTGGTCTCTAAAACTACCTCCCCCTGGCCAGCCGGGGCGCCTGATGGAGGGGAAAGGAACTGGTCGGAATAACGTGTTCCTTCCACGCGCTACGTTCGGCCGGGGAAATCTCCGTCTGTCAGGTGAAAAGAAGCAGCTTGGACTAGTCATGCATAGAAGGAAGCATGAGGTCAGTCCGCTGCCCCCCCAGGTTGGCAGAGGAAGTGTAGCGCCAAGGATTACATTAGATAATTGACACTGGGTGAAAAAATGGGTTGCAAAATCGTGGGATAAAATATATATAATCTTTTTTTTTAAACTGAGCCTTTGCCAGAGGAAACAAAAGGAAGCGGAAAACATAAGAGAGAGATAAGTGTTGGTGAAGGAGATAATGAGTGACACAAAATGATGAAACGAAAAATGAGTGGCTGTGACTGTGTCCTATTTCCATCGTCTATGCTTTTGGTTGCTGTCTTTAGTTATAAAAGGTCTCTTGTGTCAGATCAGGAACTGCGTTTCATTATTGATCGGAGTTGTGCTGCGAAGATGCTCTGGGTTCAGTACAATTGAATTCAGATACTGTAGTTCATACTTCCTCTATATAACTGAGGAAACTAATTACTCAGAAGTAAGTTGTTGCACTTGCCATGTGATACTGCCTGGCGTCACCTTGTTCTGCGACACAACAGAAACATCACTCACCACCCTTAGAGGGAGACTTTTTAGGGACCGCATGGTTGGTCAACCTAAATCTAAGTTGTGTAGAATGATGTATTTTTGAGTGGGGCGACCCCTATGTCATGTGTGTGGCTGGGTCTATCCCTGTGTCCGAGCACGAAAATAGAGTTATAGCGTTTGTTCACCACCAAGTGTCACTGTTGCACAGCCTAACACACAGACACACAGCCCAGGGTGGAGGGCTTGTACAGTACAGTACAGTACAGTACAGTACAGTACAGTACAGTACAGTACAGTACAGTACAGTACAGTACAGTACAGTACAGTACAGAGTACAGCACCACTCACTTCAGAAGTAGCAGGAAGGTTCCCGGTTCGATTCCTGGCTCCACCTGGCCTGCTGGTATACAAACATTTATTCTTTGCGTTTGTTATGCCAGCAATATGCATTTCGGCATACTTTGTGTTTTATCTCAGTTTATTGACTAACTTTGAGTGGATTCACTTGAAAGCCAGACAACTGGATTGTCTGACAGGATTGGTAGTACTAGTCCATTTACCTGTTACCTTCCATGTAGGCCTTTTTACATGTCAGAGCTTTTATTTCTTATGATTATTATCTATAATGTATGGCTTGTTGATAATTGCTAGTCTGACTGTACAGCTCGTGTTTTCCGGCAACTTATTAAAATAAGCGGCTGAATCTATAGCCATTTGAAACAATGTTTCCCTCTGATAATAACACCTTACACTTACACTTTATAATAGGGAGTGACTCATTACAGCTCTCTGCCTATGAACTCCAGTGGAAAACATCCAATCAATATCCAGGCTCGGAGATGACAGCTGTTGTAACTTGTGTGCTGAGTGATCTCCATGTATGAACAAATGTCTGCCAACCCATAGCTAGACATCTGGAGTAGTTGCTTACATAGTGTTTCCATTTAATGCCCCCATCTTTGTTTCATTAGATCATTCTGTTGGAGGATGGTTCTATTGTGCCTGCCTGTCTAATACTTGTTTTGATTACACCGACAACTTTCCCAGTAACCTGCTGACCAGCCATACACATGAAATTAACATAAAGAAACCAAGGAAGGAATTTGTCGACATTGGCAGCAATTTTAGCTCTAACTAGTCACTGTCACTGACATAGTTACAGTGTCCTCCTATGAGACTGCTCTCCACACACACAGCCAACTGGAAGAGTAGAAACCCGCAGAGGTATGCAGGGAGAGGAACATCTGGTCCTCTCTGACTTCCCACTGACAGGACCTGTGATGGATGGGACATTCACACCCAGCCAGTCCAGATATGGACCTATACTTTTATTTTTTTATGGGGCTGCAAAAATGGTCACAGTTTTGACATGCCTCCAGCTGGATTATTCGCTTGTCGTGCCTAATGATAGCCTAGTGTATCCGAGATGGAGCCATTTAGATGAATCAGGTTATGATATAACGTCTAGATTCTAATGCATTGACGATTGAAGAGTAAAACCTGTAATATATATTTCAATTAAATGGTAGCCAGCTGATTTGAAATGCATGCAATACTGTGAGTGCTATCAAGCTGAGCTTGAGCTTTAATGTGATGTTTCTTTCCCATTAATCCCCCTTAAACTACTGTAAAGGCAAGACAAATTGGGCCCATCAATTACTGAAATTACCTAGAATTCTGTTACAGTACATGAGTGTTTCAGCTCATATTTCATCATTACATCTTTACGTGCAGTAAAATTAAGAAATGATACATCATCTTTGAGGATATTGTATGAGGTACATTTTATAGTATAATTGGTGGTAAAATTCCTTAGAACTTAGAGATATCCATATATCTTTGCAACCTGGTGGTTGAATGTACAGATCTTGTCAGCAGATGTAGCCTATGGAGATGAAGTTGTGACATCTGGAAGGAACTTAAGCACTCATTAAAGGAAATATAGTCCAACCGAACAGCAACATATTTCACCAACTCTATGGTTACGTACCGGTATGCAACTGACAGATTGCAGATGCTGCTTAACATTGCTTTACTTTCTAAATCAAAGGATTTTGTCTAGGCCTTGCTTCATTTCCCCACTAATGCATTTTAAAATGCACTGCTACAACTATGAAATACATTTTACCTGGTATGAGTGCTGCTAAGCTCATTGATTTCCTATTATCTGACAGCTCTATGCACTGTGCATGCTGCTTACCTGGCTCCAATCCATAGTACAACAATTTATACAAGTTATCTACTTAAATAAAGATTATCAAACTGAATTCATGTCTTCTAATAAAGTAGTCCTGCTATATTCACTGCTTTTGGCACTGCTGCTGGATACATTTGTCTCTTTAATAGCCTCTATGTATTGTAGTGTGTACCTTTTTTTTGTGAGCTTCTAGACTGGCCATTTTAACTATTCAAAATGTTTTGCAAAATAGTAAAAAAAAAAAGGCAAAGATGTTTAGGGATAGGGGGTTTAGCGGTGACGAAAATGGAGCCCTATGTGTTATGCACCTTAACCACTAGGCCATCGGTGCCCTGTAGTGTGTTATGCACCTTAACCACTAGGCCATCGGTGCCCTGTAGTGTGTTATGCACCTTAACCACTAGGCCATCGGTGCCCTGTAGTGTGTTATGCACCTTAACCACTAGGCCATCGGTGCCCTGTAGTGTGTTATGCACCTTAACCACTAGGCCATCGGTGCCCTGTAGTGTGTTACGCACCTTAACCACTAGGCCATCGGTGCCCTGTAGTGTGCACTTTTTGACCATTTAGTTTTTCCCAAGGCGGTCAGCAAGCCGTGGGCATACTTTAAATAAAATAGAAAAACGGCATGGATGGTTTGCCACGGCAGTTATGAAAATCAAACTGCAACGGCTTATCAAACTGCAACGGCTTATCAGCCTGCGCAAGTCAGCATTATTTTATGCACAAAAATATGCAAAGGCTGATTGCCCACACCACTGCGCCATGGGCTTCAGCATCTTCATGCTTGTGTTCCTTGTTTGTTCTTTAATGTAGAGTAATTATGGTGGATAAGTGGATACTTTAGTTTGACCTTTGAGGCATGTGATTTTGAATGGACTCCAGCATGCCTATAGGTCCTCAAGATCAGCACTCATTCTCTGTTGTGGCTCCTGCTTATGACTCACTAATTACTACAATCATCTTTGAAGAAAAGGGAAATGTATATGTATATAATTAAAAGGATTGAAACATGACGCAATTCAGTTTGAGGATTGTAGAGTTGTTCAGAGGTGCAGGTCCATGGTTGCTGAGGTAGTGCAGCCTTGAGCATAAGTATCACATAATGTACACAAACACAGTTACACTCACCTTTTACCGTCAAATTAACATTCTTGTCTGGATGCACCTAGACATCTGTTCTGTTTGCACATACAGATATTTGTAGACACACTTGCAAAAAAAATCATACACTCACAAATTAACTTGCAGTACCTAGTCCCTATAAACTCAGTCATATACACTATCACACTAATCTCTCTCTCTCTCACACGCGCGCGCGCACACACACACACACACACACACACACACACACACACACACACACACACACACACACACACACACACACACACACACACACACACAGACACACAGACACAGACACACACAGAATCAGTGCTGAAGGAATTCCAAGCAGCTCCTTAATCCATGCAAGCGCTGACTGAGGCTTAGATTGAGGCATGGTGGTGGAGAGATGAAGGGAGGCCGTGAGGAAGAAAGGAGAGATGTTGAGACGTGCAGGTGAGGCTGAGGGGCAGAGGGTTTAGAGACAGGTGGGGCTCATGAGGGGACAGGTGAGGGGGCAGAGGGTTTAGAGACAGGTGGGGCTCATGAGGGGACAGGGAGCAGGTGAGGGGGCAGAGGGTTTAGAGACAGGTGGGGCTCATGAGGGGACAGAGGGTTTAGAGACAGGTGGGGCTCATGAGGGGACAGGTGAGGGGGCAGAGGGTTTAGAGACAGGTGGGGCTCATGAGGGGACAGGGAGCAGGTGAGGGGGCAGAGGGTTTAGAGACAGGTGGGGCTCATGAGGGGACAGGGAGCACGTGAGGGGGCAGAGGGTTTAGAGACAGGTGGGGCTCATGAGGGGACAGGGAGCAGGTGAGGGGGCAGAGGGTTTAGAGACAGGTGGGGCTCATGAGGGGACAGGGAGCAGGTGAGGGGGCAGAGGGTTTAGAGACAGGTGGGGCTCATGAGGGGACAGGGAGCAGAGGGTTTAGAGACAGGTGGGGCTCATGAGGGGACAGGGAGCAGAGGTTTTAGAGACAGGTGGGGCTCATGAGGGGACAGGGAGCAGGTGAGGGGGCAGAGGGTTTAGAGACAGGTGGGGCTCATGAGGGGACAGGGAGCAGGTGAGGGGGCAGAGGGTTTAGAGACAGGTGGGGCTCATGAGGGGACAGGGAGCAGAGGGTTTAGAGACAGGTGGGGCTCATGAGGGGACAGGGAGCAGGTGAGGGGGCAGAGGGTTTAGAGACAGGTGGGGCTCATGAGGGGACAGGGAGCAGGTGAGGGGGCAGAGGGTTTAGAGACAGGTGGGGCTCATGAGGGGACAGGGAGCAGGTGAGGGGGCAGAGGGTTTAGAGACAGGTGGGGCTCATGAGGGGACAGGTGAGGGGGCAGAGGGTTTAGAGACAGGTGGGGCTCATGAGGGGACAGGTGAGGGGGCAGAGGGTTTAGAGACAGGTCGGGCTCATGAGGGGACAGGTGAGGGGGCAGAGGGTTTAGAGACAGGTGGGGCTCATGAGGGGACAGGTGAGGGGGCAGAGGGTTTAGAGACAGGTGGGGCTCATGAGGGGACAGGTGAGGGGGCAGAGGGTTTAGAGACAGGTGGGGCTCATGAGGGGACAGGTGAGGGGGCAGAGGGTTTAGAGACAGGTGGGGCTCATGAGGGGGCAGAGGGTTTAGAGACAGGTGGGGCTCATGAGGGGGCAGAGGGTTTAGAGACAGGTGGGGCTCATGAGGGGGCAGAGGGTTTAGAGACAGGTGGGGCTCATGAGGGGGCAGAGGGTTTAGAGACAGGTGGGGCTCATGAGGGGACAGGGAGCAGGTGAGGGGGCAGAGGGTTTAGAGACAGGTGGGGCTCATGAGGGGACAGGGGGCAGAGGGTTTAGAGACAGGTAATGATAATGATAATGAACTTTATTTATATAGCACCTTTCAGAGCAATGCTCCAAAGTGCTGTACAGTACAAGGTACAAGTTTAAAAGCGAGAAACACAATGGGAAAAAAGACAAAAATATCAACAGTTTAAAAATGTACAGTCTCCTATAGAAAGGGTAAAAAACATTCTTTGTACAGGTGAGTCTTTAAAAGTGACTTGAACACAGGCACAGATGGTGCTAGCCTTACATGCACCGGTAGAGCATTCCACAATTTGGGCGCCCGGGCGGCAAAAGCCCGATCACCTCTGGTGACTAGGTTCGTCCTAGGGACCTCAAGTAGGGCCCTCTCCGATGATCTGAGGATGCGTTCCGATCTAGGTGGGGACAGCATTTCGAAGATGTAGGTAGGGGCCAGCCCATTTAGGGCTTTATATGTAAGGAGTAGAATTTTGAAATCGCATCTGGCGCTCACAGGCAGCCAGTGCAGAGTGGCAAGTACTGGTGTGATATGGTCTCGTTTCTTAGTGTTGGTAAGCAGTCGGGCAGCAGAATTTTGGATTAACTGTAGGCGGGATGTGGTTTTCTTTATAAGGCCGGAGTAGAGGGAATTGCAGTAGTCGAGGCGTGATGAAATGAGGGCATGTATGACTATCTCGAGGTCCGGAGGTGACAGGAAAGGCTTGATTTTTGCGATATTTCTTAGTTGGAAGTAGCATGATTGTACGACTGTTGTTACCTGTTTATTAAAAGTTAAGTCTGAGTCAAAAAACACACCGAGATTGCGGGCTGCAGGTGTAACATTTGAGGAAAGGGAACCAAGTTGTGAGTGTAATAGGAGAGTTGAAGTAGGGGGGCCGAATAAAATTATCTCTGTTTTGGATTGGTTTAGTTGAAGGAAATTCTGTGTCATCCAGGCTTTGATGTCAGAGAGACAGGCCAAAAGAGGTGACATGTTGCCGGAGCCGGGTTTTAATGGGAAGTATAGTTGGGTGTCGTCCGCGTAGCAGTGAAAGTTTATATTATGGGTGCGAATGATGTTGCCAATGGGGAGCATATAAATACTGAAAAGGAGTGGCCCTAGGATTGAACCCTGTGGGACTCCGCAGGTAAAGGGGGCCCGAGAGGAGGAGGCCTCTCCAATAGTGACAGACAAACTCCTACCCCTAAGGTAGGAGCTCAACCAGGAGAGTGCCAGATCATTAATCCCAACCCAGTGCTCCAGTCTCTCTATTAAAATGTGGTGATCAACCGTATCGAAAGCGGAGCTGAGATCCAACAAAAATAAAACTGAGCAGTCCCCAGAGTCAGCCGCAAGGAGTAGGTCATTTGTGACCTTTAAAAGAGTAGTCTCAGTGCTATGGAGGGTGCGGAAACCAGATTGGAATTTTTCAAACGTACTGTTAAAATTCATAAAAGGGGCTCATGAGGGGACAGGTGAGGGGGCAGAGGGTTTAGAGACAGGTGGGGCTCATGAGGGGACAGGTGAGGGGGCAGAGGGTTTAGAGACAGGTGGGGCTCATGAGGGGACAGGGGGCAGAGGGTTTAGAGACAGGTGGGGCTCATGAGGGGGCAGAGGGTTTAGAGACAGGTGGGGCTCATGAGGGGACAGGTGAGGGGGCAGAGGGTTTAGAGACAGGTGGGGCTCATGAGGGGACGGGGCAGAGGGTTTAGAGACAGGTGGGGCTCATGAGGGGACAGGGGGCAGAGGGTTTAGAGACAGGTGGGGCTCATGAAGGGACAGGTGAGGGGGCAGAGGGTTTAGAGACAGGTGGGGCTCATGAGGGGACAGGTGAGGGGGCAGAGGGTTTAGAGACAGGTGGGGCTCATGAGGGGACAGGGGGTTTAGAGACAGGTGGGGCTCATGAGGGGACAGGTGAGGGGGCAGAGGGTTTAGAGACAGGTGGGGCTCATGAGGGGACAGGTGAGGGGGCAGAGGGTTTAGAGACAGGTGGGGCTCATGAGGAGACAGGTGAGGGGGCAGAGGGTTTAGAGACAGGTGGGGCTCATGAGGGGGCAGAGGGTTTAGAGACAGGTGGGGCTCATGAGGGGGCAGAGGGTTTAGAGACAGGTGGGGCTCATGAGGGGGCAGAGGGTTTAGAGACAGGTGGGGCTCATGAGGGGACGGGGAGCAGGTGAGGGGGCAGAGGGTTTAGAGACAGGTGGGGCTCATGAGGGGACAGGGGGCAGAGGGTTTAGAGACAGGTGGGGCTCATGAGGGGACAGGGAGCAGGTGAGGGGGCAGAGGGTTTAGAGACAGGTGGGGCTCATGAGGGAGCAGAGGGTTTAGAGACAGGTGGGGCTCATGAGGGGGCAGAGGGTTTAGAGACAGGTGGGGCTCATGAGGGGGCAGAGGGTTTAGAGACAGGTGGGGCTCATGAGGGGGCAGAGGGTTTAGAGACAGGTGGGGCTCATGAGGGGGCAGAGGGTTTAGAGACAGGTGGGGCTCATGAGGGGACAGGGGGCAGAGGGTTTAGAGACAGGTGGTGCTCATGAGGGGACAGGGAGCTGCCCAGGTGAAAGTACTTGTGCTTTCCAGGTTTGATGAACCCCCTCAGTTATGTTGTCAGCTACACTGAGGTCATCGTGTAAATGCTTTGGTCTGCATTAAAATCATATCTATCTATCTCTCTATATATGCATTTTCTGTTAAAGCTATAGTGGCAGGCCATGGACGTGTCACATAGCCTACAACTAAATAATGGATTGTGACGGTCTAACCATAACACATTTTTACATTAGCATTTGTAAGCACAGACCATCCATGTTTTCATTGATTGTCGGGGATGTATTTTTGCTGACGTGTTATTATACATGGATCGTCTGCTTGTGTTTGCGAGATTGAACTTTCTCTCTGAGGCGTATAATGCAGCTCAAGCAGCTAATGCAAGAGGATGCTGTGAATAATGAAACAAACTGAAGAGCCGGGTGCAGTCAGTCTATGCAGTTGTTGTGGATGGAATGTCAAGACACGGGTGACAAATGGTTTGTAAGGTGGTGGTGTGGTGGTATTCTTTGCGAGGTAAAACCAAATAAGAAGCTGTAAACTTGGGATGGGTTGGAATATTATATAATAAAATATATTATTCGAATAATACTTTAGGGCCCTTTTCCAGCGGAGTTGAACCGGTTCCGTTCTTTTGTCCCACCTTTGAACCAAATGAATTGGTTCAGATCCCTAAAAGTTAGGTCGGAAACAACGTGGGCGTGTCACTATTCAGGTTGGAAGATGCAGATGTGATATAAACCATCATAAAAAATGGAAAGAATGGAACCAGTTCTAGAACCAAAATTATTTGGGTGGAAAAGAATAAAAATACATTTTAATCAAATATTCAATAGCAGTAGAATAATCCACTTTAATTTTGGTCAGTCATGCACATCCCTAGTGTAAACCATAACACTTCTCTTTTCTCTACTGTGTTTGTGTTGTCATATGAACATGATCACATTAAGGCCTCAGATGTTTCCGATGTGGGTGTGTTAGCAACATCCCGCTGATGATGTGCAACTTTAACTAATGAGCCATATCTGACAATCGGAAATAATATTACTCGGTCCTGCCTCTTCCCCTTTATTTAGAAAATCATGTAGACTGGATAGGGAGCACTGTCTGAAAATGAAATGGCAATATTATTTTGCATTTTATAAAAAATATTAAATGTAGGCCAATGTAGTAGTGGTGGGTTTTCCTTTTTAGTCCTTTAATGCCAGCACTGCCAACACGCTACTGTGCCTAACTTGCTATTCCATCAATTGTGCATAAACCACTTACTGGGGTATTTCTCTTTAAAGGCCAGTGCACACCAATGATTCGCTAACCAACTCCTTGCAACATGCAACTACTTGCAACCATTATCCATAGCAACCATACAGTTGGGTGCCACCAATATTGTCCCTTATCATTTGACCCATTTAGGCCTGACCTCAAAATTTTAAAAAATCCTTCTAAATCCTCCAGTTTTCTGAAATAAATATTTTCACGATTTAAAAAAAATAGCAGACCTACAAGCTCGTAGCGCGCCACTCGGTGGCGCGCTATGAGCTTGTAGATCTGCTATTTTTCAATAGCTAAATTATAACATAATGTTTAAAACACCAAAATGGGTTCCCGCCCAAAATGGGTTAACTGTCCTTTTGCGCAGATCACGCAAACCTCAGCAAAAAGAAAAGGACAATATCGATGGCCTCCAACTGTAGTTGCAAGGAGCTGCATTGGTGTGGACTGGCCTTAATTGGTTTTGTTGCGAGGAGTAGTTGTATTGTTGTGGACTGTCACTGGACTGGCCTTTACACACATCAAGGGTTAAAGTGGTTAAGGCTTACCCTCAAACTAGATGGCAAACCTGCAAAGAGTCTTGGTCTTCACTCTAACTGGAGGAATTGAAAGCACATTGAAGTCCCACACTGTATTCCAGATTAGACATTCTGCATAATCATTGGTTGATGTGTTCCTGATCTCCTGTCTTTTGCCATTTTCCTTGTAGGTATGACTACAGGGAGATGCTGTACAACTCCACGTTTTGTCTGGTGCCCCGAGGACGGCGGCTGGGTTCCTTCCGCTTCCTGGAGGCCCTGCAGGTCAGTGCCACAATTGCCACAATACTGTAAACAATGCATGCACATTCACAAAATGATTTTAAGTAGGCCTAAATAATGGCCATCATTAAGCTCCTGATGGCTCACCTGAATCTTAATTAAGTCTGAATCCAATTTTGGCACATTGCTGTGCTATCATTAGAGATCAGTTAACTTTGACTTGTGTATTCCCTTAGAATGTGAAAAGGTGAAATGTTTTGACTCGGTGTCAGCATGGTTATCCAGTAGTCAGTAGTGCATATAGAATTTGAAGACGGGGTTGAAAGTCCACTGGCAGTTCTGGTTGGGATGTGCCCTTCTGCTGAATTACTGTGGTCTGCTTCAGTGGCTCTCTGTATGGCAGTGATGGTCAGTGCTGCTGCAGAGGGATGGATGGTGAAGTGATGATGATGATGTAGTGACGTTTCTCGGTAGCTTGCACTGGTGTTGTGCAGCCAGTATTAGTAGCTGTCCCTGACTTTGTGTTTTCAATGCCCCCTCTGCCATCTGATCTGTACTTTGTCACTTTCACCCTTCCTCTCTTCTTTTCCATTCATACTTTTTTCTTCACCACTTACTGTATGTAATTATTCTTCTCTGGTGGGTATGATTTAAGACCATGCAGTACATTCAATCATATACCTTTCAGGGCTATATGATATGGAAATACAAATTGTTAATGGCATTTAATGTTTGCGTTGGGGACAAGATGACATACATTTCCCCTTCATTGTCAATGGCGTTTTTAAAACAAACATTGCACTAAAAACAAACATTAAACCTGTATATAGGATCCTATATATGATCCTAAGAGAGTTGTTTCAGTATTGCCATGCAATTGATTTACTAGCCCTACCATGTTCTGTATTCATATCTTTATCCACAACACTAATTTTGTCTGATGTGGTGCCCTTGTGCTTGTCTAATTGTATCTATCATGCGTGTCATGAGTGTACAGGGTTTGATGAGGGCCCATGTATGGCCGGGCCTTTATTTTCGGGCCTGTTGAGAACTCTAGTTTTTGCCGGCTGCCGGGCGCGGCTGCACAAATAACTTTGGGGCAGGCCCGTCTAGTTTAAATGGACAGGTATCGGTCAAAAGGTTGACATCGAAGAGGAAGGATCAACATGTATGTCAGAACAGGTTCTGACATATATCCATATACTAATATTGATGACATCATCGATCTCCATATATGGGCTTAATTGCGACTGCAGGTCACATTACTATGACATCAGGGATCTCCATCCCTGATGATGTCAATGATGTCACGAATCCTGTGTGTGCACCATATATAGGGGCTTTCCCCATGTATGGGGATTTTGACTGATACACTGACGGGAAATGCACGGTTCCATAGTTCTCTGCGACCTTCCCACTGTCTGCCTGGTGGCTTTCTGCTAGGATGCTTGAACATTCACATGATCAAGTTCTCTCTGTCATGATCATAAACAAACACACATGCACACACACAAGCGCACGCACACACGCACTGTAAACTGTAAACTGCTCCCAGTCAAAGTTTATTAACGTTTTGACAAACAGGTTTTCTAATATGCAATTAACCTACTTGTACAGGTTTTAGTGGGTTTAAATGCTTGGGGACCGTAGAATAATGAATAGATGGAAAATTAGGAAATGAGGAGCCAATGACACTTGTTGCTGCATTCGATACAGCCACATCGGCCAGAACAGATATGATGTGTGATTGTGTGGGGTGGCAGGTATTGGCAGACTAGCAGTTAAATAAAATCAACTACTTTGTAGTTGGAAGTTTTTAAAGGCCCTGTACTCTATTCATGGATACTGCCCAAGCCGTCCGGTGCCTAGAAAGAGTCAGACACCTCTCATATTTATTCATAGAATTTCATTGTACCCAAATGGCCATCTGGGTATGCAAACAGGTAATCATAAAGCAGTCACGGCAATGAATCACATTTTTGGCAGTGCTTTATATCGGCATCAAATTACATTATGCAAAAACTAAGAGGATTCTCAGCTGGTTAAATATTTGATCATGGGATTTGACCAGTAATCCTAGATCAACACCATAGATATTGAGAGGCCTGATGCTTGCACATTTAGGTTGGCTAATGGCTATGCAGAGTGTATGCTTACTAACTGTACATCCCCTCCAAATATTGAAATAATTTGGCTAAAGTGAAATTCTAGGGTTTGCTACCCTGCCTTCCATTAAACAGACACACACAAAAAAAACGTAAATTCCAAAGAACTGAACTAATGGTCCAGTATGTGCTTCACAAAAAATGACACATTTGCATTCCATCTGATGTGTGGTGTAGAGATGAACTGTTTAGACACTGGAGAGTTTGCCTTGGCCAAACACCTCGCCATGTGTGTGATTTGTGTTTATTACAACCCTGTCATCTAGCTCGACGCCCACTCAGTGACTCATATAAACGGTATAAGGAACTGTCACTTAGCATCTAGCAACAACCCTACGATTTCATGCTTGCATTTGTATAGGTTGTGAAGGCAGGGCTGAGTTTCACAAGTTTGGTGATTTGGTGCATTTCCTGATGACACTGTGGTCCTCATCATTTTTCGACCGCGGTCGAGATCGTGGATTTCACAATATCACGCCAGACTTCCCGGTCCTTCATTGCCATCCCCAGTTCCTGCTTACTGATGCCTGTGTCCCTAGCGATGACATCAGGGAACGACAGTTTTCTGCCTCTGGTCTGCTTTGAGGCAGTACTCCAGAGAAGAAGGGAAGATATAACCTCATTGTCAGCTCTGTAGCAGTAGCCGGCAAACTGTGTTCTTCTGGATCGGACTAGTGAAGAAACACAGGGAAGGTATATTAGATTAGTCGATGGGTGGCTCTTCCAAGACAGATTTTGCGCTCTCATTAGAAGGCGGGTGTAAGTGCCATCCAATCGTTTCTCTAGTTTCTTTGAAAGTGTCCATGTCTCGGAGCCATAGAGTAGTATCGGTTCAATGGTCGTCCTAAATATTTTTACTTTTAACATCTTACTAAGCTGGGATGACCAGATCTTATGCATGTCATTGCAGGCTGACCAGGCCATACCCTTCCTAGTTTGAAAGTCTTTTTGGGAAGAAGATATATATGAACCCAAATACTGTAGTCATCAACCTGTTTCAGAGGAGTGTTGTTAAGTGTTTTTATAATGTGGTTATTGTTGGATTTGCATATATTTACGTATTCAGTTTTCGTCTCGTTGAGATAAAGACCAACACAGTTGGAGGCCTGCTCAAGAGACTGAAGGAGAACCTGAGCGTATTCCAATGATTGACTGATAAGCGCAATGTCATCAGCGAAGTCTGTGTCGGTTAGGTATTTAGCAGGATGACTAGGGTTTAGTTGGTAGCCCTTATCATTGATAGTGTCAACTGACATACGAAGAACATAATCAACAACAATAATAAATAGAAACGGGGAAAGTGTGTCTCCTTGGAGAATGCCAGCAAGGATGGGGAATGATGGTGTTTCTCCGTCAGGAGTAAGGGTGATCGCTGAGGTATTTGTATATAGAACTTTTATGGCATTGATCATTTTGTCGGGGATACCATATCATTTAAGAATTTCAAACATTTTGACTCTGTCCACTGAATCAAAAGCCTTTGAGAAATCAACAAAGACTAGTGCGAGATCGATGTTGCAGAGTTGTGATTCCTCAATAACCCTACGTAAGCATAGGATTTGACTCAAAGTGGACACTGTGGTATTAGAACAGAGCTGCACCACTATGATGGAGTGTGAGCATGTCTATGTCTCTATGCCACTGAGGTGCTGTAGGTAAGTTTGGGGATGGTGTTAGCATTGGCAGTGATGACACAGACTGAAATATGCCTATTGACATTAGCCAGTCTGTTATGGACATGCATGACTGACCAAAATCAAAGTTGATTATTCTACTGCTATTAACGAACATGTGATTTTTCGATCGCCCCTGCGTCCCCCATTTATTTAATGAGAATCCATTTTTATTCTCAAAAACTTATTTTAATAATACATTATTCTGACCCATCCCTACTGTCTGTACAGATTACAATTGGCCTATACGAACCACACAAAACTTGCAGGAAGAAACGTCATTATGCTAAGATATCTCCTGCACAACTTGAATAAAGACTTATGAAGGCATCATTATTCTAGCTGCATACTAGCTTCTGTGGGTCCACTCCAGTCTAACCCTATGCCTCCTGAGTCCTGCAGAAAACTCAGCAAAACTTCTGATTGGTTGATTAGATTTATGTGTGGGGTACATTGGGAGAGGCTGAATACATGAGCTGGACAGAAAGCCCTGAATGGTCTGATTTGCATGCTTTGGAAATCATCCATGGAGAAGGGAGTGCACAGCTCCGACAGCATACTCCACGTGATGTCTGACTTTTCTTTGTTCTATCTGTTTAACAAATTAAATGTCGCATGAGTGGTGGCTTCTCAATCTGTGTCGAAATGAAGTGCTTTAAGATGCATTTCACCGGAGAATCACCAGGAAGCAGACAGCGCTTTCATCCAGCGTTCCAGACCACTTATTTAACATGTCTAATGATTTATTTTTGTTGTCTATGAATAGAATTGTTAAATGTCACTGGCTGTCATTTCAGTCAGCAGATGTTCTGAGACATTTTATCGCTTTTTTAACCGACTGTTTCCTGTGTGTGTGTGTGTGTGTGTGTGTGTGTGTGTGTGTGTGTGTGTGTGTGTGTGTGTGCGTGTGCGTGTGCGCGCCTGTCTCTTCCTCATACAGGCAGCATGTGTACCAGTGATGCTGAGTAATGGCTGGGAGCTGCCCTTCTCAGAGATCATTGACTGGAATACCGCAGCAGTGATTGGAGATGAAAGACTGCTACTACAGGTAATGGACAACTGTGTCCCAAAGATAAGGGAGCCAACATTCTGATGATGCAGATCTTAACCTTTAGCAGGCTGATGGATAGACTGACTGGCTTCTGACTTCACTTCATGTGTCTGTTGCTTTCCCCGCCAACCTTCCTGACGATGTCATCTGTCCCAGATCCCATCGACGGTGCGCTCCATCCACCAAGATAAGATCCTGTCTCTGAGACAGCAGACCCAGTTCCTCTGGGAGGCCTACTTCAACTCTGTGGAGACTATAGTGCTCTCTACACTGGAGGTACACACACACACACGCACACACACACACTAATTAATCAATATGAATTAAAGGAGTAGAATAGCGTGCACATCCAACCCAAATTGGGTAGAGGTGCAGGACCAAATCAACTTAACAAACTGTCTGCACGGCCCGGACGGTTAGCTCAACCGTCTGGGCACCTAGGCTGCCAAACCAGCAGCCTAGGTGCTCGACAGCTGGACAGCCTTTGGCGCGTGTCACTCCCCATCTATCTCTGCCTTTCCAGTCTGCTTACTGTTCCCTATCAATAAAGGCATAAAAAGCCCCAAAAACAAATCTAAAAAAACAAAAAAAAAACTGTCTGCACACTGAATAAAGCTCACAAACTTTTAATTCCAATAGATGTTAGTATTTTGTATGTGATTAAAAAAGTAGCTAGATGCTATGCAAAGTATGCATACTTGCAATTCAAGCTTACAATTTCAAGCAGCCCTAACGCGTGCGTGCGTGCACGCACGCACGCACGCACGCACACAATCCAAAATTAATTAATGTATTATTTTATTTATTTTGACTACATGGAATAGCATGCAAGTGCATACTCTACACTTGTTGGTTGTGATAACCACAATGATACCAATGTGGGCAAATTTGAGAGGGGGAAAATAAAGTGTTGAACTGTGTTGTAATGTTTTTGTTGAGTTTGTCATTTATTCCCCCCTGTGGCTTGGATATCAATCATGTCAGTGGTTTCCCCCTGTCAAAGTCCATTTAACTCTATTCTGCTTGGTGATTGCTGGCCTCGCATACCCCACTTGGGCTAGAGTTACACACAGGAGAGAGAGAGAGGGGGGGAGAGAGGGAGATAGAGAGAAAACGATAAGGTCAGTAATTCTTTAAGTACTCTGTACTGGGGTGTCATGCTTTGAAAATAGCCGATCTATAATGTCCATAATGTTTCACGGATGCGACACATTGTGATCTTGTAAATCAGTTATTTTTAGTGTACGACACAGCATAAATTAGGCAACACTCTGTGCTGTCACATGCCAGCGAAGATAAATGGCACAGACGTTTAACATTTGAATGTAATTTCACTCATGTAGTACAGTTAAGAGAATATAAGACAGCAATTCAAATGGACAACGTAGGGTAAGCAGCCAGTAGTAAAAGTAGTGCTATTTTAAGTTAAGCCATAATTAAGCATTATTACATTTAGTGTTTACTGACTACAGTACACCGCATGATGTTGTCCCTAGATAATGTTACACAGACTGGTCCGACTCCCAGGGGAGAGGAAGTCAGGCTGCCGGAAGGCAGGGTTGGGATTTCACAGTCACTAGGGTAAAGTTACACCTCCAAGGAGCTGATGTTCGATCTGTTTACTCTCATAATATCTTGACCTTGTTCAATAAGAAAGATGGCATGTTAGGTAGGGATCAGTGTTTTGAATTTAGCTTTGCTCCTTATTTGGCTACCAGCTGGAAGTTCCTCTACAATTACATATTCAGAACCTCAACAAAGTAAACCTCAAGTCGCTCCTGGCTCTATTAGAACTAAGTAAACTTTTATACATCAGCTTTAGTTTAGTTTTGAGTTGCTTTTTTACTCTATAGTTGTAATTCCATTCACACATTGTTTGGCGAGAGTGAAGCACACTTTTAGCAGACAAACGCAAACAAAGCAGATTCTGACAATATTATATAAATATGACACGTTCTGGTATATACACACGTACGTGTTTTATTTTTGTAGCCTGTGGCGATAGTGTGTGCGTGTTACACCGATATTGGTGATTTATGTTTCACTAGAGAGCTTCCGTCATGGGTAATGTAACATAAATACAGCCATTTCACTTTCAATTACCTACTAGGGCTAGTTTTTATGCCGTGGATCTGCAGGAGCCCCGCCGTCTTTAAGAGTCTGTCTTTGTGTCTGGAGATAATCAGAAGATAATCTTGCAAACCACTGGACCAATCGGCACCACATTTCTTGTGCACACTGCCTTTAGGCCATAGAAGTAACTTCACAGATGTATTTATATATTTGATAGATGTGTTTTATTCTTTTTTAAATATATAGCTTTAATATCATAATGGAAGTCAAGGGGGCTGGATCAGTCTGGATCAGGTCATACATCACTGATCATCACTGGGCAGGTCCGGGGCAGGCTGGCGGACGGGTCAAGATTTTCAGCGCAATTATCACGCAGCGGGCGGGGCGGGTCACCCCCCTTTCCCCAAAAAAGGAGAAAAAAAGCATTCGGTACCTGCTCTCCTACTCCTCCTGCTGAAATCATCAGCTTGTTCTGTTGTTCAGCTTATGAAAGGGGGCTTTAGCCCCTGCCTTTTTGACCGTCGGAGAAAACCCTCTCCATCCTGAACTGCATGTTAAAACAATCCCCCTCTTGGAGTCTGTACCTCGCCGTCATCAGTGCATCTGCAATGCATTCAATCTTTCTTAATTGAGCGTGTGATCGTGCACAGTGCGCACACACAGAATTATAGGATCTACAAGCTCACAACGCGTCGCAGGAGACGCGTTGTGGAGTTTTTGCAGGCCGCGGGGTGGGCGGGTTGTTGATTAATATATTTTGCGGGGCAGGTTGGTGCGGGCTGGGTCCTGTGGCGGGACGGGACGGGCGGGTTATGCAAAAAAGCCGACCCGCGCAGCACTAATACAAAGTGTTACTGTACACTTTTTTTTCCACCTGCCAGCAAGGCGTTTAACTTGGATGCATGCAGAGGTTCCGCAATGTCTGTCCATGCTAAACAAAAACAGTTGCAGAATGCCTTTATAAGCATTATATAGAATCTTTTGATTATTCAGCTGGATGATCATACATCATCATCTGGACACATATTTTCATTGCCTGGTTCCATTTTTCTTGTTTGCTATAAGCTCACAACAAGTCACATCTGCTATTTTTGCTGTTCGTCATACGACTCTTAATTTGAATGCTTTTGTGACAGAAAATCTCTCTCTCTGTTGGTATTATTATAGATTATGCAGGACCGGGTACTGCAGCACACCTCCAGAAGTAACCTCATGTGGAACAGTCTACCCGGAGGCCTCTTCACCCTGCCTCAATACTCCACATATCTAGGAAACTTCCCCTTCTACTATGCCAAGCTGGGTTAGTATCTCATGTGCATAGAACATTGGCTCTCGAACTTTCAAGGACTCGGGCATAGTCCTGTACTGTCTTGTTTCACATTCTGTCCCTAACACACACACACGCACACATACACACACGCAAATTAACCACTGAAATTTATACTTCTGCATATAACACATGGTAATATTAACAGTAATATTAGACGGCTTGACAGTGAGATTTTCACTCACCAACATCAGCACAGCTGGCTTATGGCCACGTGAACGCTAGTAAATCGAACATGTGAAGTATTTTGACATTGGAATTAATTATTTAAATTAATATTTATTTATTCATAATTTGCCACAGAAAGTCACACCAATTACTTCTACCATGTTGCCATGTCGTACATGTGCCAGGGTAATTGCCTATCTATGTGGCTCGTTGTTGACATTAGGACTGGCACCCATTGCTTAACAAGCCCCAATTAAAACGGAGCAGGTGTACACAAAGTAGGCACAG
The DNA here is from genome assembly GCF_951216825.1 of Electrona antarctica. Classification (NCBI taxonomy): domain Eukaryota; kingdom Metazoa; phylum Chordata; class Actinopteri; order Myctophiformes; family Myctophidae; genus Electrona; species Electrona antarctica. Next base: position 23,511,144 of record NC_136811.1, read on the forward strand.
CTTGAAATAAGCACAACTACACACACACACACACACACACACACACACACACACACACACACAGACACACAGATACACACAAATAGCCAGAGGGGTGCTAGAGGCGTGATTAGAATTGGTCTTCTGTTTCTGCAGTGAACCAAACGAGATTGCTGCTGTAAAATGGATTTGGTCAAAGTGTTGGAGTGCTGGCACTACTGAGATATTTGACAGTTGTGACCTTGACGTTATCATGTAATCCTCTAATCATAATGTGTACTATATATCATAATATTTTCTCATTAAAACCCTGTAACACCCGGATTAATTTCTACTTGCAAAAAAGAGATTTCAACCTTACTACTACTTTTTACTACTAAGACTTATCACAGGAAATTATGTTTTTGCAAATTGTATGCACATTTATAATAATTATTAAAATAATAATAATAAATTAATAATTTAAATTTTGGGGTATATCTTTCACAATAATGAATAAAACATGTTCTAGACATTCTAATGATCACAAAAAACATATATTACAGGCATTTGAATTACTTTTATCAGGGTTAAAGGTCAAAGGTCATAGGTTCAAAATTGTTCAAAATTCCAGAGATCCAGAGATTTTAAATTTGTGTGAATTTCAGCCTCTGTGGGGGGTATTTATATGCAAATATCATGACCAATGGTATTGCAATGGCATTGCAATGAACATCAATGATGATGTTTAGGTGAAAAAATATAAATATATATATATATATATATATATTAATATAAAATATATTAATTCATTCATGAATTAATTAAAATATGTTGTATTATTACAACGCTGGGTGTTACAGGGTTATTTAAGTAAATGTTTACTGTGTTTAAGGTATGGACTTTGGAAATCAATACAGATTAAAAATGCATTGGTTGTGTCCTGTTTGAGTTAACAATCTGGGAACCCATCGGCAATAAAAGGACAAAATCAATTCCTTTGAATTTGCCTCTGGCCAAACAGAATGTGGATAGCAGGATGTTGCCCGTTTTCTCTGCCTTAGGTCCTCCTCTTCCGGGTGGGGCCCCTATGTTTTCATTTCCACTAACAACAATGTACACACGTTCTGAATGGCCCTGCTGATTCAGTAGCGTAGCTCGGAATCTGTTCTTGAGAGATTAATAAAAAAGGGTATCTTTGAAAAACAAAAGGTCCCGCACACTGTCAGACACTTGCCAAAATGTTGCTCTTTATTGGGTCGACGTTTCGGTCGATTAGACCTTCATCAGGACAGATCATTTTGGCAAGTGTCTGACAGTGTGCGGGACCTTTTCTTTGTTTTTCAAAGATACCATTTTTAATGTATGCTCTATTGCCCTACGCACCTGTCACTAGCCTTCTGAGGTGTGCATCGGCCTTTTGCTAAAAAAAGCTTGAGAGATTAATGAGATTAAAGACGTAGAAAACTAGCCGAATTCTGACTGGAATAATGCAGGTTTAATCATTTCCCAGTGTTTTCTAATTGGCATTACACCTAGTCCAGTTAATGTGCATCAAAATATATCTAGTCACTAAAGCTGATTCAGCAGGACCAATTGTCTTTCTTTCTTTTTTTCCGTGAGAAACAAAAACGTCAGTTTGTCTGATTCTTTCTGTTGTTGATTCCTGACTGTCTTCCAGGTATCAAGCCATACCCCAAGTTCACAGCGGTCATTCATGTGGTTACACCACTGGTCTCTCAGTCCCAGCCAATTATCAAGCTGCTTGTGGCCGTGGCCAAATCCCAGTACTGCGCTCAGGTGATGCAACACACACAAACTCTGCAGAAACTGTCTGTGGGGGTAAGGGTGTGGAAGCCAGTGCCTGCTGTGTGTGATGTCATCGTTAGGTGGATCTCCACATGAGATTTTGGTGTAGTCACTCTACTCAAATGTTTCAGCACAGACACACATGCGCCCACACACACACACACACACCATATTTAACCAGAACCATAGTTTCTCTTTATATGACTTGAAGCTGTTAAGGGTGCGGCGAGTTCTAGCTGTGTAGTATTCTCTACATGGTGAGTCTGAAAATGATATAGTCACTTTAACAGGAAGAACCTTTCTGTTCACATTCCTCACAAAGAAGCAAACAATTTCAGAAACAATATCGGAATAGAAATTATCTTTTTGTAACCCATTTTTCACCCCTGTGTCAATTATCTAATGTGATCCTGGGCTCTACAAACCCTCCACCAACCTAGTCCCCATATATGGGGGACATGGGGAGAGCAACGGTCTTGAACTCATGCTTCCTTCATGCCTGAGTGTCCAAGTTGCTCCTTTTACACCTGACAGGGGGAGTTTCCCTGGTTGGACGTAGTGCGTGGAAGGAACACGTTATTCCAACCAGTTATTTTCCCCTCCATCAGGCGCCCCGGCTGGCCAGGGGGAGAACATGCAAACTCCACACAGAAAGGCCCTTTCTAAAAAATATATATATTTTCATCGTTCGTATCTAGATGTATATTGCAAAACGTGGACTGGCACTCCAAATGTAAATATTTCACAATGCATAGCTTTTACTTTGTACATCAATTAATGGACATACTCATACATAATATATTATATATTATTGACGGTATCTACTTTGTTGCATTGCGGTGTCATTCGCCAAAACTAAGAGATTTTGAAAATTCCCTGTGTGCAGGTGATAGTGCTGTGGAACTGTGACAAGCCTCTTCCTGCCAAGCACCGCTGGCCTGCCACTTCAGTCCCAGTCATTGTCATAGAGGGCGAAAATAAGGTAAAAACAACAGCTTTTGGTCCTGTTTCCCGTAGTTTTTGCCTGAAATAGCCGTTTTGCATCTGTCCTTCACACATAGTAGTTAAATTCACGAGTTTACAAAGCAATTAAGAATATATCTCTGAATAACAGCAGTTAGCAACAGTGGACCAAGTGCATAGAGAGATCTTGTAATATTTGAAATCATTTGACCTTCTGAATTTCCTTCTTAAGCTGCCAAGAGTGCATGGATGTTGATATTCTGGATTCTTAGGGATTGTTTAGCAATGACAACAAACTAGGACACCACTGCCTTCAAACTCCATTAAAGATAAACGTGGTGGACATTGCTTACAGTGTTAGTGTCAGTCACGTAGACTCCGTGGGGGCGGTGGGGTTCGAGCTCCCATGATGAATTACGGTAGACCTGAATATGTACAGTATATTCGCCTAGTCGGTTCGTCCCGTTTGTACCGCGCCAGGTCGCGCCGCGCCCGTTCGCGCAATTCTCGTCTTTGCATTGACTTTGTATGTAATCGCGCAGCTCTAACCATCTAAGTCTGAACGCACGTTAACACCTCTTTTGTCCAGGGGGAGGAGGGGCGCCCCCATGACGATTATAAAAACATTTCGTCTCTGGTTAGTGTGATTGTCACTTTAACTCTCACTGGGTGCTGTGAGCACCATTAGGATGTGAAGAAAACTCCACAAGCCTCCCTGTTTTAACATGCATGATTGTGCATGATAATGATACATTGATACTTCTAGTCGTAGGGAGAAAATCTAATTTAAAGTGTCGCAAAAGCTCAAAACCCACCCAGAATAAAACCGATTGAATGAGCACAATATTGTTAATGGGTGCATAGCACAAAGTCACTATAAAACAATTAAACAAATAAACTTGCATTTAATGGATGCAAACATCAGATGGGTGAATTGATGAGGCATGGTAATCGCTGAAGTCAACAAACGCTGGGTCCCTGTAATGACCCAGAGAGTTGCAGCACTTAATTAACATGTAGAAATAAACACATTAATGACTATAGGGATAGAAAACCCACCCAATGTTAGTTGAATAGAAGAGAAATTTAGATAAGTATGCAGTTTGTTAAAATTGGATATTGCCCTGAAAGCCCGTTTCATCTGAAGCTATTTGCATAGATAAACATTGAGAGGCGGGTTTCTTGGGGCTGATGGGAATAAACATGCCAGGGGAGTTGCACATTCACTCCACTTTTTGTTAGCTATTTTTTATTTGTTGTGACTGTCATTTGTCATATCATTATATGTTATATTGACATTTCCATACTGTAGAAATATTAAGAGTGGCCTAGACGGCTGCCGTGGATGTCTGGGTACCTAAGCTATCCAGCTTGACAGCGTGTTGCTGGTTCGAATCCCGATCCTGCCGAACTTTGCTGAGTGTCACTCCCCATCTCCTCAGCATAAAAAGCCCAAGTGTTTGTGTGTGTGTGTGTGTGTGTTGTGTGTGTGTGTGTGTGTGTGTGTGTGTGATATTGCTGCAGGTCATGAGCAGTCGGTTCCTGCCCTATGATACTATCCCCACTGATGCTGTGCTCAGTCTGGATGAAGACACAGTGCTCTCCACCACGGAGGTCAGAAAGCTACAAATGACTAAGTGTATTTATTACACAATATCTTAGTCTTTTGATCAGATAGATAAAAAGTGTTGGGAAATAAATCATTGATATTATATATTTGTCCTGTTTATTTCATTTAAAAAGAGTGGGGGTGTCTGTCTATAATTTCCCAAAGCTTCTATTTGCAAATTTGTAATGATCAATTGACTGTCTCCATCTATCTCTGTCTCTCTGCATGTCTCTCTTTCTATTCCCGGGGCCCAGGTGGACTTTGCCTTCACAGTGTGGCAGAGTTTCCCAGAAAGGATTGTTGGTTATCCAGCCCGCAGCCACTTCTGGGACGGCACCAAGCAGCGATGGGGCTACACCTCCAAATGGACCAATGACTACTCCATGGTACTAACTGGAGCCGCTTTCTACCACAGGTACTCTTCTCTTCATGTATTCTCCACTATTCTGTTCTATTCAGTGGTGGATAAAGTACTCACATTTTTTACTTAAGTAAAAGTACCAATACTGAAGTGTAATTTTGTAATAATAATCAAAATCTACAAAGTAACTAGAAACTAAAGTTTTTAAATACATGTAGTGGAGTAAAAGAAAGTACAATATTTGGATCCGAGGTGTAGTGTTGTAGAAGGTAAAGTATTGGAAATTGGTAATACTCAAATAAAGTACAAATACCTGAAAATTGTACTTAGAAGATAACGGAACCAGTGGTGTAAAATAACTGATACGCAATTATCTATCCCACAGTTTCTCAGGTGTCCAAATGGATATATAAAGATATATTTTGGGGGGCTTTTTGCCTTTATTGATAGATTTTACAGTAGGTTGACAGGAAACGGGGGGGAAGACACGCAGCAAAGGTCGTCGGGATCGGGACTCGAACCCGCGACACGGATTACCAGCCTAGGTGCCCGGACCGCTAGCCCGGGCCTTAGGTCTGTACTGTAACTCTGATAGTGTAGGTCAATTTGGTTCCATTTGAATACGTTAAATACGCATTGAGGATTTTACATTGGATTGGGATTGTATTAAATGAGGATCATAGAAATTAAACAAATTGAGAATCACTGCTCTATTCTATTATGTTTGATCCTGTTCTTTTTTGTTCTGTTCTATCCTGTTCAGTTCTGTTCTATCCTGTTCTATTTTATTCTATTCTGTTCTATCCTGTTCTAATTGATTCTATTCTGTGTAGTATGAGTTTCCAGAAGCTCATGCATAAAACGGGATATATTCTGTGTTATTCTATCCTGTTCTGTTCCCTTACTTTGACTGCCTTTCTTTTAAAAGAGCTAGAATGTCTTAGCTTCATATATTCATTCCACTTCTCCTTCTCCCACCTATAGATATTACCACTACTTGTACACCACCTACCTTCCCGCCAGTCTGAAGAGCATGGTTGATCAGATGTCCAACTGTGAAGACATCCTAATGAACTTCCTGGTGTCAGCCGTAACCAAGCTACCGCCCATTAAGGTCACGCAGAAGAAACAATACAAGGAGACCATGATGGGGCAGGTGAGATGGTTTATGTTGAACTGGTTCACTTTGTGTTCTCTAAGTCTAAGGGTGTCGTATTGGCTTCAATGGTTAGCAATACTCCTCAGGAACATTTGTGAAATCTTTGTGTTGCTAACAAGATTCCAGTTGGACTGGGATGTGCTACTGTATATCAAGCTCAAATGTAAAAATCAGAATATCCCTCTTGCATTTATAAATGTAAGAGGGATAAGTTGCCCACTTCCGTTTCTGATGTCTAATGTGTAATTAAACGAAAGACTTGGATGAAGACCTAATATAATTAATGAAAACCTAGTATAATTATTTAAAAGAAGAAAAGCAGCTGGTAAGTGTGCTCAATGGGAAATGGACTGAAGGATGCAATATATGAAGTCAATGCAACATCTACAACCAGTGTCATCTTGGCAAGTGTATTGAAGGAAATATCTTACACATATTAATGTCATAGACGTCTACATTATGTTGTTAATTTCCCACAATCATACCTCAGGGTGAGGTCATGTGACACTTGTTGTAATGGCTTGTGACGCAACCCCTCACTAGTAGGGCATGTCAGTGAGCAACCAGAAATCATCAGTGTTTGGTGAATTGAAAATGAAAGTTGTTTTCCTGCTATGTGTCTTTCAATAAATAACACATGAATGATCACACTGGATTCTTAAAGGTCAGAATAATTTTGTAGTGCATTATTCATCATGTTTGTCTCTCGCTTCCTTGCACTGTTTATCCCCCCTGTATTCTCTCGATCTCTAACTCGTCTCCTGTCCCTAGACGTCCCGAGCGTCTCGATGGGCTGACCCAGACCATTTCGCTCAGCGTCAGAACTGCATGAACAAGTTTGCCAGCTGGTTTGGCAGCATGCCCCTGGTCCACTCTCAGATGCGGCTCGACCCGGTCCTCTTCAAGGACCAAGTATCAATACTACGGAAGAAGTACAGGGACATTGAGAGGCTATAGCCCGCTGAGCCCCCCCGCTCTCTGGACACAGCAGACATAGGGTGAGGGGGGTGTGCGGACAGACACGCAGAACGCTCCTACCCGGATTCATAAATACATGGAACGAACGAGGTGGAAGGGGAGAAGACAGTTGGAGGACATCACCTCTACTGCTCTCGAATCTCCCGCTGCCTCCCTCCACTGATGTGCGCTGGTCGGGGTCAAATGTGATCTCCGCAGGCTGCTGCAAAGACATAGTTTGTATACTGTAATGCACAATGAGTGCCAGTCACAGACAGAGACCAGAAGACTATAAACCGGGTGGGGGGAGGGGGGCTCTGTTATGACTGAAGTTGTCAAGTTTTGGAGGTGGATATAGAGGCTGCAGCAGACCAGAAAAGACGGTTCTTTTCTGTACTGTACACTATGCACAGATTCATGAGAGAATTTGCTGCCAGAATATTAATGATAATCATAATGATGAGGATAACACTATTTTGGATGTGATTAGCTATTTTTTATACAGTGAATGAATGCCCAGCACTACTCTCTCTGTATTGTCTTAATATAAACCAATGGCGGAGAAGGTGATGAGAGGGACGTCAGCCCGTCAGCCACAGAACTGAGCTACGATCAATGATGATCTGAAAGGAATTTCACAGTGCCTCAAGTAATAGATAATGTTTGGATCTGGGAGTCCTGAATGTGACTCATCTTGCTGCTTCCCACAGACTTATTTTTGTTTGATCATGACTTGCCATTTTTTCTTTATAATAAGTGAATTATTTGGATATTCTAGGACATGTTCAATTCTTCATATCAATGAGTGCACCCCCACCCGATCTTTATTTACTCTCAAACAAACAAACATGAATTAACTGCCGTTCTGATCAAAATTAATATTATTTTCCCACCAGAACACACTGTAACAACTATTGCTCTTATCCACCACTTTGATGAATCCCTTCCACAAGTTTAGTCAAAACTCATTCACAAGCTTCTTTCTAGCAACTAATGTGCATCATGTCAGTAAATGTATTTATTTATTTTTGGGTTTTGTTTTAAGGATATGGGTGACCAGTTTGAGCTGTATTTGGACGTGGGGTCACATGAAGTAGGCTACCATCATGAGTTGCCTTGACTGAGGGAGATGGAGCTTGCTTGTTGAGGAGCCACTGAGCCAGTAACAATGTTCAGAAAGTTGCGTGGTCTCTATTTCCCCCCTCATACTATAGATCCCATTCTAACTAGACATTGACAACAACTTTATTATAAAGAGAACGTGAAGTCATGCCTTTGAAAGCAATCACAAGAACCACACAAGATGGCACCACCTGTCCATTGGGCCATGTTGTAAGGTGCTGCATCTTCTTGTAGCCCAAGTACTAGCCACTAGCTGTGGGCATGAAGGCTTCTAAATTTTCCCATACATGGAAAATAATATACTAGAAGAAAGAGACATTGTTGTCATAACCAGGCAGACAACCAATATATCATGTTTTATCCACTTCTAGTAAGCCTGTATAATATCTCCATGTCCAACTGTCCTTCACTTTATCTCCACCAGGAGATCATGTATTCAGCCCTGTGTCTGTCTCTGTTTAGGTCTGCAGCTAATCTCGCATACAATTAGGCCAATCAGTGTCATATTTCTTGTGCACACTAACAGCAGGCCAGGAAATTCAATTCTCTTAATATTTTTAAAGCGGTCAACAACTAAAATGTTTTCAAGGCGAGAGACCTGTATGCAGATTCAAACACTGCCTTTAACCTCACCAGGCTTTCCACCTCAAAACAATGCCTTATTTATGTACTACAGCAAACAACCTTTACAATTGTATTTGTTGCCTTAGGTTCAAGATTCATAACTTGTAATATGCTATTGGCTGTTTGTATTCTTTTTGGAAAAATATAAAAAGATACTGCTATGGAACGGCTATTTTACTTATATTGACCCTATAAACAATTTAGTATATATGTAAGGTTTTACCCAGTCAAATGGTACCTTGTTAGATAATCCCCACATGGCCTACAACAACTTCCGTGAACCGACTTCACTGTTGTAGCCTTTTAATAAATTATGTTTGTACGTAGGCTCAATAGGCTGTCTGCTGTCGTGAAGGTTTATAGTTTCAACACCAAAGTAGTAAAAGTAGTAGATATTGTGAATTAGCAAACTGGACATTTGGACTGAATGTTTCCATTATCCTCATGTTGCGTTTCTGTTTCCGCCAAAGTTTTTATAAGTGCACGTCTGTTGTACGGTACCTTCAAGTTCCACAGCCCCTCTGCCGCCCCTCCCACCCCTCACTGCATGGGAAAATTCCGGGAGGAAGAATGGGGACACGCCCCACATTGCCACAGACAAAGGGAAAGATGGAGAAAGGTAGACGTGTATGAGACAGAGGAGAGAAGGACGGTATTTTTTACTATTATTATTTACAACTGGTTATCACATGCCACATTACTCTTTCATGGCTTTAGAGCATGGCTCCTGGAAGATAATTGCACTCTACTGAGTGCACCTTACTAGTTTAAAAAAATAATGGAGTATAATATACAGCAGTTGGAAAATATGCCTAATTTTGGGAAAGTAAACTCTTTGATTTCAAGTAGGCATACAGGGCATTTTATTTATAATTACATTTATTATATTGTTTTTTTCCATAGGTTTTTAAAAATGTCCTGTGCCTCATATTCAGTATTTGGCATAGATGTATGCAAGTCATGTTCAAAAGGCAACATTTTTCATAATTTGCAACATGGTTTTAGGATCCCTGAGAAATCATATACAATGGTATGACAGCATTTCATTAGAGGTTGCAACAGATTACAGTATTCTGAATGCCTTACACCACTTCATTACCGAATCTTATTCTTCAGAGTTGTAACTTATTTCATTGGTTTTCCTCAATATTCAAGCTCCCCTCCCCCCCTCGTCTTAATATGTCATGTCATATCAGGTTTTCTGATTTTTTTTTAAGTAATAGAACTTGAACTGCAGTGTGCACCCATGTTTTAAAAATGTCCAGCATCTTCAAGTTTCAACTATAACTGCCAATGGAATATCCCTATAAAACCAGCAAGATTTGTATAAAGGCTTACCACGGCTTCCTGTCACTTCCTTTGGTACAGTTGTTCTGACGTGTGTATTTACATATAGGATAAAAGAAATTGTATTTATTTTTTCTCTGAGCATCGCTCCTGTTCCTTTTTCCTCAAGTTGTGCCAATAGATCATTTATGGTTTGCTTTCTATTTGCTTTGTTTTTCATCCCAATATGATGAATGCTATGCATTCCCATATTTTGTGTGTGTGTGTGTGTGTGTGTGTGTGTGTGTGTGTGTGTGTGTGTGTGTGTGTGTGTGTGTGTGTGTGTGTGTGTGTGTGTGTGTGTGTGTGTGTGTGTGTGTGTGTGTGTGTGTGTGTGTGTGTGTGTGTGTGTGTGTGTGTGTGTGTGTGTGTGTGTGTGTGTGTGTGTGTGTGTGTGATCATATGCATGACAAAGGAATATAGAAGGAAGCTACGTGGTAGTTTCACTGTAGTATAGTATGTGTGGCAACAGATAAACAATCCCAGTATTTACTAAGAATAGGGCTATCAAAACAACCGAGTTTGGTCACAAAAACTGAATAACGTCTTAAACTGTATACTGGTGCAATATATAAGTTTTTACTTTGCTTTTCAAAGTGTTTTTTTTATCTCCTTCCCACCTCTGTTGTTTTTTGGGTGATATACTGTTTTAATGTGCCTTTAAAAGAAAGACACTTCTGAGTTTAGTTTATTTTTTCATCAGCCTTGAGCATGAAACAAGTCCCTGTATTCTTTTTATAGTAGATTCTGTTGTCTTTTTATCATTGTCCTCTAGAAGCTAGCAGTAGCACACATTGTTTTACACTGGAATGCTAAGACTTAAACCACCACACATCAGTTACTGACATTCCAAACCTTTCTGTTGTAGGAACATTTTTGGGGATCTTGTTTGGCTGAGACAGACATACATGCATACAAATAATACATACATTACAAGCATGCATACATACATACACACTGGCTTGTATTTCTGTACGTTGTCAGGACCAGTCCAAAGGTCACCTCAGAAGTTCCAAAACATTCACTTATCTTTACAGCATAGAAATAAAAATAATACAATTACAAACTTGGTATTTATCATACAGTTGACTTAATTTCTGCCTGCTTCCTTCACTTTGCTATTTAAGTGCAGACCTAATTTTTATGGAAAGCAAGAGGGGAGGGGGGGGGGGGTAATCCCCATTTAATAAACAAACGAGTTTATAAAAAGAGAAATAAAAAAATTGTTTTAAATTAGCTGTGTTTTTGTGTTTTTGTTCTTATGGGTTGGAGTATTAAAAAAAATAGAATCTCTAGTTTAAAGTATTTTTTGTGCAACAAATGAGTAAGTTGGGTTTTGAATCAGAATACATTGAATCAGAATTGACTGCAAATAATTTAAATTATATGCAGCGGACAGTATAGCTCTCATGGTGTCATTCAGTCACGTCTTCTCTTTTAT